>NC_064923.1:137833858-138151525 GCF_023897955.1 Schistocerca gregaria | reverse complement strand
CCTTACAGTGTTTAAATGAAAACGTTTCTACCACTGTTGCATTATCGTCTTCTGCCACAGAGTGAATAACTTTCATGCGGTCTTCTGTATCTGTTTAGGAAAGATTTTTCTACTCTTACGTACAAAAGTTGTTACTGTTGCGTATCTTAATTGCATATTGTTAAAAAAGGTTACGTTTTTCAAATGACAATTGCCTTCTTGTGCAGCAGTCCACTCCTGTAGCAATATTGATTGATGCATTAAATATGAAAGTGAATCAAGTAGTAAGGCGATGACCTTGGTTTCTCATTCAGATGCACTAAGAACAGCTACATTGCTCTGGCCATTTGAAGTTTTCCACTATGTTATCTGTTCATCAAATCTTTCTTCTGTGCATTCACGGAATAAATCAAAAGTTCCTGTTACCGATGTCACATCCGTCTTGAATCATCTACAAACAAAGTAGTTCTTTTATGGTCTCAGTTCAGAATTAGAAAGAATCACTAGGGCTTATCATGAAGTCGAAGTCCCGGGACTCGTTGTTGTTGTTGTCTTCAGTCCTGAGACTGGTTTGATGCAGCTCTCCTTGCTACTCTATCCTGTGCAAGCTGCTTCATCTCCCAGTACCTACTGCAACCTACATCCTTCTGAATCTGCTTAGTGTACTCATCTCTCGGTCTCCCTCTACGATTTTTACCCTCCACACTGCCCTCCAATGCTAAATTTGTGATCCCTTGATGCCTCTGAATATGCGATACCAACCGATCCCTTCTTCTTGTCAAGTTGTGCCACAAACTTCTCTTCTCCCCAATCCTATTCAATTTCTCCACATTAGTTACGTGATCTATCCACCTTATCTTCAGTATTCTTCTGTAGCACCACATTTCGAAAGCTTCTATTCTCTTCTTGTCCAAACTAGTTATCGTTCATGTTTCACTTCCATACATGGCTACACTCCAAACAAATATTTTCAGAAACGACTTCCTGATACATAAATCTATATTCGATGTTAACAAATTTCTCTTCTTCAGAAACGCTTTGCTTGCCATTGCCAGTCTACATTTTATATCCTCTCTACTTCGACCATCATCAGTTATTTTACTTCCTAAATAGCAAAACTCCTTTACTACTTTAAGTGTCTCATTTCCTAATCTAATTCCCTCAGCATCACCCGATTTAATTTGACTACATTCCATTATCCTCGTTTTGCTTTTGTTAATGTTCATCTTATATCCTCCTTTCAAGACACTGCCCATTCCGTTCAACTGCTCTTCCAAGTCCTTTGTCGTTTGACAAAGTTTTTACTTCGTCTCCATGAATTTTTAATACCTACTCAAAATTTTTCTTTTGTTTCCTTTACTGCTTGCTCAATATACAGATTGAATAATATCGGCGAGAGGCTACAACCCTGTCTCACTCCTTTCCCAACCACTGCTTCCCTTTGATGCCCCTCGACTCTTATGACTGCCATCTGGTTTCGGTACAAATTGTAAATAGCCTTTCGCTCCCTGTATTTTACCCCTGCCACCTTTAGAATTTGAAAAAGAGTATTCCAGTCGACATTGTCAAAAGCTTTCTCTAAGTCTACAAATGCTAGAAACGTAGGTTTGCCTTTTCTTAATCTTTCTTCTAAGATAAGTCGTAAGGTCAGTATTGCCTCACGTGTTCCAACATTTCGACGGAATCCAAACTGATCCTCCCCGAGGTCCGCATCTACCAGTTTTTCCATTCGTCTGTAAAGAATTCGCGTTAGTATTTTGCAGCTGTGACTTATTAAACTGATGGTTCGGTAATTTTCACATTTGTCAGCACCTGCTTTCTTTGGGATTGGAATTATTATATTCTTCTTTAAGTCTGAGGGTATTTCGCCTGTTACATACATCTTGCTCACCAGCTGGTAGAGTTTTGTCATGACTGGCTCTCCCAAGGCCGTCAGTAGTTCTAATGGAATGTTGTCTACTCCGGGGGCCTTGTTTCGATTCAGGTCTTTCAGTGCTCTGTCAAACTCTTCACGCAGTATCGTATCTCCCATTTCGTCTTCATCTACATCCTCTTCCATTTCCATAATATTGTCCTCAAGTACATCGCCCTTGTATAAACCTTCTATATACTACTTCCACTTTTCTGCCTTCCCTTCTTTGCTTAGAACTGGGTTGCCTTCTGAGCTCTTGATATTCGTTCACGTGGTTCTCTTCTCTCCAAAGGTCTCTTTAATTTTCCTGTAGGCAGTATCTATCTTACCCCTACTGAGATAAGCTTCTACATCCTTACATTTGTCCTCTAGCTATCCCTGTTTAGCCTTTTGCACTTCCTGTCGATCTCATTTTTGAGACGTTTGTATTCCTTTTTGCCTGCTTCATTTACTGCATTTTTATATTTTCTCCTTTCATCAATTAAATTCAATATTTCTTCTGTTACCCAAGGATTTCTAGCAGCCCTCGTCTTTTTACCTACTTTATCCTCTGCTGCCTTCACTACTTCATCCCTCAGAGCTACCCATTCTTCTTCTACTGTATTTCTTTCCCCTATTCCTGTCAATTGTTCCCTTATGCTCTCCCTGAAACTCTGTACAACCTCTGGTTCTTTCAGTTTATCCAGGTCCCATCTCCTTAATTTCCCACATTTTTGCAGTTTCTTCAGTTTTAATCTACAGGTCATAACCAACAGATTGTGGTCAGAGTCCACATCTGCCCCTGGAAATGTCTTACAACTTAAAACCTAGGTCCTAAATCTCTGTCTTACCATTATATAATCTATCTCATACCTTTTAGTATCTCCAGGGTTCTTCCACATATACAACCTTCTTTCATGATTCTTAAACCAAGTGTTACCTATGATTAAGTTGTACTCTGTGCAAAATTCTACTAGGCGGCTTCCTCTTTCATTTCTTAGCCCCAATCCATATTCACCTACTATGTTTCCTTCTCTCCCTTTTCCTACACTCGAATTCCAGTCACCCATGAGTATTAAATTTTCTTCTCCCTTCAATATCTGAATAATTTCATTTATTTCATCGTACATTTCTTCAATTTCTTCGTCATCTGCAGAGCTAGTTGGCATATAAACTTGTACTACTGTAGCAGGTGTGGGCTTCGTATCATCTTGGCCACAATAATGCGTTCACTATGCTGTTTGTAGTAGCTTACCCGCATTACTATTTTCCTATTCATTATTAAACCTACTCCTGCACTACCCCTATTTGATTTTGTGTTTATAAACCTGTAGTCACCTGACCAGAAGTCTTGTTCCTCCTGCCACCGAACTTCACTAATTCCCACTATACCTAACATTGACCTATCCATTTCCCTTTTTAAATTTTCTAACCTACCTGCCCGATTAAGGGATCTGACATTCCACGCTCCGATCCGTAGAACGCCAGTTTTCTTTCTCCTGATAACGACATCCTCCTGAGTAGTCCCCGCCCGGAGATCCGAATGGGGGACTATTTTACCTCCGGAATATTTTACCCAAGAGGATGCCATCATCATTTAATCATACAGTAAAGCTGCATGTCCTCGGGAAAAATTACGGCTGTAGTTTCCCCTTGCTTTCAGCCGTTCGCAGTACCAGCACAGCAAGGCCGTTTTGGTTAATGTTGCAAGGCCAGATCAGTCAATCATCCAGACTGTTGCCCCTGCAACTACTGAAAAGGCTGCTGCCTCTCTTCAGGAACCACATGTTTGTCTGGCCTCTCAACAGATACCCCTCCGTCGTGGTTGCACCTACGGTACGGCCATCTGTATCGCTGAGGCACGCAAGCCTCCCCACCAACGGCAAGGTCCATGGTTCATGGGGGACTCATTAACGACAAATCAGAGAGTCGCTTGTGACGGTGGAAGCGAAACAAGCTTGTCTTTTTCAGTAGCAGTATCCCAGAATTCCTTTAATAGATTTAGGAATACACCGAAGACAGAAAGCGGACATGGGTTAGATCCTGCTGCAGCAGAATGAGAGTCCGGATATTTATGACACCGGCTTTCTCGTTCAGAACTGAGAGAATAGTCCGTTTGATATTCGGAAACCATTTGGAGGATTTTAACGTGGAAAATAGTATATGTGTTTTTCTGGCTGTCTTTGCGTCAACTGAAGAAAACAGTTCGGACCAGCTACACTTGCCATTAAAATGATGTAAAAATCCATACACACTAACTGATGCAGCCAGAATAACAAGCCTCCCTCCTGAGCCACGTCCAATTAGAAAAATCGGAACAACTCCAAAAGGTGAATTACAACCGCGAACACTCTTCTATCGACCTCTAGACAAAATTGGACTGGAAAATGTTTCATACACCTTAATATAGGCAACCCAACTTACACCGACTGATCCAGATACGTATGTTGTAAGTTAGGTTGCCTGTCTAAAGGTGCGTGACGTATTTGCCAGGTCAACTATATTTTGCCCATTTTATATAACACCCGTTTAAAAAGTCTTAGCCGGCCGGGATGGCCGAGCGGTTCTAGGTGCTACAGTCTGGAACTGCGCGGCCGCTACGGTCGCATGTTCGAATCCTGCCTCGGGCATGGGTGTGTGTGATGTTTTTAGGTTAGTTATGTTTAAGTAGTTCTAACTTCCAGGGGACTGATGACCTGAGAAGTTAGGTCCCATAGTGCTTAGAGCCATTTGAACCAAAAGAAGTCTTAGTTACTTCGTATGAATTATCTCGCACAACTGATCCTATTAAGCACAAGAATCAGATAGAATATACTGGAAGAATGCCTTTCGAGCGATACATATGAAGCAAGATAGCTAAAATTGTGGGAACCTAAGAGATATGCAATACATGGAGTACGACGAGCTCGGAGTAGGATTGTATTGAAACAGAGGCTTAACAACATAGCTTTACTTCTTTGGATATGTTTTATTTGTGCTATTTATTAGGAAAAGTGAGTTATCAACTTTGCTTTGCGATTCTGATGCCTGATAATTACATTTTGATTTCTTTTTGTTTATGAGTCAAAACGAACAGAAAACAGTAGAGTCCTAAGTAAATCAAAACAATTGAAATACTGGCCATGCGGTTTCAAGAATCCAGTGAAAATGGAGAGATGAGATTTGCTGAACTCAGGAGCATTAGGATACTTGGAATCTCCTTCTACAACTAAGCACGACGTAACTTTGGATAAGAACATCATGCCACTACTTATTACTACTTACTACTTATTATAAACAAGTTACCTGACCATAGATACTTAGCCGCGCGGGGTAGTCGCGTGGTCTGAGGCGCCTTGTCACGGTCCGTGCAGCTCCTCACGTCTGAGGCTCAAGTCCTCCCTCGGGCATTGGTGTGTGTGTTGTCCAAGCGTAAGTTAGTTAAGTTAGCTTAAGTAGTGTGTAGGCTTAGGGACCGATGACTAAAGTAGTTTGGTTCCATAAGACCTTACCACAAATTTCCATTTCCATAGATACTTAGTTCTATTCATGCAAAGACGGCGTAGGTGGCTAGTCCAAACAAATATTGTCAATGTGAAAGTAGACTGCTTAACCGATTTTGATTAAATTGGGAACAGAGATAACATCGACCGCGAGGAAGAACAAAGAATACTTTAGAAAATGTGTAGTACCAAATACTTATTGTTTTTAAGGGTAGTACACAAACTAGAGAAATACATTTACTCTTTGACAAAGCTGTTTATTCTTTGATGTTTGAACTTCATCCCATTTGTGGAAATATTTTTATTAGTTGACTCATTGTAGTGATTACAAAATTCATACAGACCTGAACTTGGGTGATCCACATTTCCATACTGAAATTATTAAATGCCAAAATAACTGCCTGTTACGTTTTCACAAGTAAACCACTGAACCGATTTCAATGGAACTGGCTACTGAGATAGCTCGAACTCCAAGGAAAACATAACTTACTTTCGAAAGTAAGAACAATACCCCAAAGAGGGTTATATAGGTATTGGAATATCTTTCTTTACATCAGTGAACACAAACCTTCTTAAAAAATTATTAGATCTCCAGCATAATGCACACGTTTTATAAGGTATATCTACTGCAATTGCACAATGCACACACAGATGCACACCCCTGCCCACGCCCCTTCACGCACACCACTTGGCAGCGACACTATGCAAGCTACTCCATCGTGCGCTGTAGCAAATTGGGAATGGGAGGTAGGTGGAGAGGGTTATACATTACGAGACTTCCTTACCCCAACAGAGACGTTAGGGCAGCTGGCATTAGCATCTAGCATAGCTTGCATACCATCGATCATCGTAACAAAACTACTAATACACGAGCACAGCTGCAAGTAACAGCTAGTCCTCTACAATCTATCGTCTAGTCTTTGGTGTCTACTCCTTCTATTTTCTGTCCTCGGCTGCTCCTTCCAGTACAAAGGATACCTAGATGATGTTCCGCTATCCTGAAACCTTCTTATGGTAAGGTTATTCTATGGGCTTCTTTCCTCACCTACCCTTGTAGTTCTTCTTCAAACTATAGGTATTCCAGTAAGTAGCTGGACAAGCCGGTTCAAAACTGAGAGGAAGGCTAGAACATATCGTCCCACATAGGACCATGGCTAGCAGAACACTGGTTTTATAATCCATCTTCAGGCTGATGACATCTTCATCGTACTCTGTCTGTGCACTTAACTTTTAAAACTATTCGATAGCACCATATATCAAACACTTCTGATATCACATTCTCAGTATTTTCGTTGGTCGACGTTTCACTTCCGATACTTCGTTTCATTACCTTAACAATATATATCGGTAGAGCTCTTTTAATGAAGAAAGGCCTCTTCGGCTGTGCTGTTCTAATTCTAAAATAATTCTTGCTTCTGTCGTCCTGCATAATCTTTCTTCTTACATATGAAAATCGCTTCTATTCTTCCAGTACCGTGTCGTTCCAATTTTTTCATATTAAGCTTCTGTCAAAAGGTACCGGGAGTTGTCGTCACGTGTTTGAATTCCACGATCCCTTACTCAGCGTTATTAATTGTGAAGTCACACAGGTCACGAGTGTGTGTAAACACCGATTGTCGAGATCAGAGCATTGAGAGCACTGTGTTAGTGGTTTACTTGTACTGCTGCTGGGAATGTCAGAGTTGTATGAACATGGTATCTGTTTTTTCGGACATGTTCTAAAGAACAGATACCATCTTCATATAGTTAAGGCTAATCGGCCATTGACCTTCTTCTTCTGTGCTAGATGCACACGCATTGAACGAATCCTTACGGGACTCGGTAAGATTGTCTGCCGCGAGTAATGAATGTATTGGGCCGGGGCACTACGAATGTAGTGTGTGGACATTGAGTTGGGAATGTGGATCTCACGGGGAGCGTGCACGGGATAAATCCATGCAGTCGCACTATCCTCTGTGGCCTCGGTGGCTCATATGTATGCAGGAAATCCGGGGTTCGAGTCCCGGTCGGGGCACACATTTTCAACTATCCCCGTTGATGTATATCAATACCTGCCGACAGCGTAGGGTGTTCATTTAATTATCATTTCAGTCAGAGTTGTGGTCGAAGTAGCGGGCAGACATTCAACAGAGAGTGATGACTACGCTGACTGGAGCGAAACTGTATTTTCTATTAAAAGAGACGTGTGGATAAACGATAAATAATAACTGTGGCAGTTTCCGTGTCCTGCTCCGGTCACATATTGCATTGTTGGTTGGATCATAATGTTGTATACGTGTGTATGAAAATGGTGTATTGTGTGACGATCACCACTTAAATTTTTGGCCTGTTCGGTACTAAACATGGATAATTTGTAAGACTGCATTTTCTCACGATGAGAAATCAGGAGCGATCTGTTTCACGCCGTAAAAGTATCTGAAGCCATGATCGCATAAATATTCCTTTGCTTACAACAACGGGTTTTGACAGATTTCGCTCCCATCTTTACGTCATCAATAATTTTTGGTATAAAATTTGTTCTTTTTGAGCTGGAACCTTATGCCAAGGTGTCATGTACATACAACTTGTGCACATGGCCATGTCCATACGTGTAGCGCTCACAACTGTTACGTAATATGAACCACAGCAAACAATTAAATGTTCAGTAGTACATCCGTTTGCGTTAACTGGACACATTTTAATCGATGTAAATCCACCTTGGACGGCGCATAAGGTACAACTGCAGACCTAAAGACCTGAATATGACAGTGAAAAACGTAGAAACCCATTGTTGTAAGTAAAGAAATATTTATACGATATTGGCTTCAGAAAGTTTTTACGAAGATAATTTGTAAGACGAAGTGGCCATTGTATTACATTTTGTGTCTAAAACGTATACATTTGCTAACTCAAAACACATAAATATGAAGCCGAAACATTGTTGTAATATCTCCCTGACCAAGGCGATTATCCTTATTCGTTAGGCATGATCGATAGAATAGTTTCGGCAATCATGAATTGGGAGTGTCACACGTTTACATTTTCCATAAATCGGACAGTTTTACCTCCATAGCATTTCCCTGTGATGTGTCCGAAAGAAAGTTAGAAGCCAATAGTTACTGGATCAGTTTGGTTGCTGCGCTGATACCCAAAAGCTGGTTTCGTAACGGTTAAATAGCTCCATCGGTAAAAAGTTGCCCAGTAACTTAGCAAGCAGTATACAGGGTGTTACAAACAGGTACGGCCAAACTTTCAGGGAACATTCCTCCCACACAAATAAAGAAAAGATGTTATGTGGACATGTGTCCGGAAACGCTTAATTTCCATGTTACAGCTCATTTTAGTTTCGTCCACTTACGCTCAATGGAGCACGTTAACATGATTTCATACGGGATACTCTACCTTTGCTGTTAGAACATGTGCCTTTACAAGTACGACACAACATGTGGTTCATGCACGATGGAGCTCCTGCGCATTTCAGTCGAAGTGTTCGTACGCTTCTCAACAACAGATTCGGTGACCTATGGATTGGTAGAGGCGGACCAATTCCATGGCGTCCACGCTCTGCTGACCTCAACCCTCTTGACTTTCATTTATGGGGCATTTGAAAGCTCTTGTCTACGCAACCCCGGTACCATATGTAGAGACTCTTCGTGCTCGTGTTGTAGACGGCTGTGATAAAATACACCATTCTCCATGGCTGCCTCGGCGCATCAGGGAATCCATGCGACGGAGGGTGGATGCATGTATCCTAGCTAACGCAGGACATTTTGAACATTTCCTGTAACAAGGTGTTTGAAGTCACGCTGGTACGTTCTGTTGCTGTGTGTTTCCATTCCATGATTAATGTGATTTCAAGAGAAGTAATAAAATGAGCTCTAACATGGAAAGTAAGCATTTCCGGACACATGTCCACATAACATATCTTCTTTCTTTGTGTGTGAGGAATGTTTCCTGAAAGTTTGGCCGTACCTTTTTGTAATTCCCTGTATAATGGAGTTTTACGATCTATTATCACAATGGCAGAGTAACATACATCTGAATTCTGCGCATCAGTATGAAGTACTTCACACAGGGTATACTGCATTGTATAACATATTAAGGTTTCTTCTCGTATTGGTCAAGGATGAAGCATGGAAAAATAGACTACTTGAACGGCTCTGTGCCCTGTTAAGCTGTTAAACCGCACTTATACGCAGATAGGAAGGTTAACATCACAATTCAAAATAAATGGAAAGTGTCTCTTGCAGTGGACAGTAATGAGTATACAATATCAGTCATCAATTAAATGCAACAACCCTACAAGTTGGTACTAAAATCACCTGCTGCATGGACGCTTTAGCATTCGTTGAAAGCTGTTGCGTCAAATGCAGCGTTAGTGAATGCCTGTGAGTCAAATGAAAACCCTAAATTTGTAATAAAAAAATCGAGATTTCACCCTGTTATCCTGTAGGTTGGTAAGCGTGCTACAAACAGCGCGCAGAATGGCCTGTAGGGGGCAGCATAGTGCAGATGCACACATACCGTCGCAGTATCAATATAAAGATGGGCCGCCCCACTTGCGACTTGCACCAGGGAAGAACAGCGTACTGTTATTCGGTTTTTGCGTAGTGAAAATGTGAAACCTATTGAAATTCATCGACGCATGAATGTTCAATACGGTGATGCATGTTTGTCATAGCAACAAGTCTACGAATGGAGTAGGAAGTTCGCAAATGGTGTGACTTCAGTGGAAGATGCTCATCGTATAGATCATCAGTTGAAGCCATAGTGAAGGAAAACCACCGAGTGACACTTAATGACACTGCAGCATGTTTACAGATTAGACATTGGTCAGCACACCACATTGTGCATGATATGCTCCAGTTTCATAAAGTGTCTGCAAGATAGGTGCCACGGCAGCTGACTCTTGAAATGTTGATGCTTGTGAAGAGCTTCTTCGGCGCTTTGAACGAGAAGACGAAGGCTTCCTTGCAAGAATCGTTACTGGGGACGAAACCTGGGTTCACTTCGACCAATCGGAAACAAAGAGAGCTAGCAAGGAATGGCGCCATTCCTCATCACCAAAACCAAAGAAGTTTCGAACAGAACCATGACGTTATACTGACACTCTTTTGGGACGAAAAAGGCCTCATTTGGGAACAATGCATGCCTAGAGGGACCACTGTCACCAGTGCATCAGACACAGATCTCCTAAAAAACCATCTGCGGTCTGCAATCAAATCAAAGCGACGTGGGTTGCTTTTGCTACTTGACAATGCAAGGCCCACACTGCCCGTACAACAGTTGCAACAATCACAGACCTGCATTTTGAGTGTCTTCCTCATCCAGCATAGTCACCAGACCTTGCCCCAAGTGATTTCCGTATGTCTGGACCACTCAAAGACGCGATGGGTGGAAAGAAGTACCGTTGTGATGAAGAGGTACGCCAAGCGGTGCATGGGTAATTGCGCGGACTACCAAAGAATATTTTTTCTAGAGGAATTGGAGCCGGCCGGAGTGGTCGTGCTTTTCTAGGTTCTGGAACCGAACGACCGCTACGGTCGCAGTTTCGAATCCTGCCTCGGGCATGGATGTGTGTGATGTCCTTAGGTTAGTTAGGTTTAATTAGTTCTAAGTTCTAGCCGACTGATGACCTCAGAAGTTAAGTCGCATGGTGCTTAGAGCAATTTGAACTTGCATTGGGGGAGATTATGTTGAAAAGTAGCACAGCTTTTTACCACTTCTGCACAATAAATAATATTTAAAAAATATTTAAGGTTTTCATTAGACTCACTCTCGCATGTGATACCTCTCAGCATGAGACTACCTACTGCATTTGATCTATCAGCAACACATAGCTTCTATTCTGCTTTCGTTCCTCAGCAGCCAGCGTCGTCTACTGAAGGGCTTGCCGCTTCTCATACTAAACACTAAAATTACTTGCCATTGGACCCTGTAATGTGTCAAAATTAATTTTCATTAGTTACATTTTATCTTTTAAGAAATCATTTCTTTCACTACCTGATACGTAACTAGTTTTGTTTCACCTTAATATTTTTCATCTACTACTGGTCATGGTCCCCGTAATTCCACTTAAAAGACTATTTTAGAAAAATACTTGGTGGTGGAACTAGCCCTTATCACCAAGTAACCACGTCATACTGCCTTGTCTCTTCCAGTCGGACGCCCACTTTCTTGCAAAATCGTGGTTCTCCCAGTCCCTAGTACTGAATGAAAAGTACCTTGAAGTTTTGATACCTACCGTTGATGCAAAAACTGGGTACTCTACTGACGTCAGTCTTTCCATCTCTGTTAAGTTAGATACTCGAATTTCACAAGTTTTAAACATAGTAACACGAGCTTTAAATCAAGCAATGTTTTAATTTCGTTACATATTACAAGCTGTAATTCTGTAGACGTTGAATGATGAAATTACACAAAAAAATATAGGATAACATAGATAAATACCCAAATGAAGGCAAATTAATTAATGAACGTTTAACTGGATGCTTCAAAATCTTGAAGTTGACTCATATGCTGATGTAGTCTTGAAAGAGTGTTTCTTTGTAAACTGTTGCCTGATAGTGCATATTGTGTACATAGCAAATTACTAATTTAAGTTTCTGGCTTTATCCGAAAGCATTTAAACTACACAATCATAACTGTAAAATTTAACAACAGTAATTCTAACAGGATTATTGATGATTCAGTAAGTCTATGACTCCATAGCTTAATTAGCATTTATACCTAAATGTGAGCACCTTATACAGCGTGAGTCACTAACTATTGCCACCAAGAATAACTCCGAAAGTATGATAGGAACAAAAACGTTTGTGGGATAAAAGTTGCATGGGACAATGGGGACCATAATATGACGTTGGTGTTTTGTTGTTAGATGGGTCGCTTCAGATATATGAAGGTCAACTTGTTTTAAAATTGGATGCTGTAGTTTGGTACTTATTTTCTGGTAGCGGCTATCGAGACAAATTTAGTGATGTGAAGCAGTAAGGTCATTCAAGGTCAACCAAGGTCACGAAGGTGGCATGAACGTTCATTTACAGAAGGTGTTCGAAGTGATGACCACTGGTATCAGTGCAGTGTTGCAATATTCTTGTCATGGATTGAGCGGTATTCCTTATCACATCGGCACTTACAGAAGCACATGCTTTGACAATTCTCTCTCGCATATCATCAGTGTAGTTGGGACGTCTTTATAAACAATATCTTCTATGTGTTCCTTCCAATTTAAGTTGTTAGTAATTGTAATTCCTAGGTATTTACATGAATTTATGGCCTTTAAATTTGACTGATTTATCGTGTAACCGCAGTGTATATATTTTATAAGTCGTTTTACAATTTGTTTTGATCTTCTGGTGACTTTATTAGTCGATAAATTATAGCGTCATCTGCAAACATCCTATGACGGCTGCTCAGATTGTCTTCCAAATCGTCTGTAAAGATAAGGAACACCAAAGGGCCTATACCACTACCTTCGGGAACCCCAGAAATCACTTCTGTTTTACTCGATTACTTTCCGTCAGTAACTACGAACTGTGATCTTTCTGATAGGAAATCAAAAATCCAGTCACATAACTCAGACGCTATTCCATAAGCACGCAATTTCACTTCAAGCCGCTTGTGTGGTACAGTGTCAAAAGCCTTCCGGAATTCGAGAAATAGAAATCAATCTGAAATCCCTTGTCAATAGCACCCAGCACTTCATGCGAATAAAGAGCTAGTGGTTTCACAAGAACGATGTTTGTTGACTGTGCGTAACAACGAACATTTATAATCCTCCGTTCTGTGAAGAGCTCTAGTAAAATTATGTGACATTTAACGAAGCTTTGCTGGTAGTTGTGCGATTTTTAAAACAAAATACTTTGATTTAAACAAGCTCCGAACATTATTTTAAGCATATGAAGTTAACAAGCAAACCATTTTTTTTTTCAGGATAACGACATACCAGCAGCAGTAACTGTCTACAACGTTGACCCCGTCGGACATAGAAACCAGAGAAACGAAGATGTAGGTAAAGTCGAAACTGAGATACTATGCGTCTTCTTTGACTGAGAACGCAAAATATACGACTGTTGTGTGTCAGAATACGTCGTCGACATAGCAGGTAGAGCTTCCTACCTTCAGTCATATTGTGAAATATAAAAGAAACCGACAATAAGAATACAAGAACTTTGCACATCTTTGAGAAGTAACTCGAATAACTATTAGTAAGCTCTAGCGCAGGTTAATAAAGTTATCATTTCTTTTGGAAATGATACGAATCGAATACTATCTCGTAAACAATATTCTACGGTTTGAGTGGAGACGGTTGTACAAGTACGAACTACAGAAAACATTTATCGTAAATAAATATAAGCTAGCTCCTGAAGATTTAGCCGTATGATTCGAATGGGGTCTACGAAACAGAACTACATATATGTAAATGAATGAATCAGGAAAAAATTGACGCAATTAACGCAGAAATAGCTGTAATTATTTGTGGAAAAGAAACCTCTGATTGCCGTAAACAAAAGATTTTCAGCTTGAGTAGAGCTGGTGATACGTCATACAAACTAAGGTAAATCGTTGGTGAATATCGCAGTTATCTCAAAATTAACTTCCGAAATGTAACTGAAATGAAGACTGTGTTGCATGACTTTATCGTGAAGAAATATATGATATACAACTTCATATAATCAAGTGACATACTTTTAGAAAAGTATGATTTCTTGACTAAGTCTTAGAACTGGCGCCAAAACACAGAAGACAGTATTTTGTTTTTCTTACACAACAGAGAATAAATAAATCACATGTTGCAAAACCGATGACACGTAATAGATACGTGGAATTGAGATTACACACTAAGAAACGACGTCACAGCAGCCATTACAACTATGTCACTTGTCGAAGTTGATGAACTGTATCGCAAACGTAACATAACTCTAAGATATCTAGGTTGAATTTGCGATTGTTATAAAAAATCTAGTTCTTCAATAGATAAAACAGTACAGTTAATCAAGTGAGACAGCAAACTTACCACTGCATCGTTCACGAACAATTTCCACGCCGCCACCTCTCTGAACGTTTCGCTCTGCGTGCAGCATTATGCACGGTGGCGACATCACCGTAATCAGGAAACGAGGGGTGAAATCAACTGAGTTGTTGAACTCTTGCTCTCAGATCTGAGCCTCCTGTTCGTCTTCTTTCATTGCTGCACGACAATGCTATAAGTACGGTTTCCGTGGAAATGTCTTCTGACGTCATTCATTCACCCATTGTCTACAAAGCTATTACACTTTCACTGGCCAAAGACGATTAGAGGAACAATATGCTTCGTCTAGTCAGTGAATACAATGTTACGTTTCAGACGTTGTACCAGACCTGAATTCCGTCCCGTATTTCCTACTTTACGTGAGCTGAAGCCCGGTCTTTTTCAAAGTCTCTATGCCGTCCGTTTACCTTCTGACGTAATTGATGTATCTACCTATGATATCCACAGTTATAACTTTGTGGATAAAAGCTTTCGTTGATACAGATATCCACAGGTACACTGCTGGCCATTAAAATTGCTACACAAAGAAGAAATGCAGATGACAAACAGGTATTCATTGGACAAATATATTATACTAGAACTGACATGTGATTACATTTTATGCAGTTTGGGTGAGAAATCAGTACCCAGAACAACTACCTCTGGCCGTAATAACGGCCTTCATACGCCTGGGCATTGAGTCAAAAAGAGCTTGGATGGTACAGCTGCCCATGCAGCGTGACCCGATACGACAGTTCATCAAGAGTAGTGACTGGCGTATTGTGACGAGCCAGTTGCTCGTCCACCATTGACCACACGTTTTCAATTGGTGAGAGATCTGGAGAATGTGCAGGCCAGGACAGCAGTTGAACATATTCTGTATCCAGAAAGGCCCGCACAGGAACTGCAACATGCAGTCGTGCATTATCCTGCTGAAATGTAGGGGTTTCGCATGGATCGAATGAAGGATAGAGCCACGGGTCGTAACACATCTGGAATGTAACGTCCACTGTTCAAAGTGCCGTCAATACGCATAAGAGGTAACCGAGGCGTGTAACCAATGGCACGCCATACCAACACCCCGGGTGATACGCCAGTACGGAGATGATGGATAAACGTTTCCAATGTGCGTTCACCTCGATGTCGCCAAACACGGATGCCACCATCATGATGCTGTAAACACAACCTGGATCCATCCGAAAAAATGACGTTTTGCCATTCGTGCACCCACGTTCGTCGTTGAGTACACCATCGCAGGCTCTCCTGTCTGTGAAGCAGCGTCAAGGGTAACTGCAGCCATGGTCTCCGAGCTGATAGTCCATGCTGCTGCAAACGTCGTCGAACTGTTCGTGGAGAGTGTTGTTGTCTTTCAAACGTCCCCAATGTTGACTCAGGGATCGAGACGTGGCTGCACGATCCGTTACAGCCACGCGGATATGATGCCTGTCATCTCGACTACTAGTGATACGAGGCCGTTGGGATTCAGCACGGCGTTCCGTATTACTCTCCTGAACCTACCGATTCCATATTCTGCTAACAGACATCGCATGACTAAAAATAGAGAACTTGCCCGACTGTGAACCATATTACTCCACAATGTATTACATGTTTTAAATTGGAGGATGTCATTGGTTCTTAGATTATTAACGGAGTAAGTTGACTTCTAAAATTCATTTTTAAAATAAACAGAACAATAAATTAGTAAATATTCCTGATTTACTGTTTCAACAAGTTAAAAATTAAAAGAATAAAATGAGTTTTGACCTTTTGTTTTAAATTGTGTGGAAGTACATTGTACCTAAAATAAAAATTACACGTAATCCATTATGTAAGATAGAAATCAATATTCACTCCACTCTTAATTTTTTTCACGTAGAAGACACAGTACACTAATTATTTGGCTGAAGTTTCATTCCAGTATCTACACCGGTGTCCAAAATTAAAGCAACAAACGGAAATTTAGCAAGGATATGTTCATTTTTACACATTGCAGGATAAATAGTTAATGGTAAAGTAGAAACAATGTAAAGAATAGAGAACGCAAATAACTGCAACGTTTAACAACGGTAGGAAAAGCTGTAGTTCGCTGTTTCCAACTTGAGGAAGTTGCACACACATTCCGACAACTGGTTTATGAGCTCAATATGGAATGTCACCACCTCTGGCTGCAGTACGGACCTGACGATGACATGCTGTGAATAATGTCATCAATTTCATGTTGAGACTATAATAACCATTCTTCCTGCAGAGCTGCTCACAAGTGTTTGATTGTTGGAACCTGACGTGACGCAATCTGTCTCCCTAGTGCATCCCAGACATGTTCTTTGGGATTCTAATAGGGAGACTGATCGGGTCACGCCATTATCTTCGGTTTCCAAGAAAACGTCAACCACCCGTGCTCTTTGAGGTCGAGGATTATCGTCCATCAGTACGAAATTTGTGCCCCTAGCACCTCGCAACAACCACACGTGAAGTCCCAAGATCTCGTTACGCTACCTGACAGCTGTTCAACCTTGCCCATTCACCCGTACAAGTTCATAAAGAGAATGATCAACGTAATCACTGCCCACACGATTAGCGATCCTCCCCGATGTCGGTCTCCTTCCACAATGTTTTGGTCCCGAAATCGTGTTACACGTACCTCCAGATGGAAACTCGCCGAAAATCACTCTCCAGACCAAATTGGGACTCATCTATGGAAGAACATTGGCGACTGTTCGACTGTCCAAAGCATGTTGACGACTCCACTCTAGACGTTTCCTTATGTGAAGACGCGTCTCCTACAATAATGTCCAGTGTGCC
The DNA here is from genome assembly GCF_023897955.1 of Schistocerca gregaria. NCBI lineage: Eukaryota > Metazoa > Arthropoda > Insecta > Orthoptera > Acrididae > Schistocerca > Schistocerca gregaria. The sequence goes on along the minus strand of NC_064923.1, from coordinate 138,134,382 downwards.
GAAGCCTTCTGTACACCGTCTTCCTCGATACAGCACATCCAGTAGATGCTGCGAGGTCAGACGCCAGTTGCCGTGCAGCACTAAGGCTGTGCCGGTGAGCTCTTACAGACAAATAATGGTCCTTTCTTTCTTATGCCACACGTGATCGGCCCTGCCCTGGTATTTGGGACACACTTTCGGTGCCTATAACCTGTCGCCACGTCCAAGAAACGACAGAACGATTCACATTAAGCCACCGGGTAACATGAGTTTGCGACTGTCCTCCTTCCATTCTTCCTATGGCCCTCCACAGCAGAGAGTCTGGTAGGTGACGTCACTGTGCCATACCGCACCGTCTCTGACTGTGTACACAGCAAGTCTGGATGTGGGACTACTCGGCATACACTACCCCGTCTCGTAGGTGCCCTGACGTCATTGTTGGCGTGGTTGTTCTTTGACTGGAATACCATCTTCCGTGCAGAATACGATCATACGGACATTTGGTGACAATCCACATCTATATCTACATCTACATCCATACTCCGCAAGCCACCTGACGGTGTGTGGCGGAGGGTACCTCTATCGGTTCTCCCTTCTATTCCAGTCTCGTATTGTTCGTGGAAAAAAGGATTGTCGGTATGCCTCTGTGTGGGCTCTAATCTCTCTGATTTTGTCCTCATGGTCTATTCGCGAGATATACGTAGGAGGGAGCAATATACTGCTTGACTCCTCGGTGAAGGTATGTTCTCGAAACTTCAACAAAAGCCCGTACCTAGCTACCCAGCGTCTCCCCTGCAGAGTCTTCCACTGGAGTTTATCTATCATCTCCGCTATTACTAAATGATCCTCTAACGAAGCGCACTGCTCTCCGTTGGATCTTCTCTATTTCTTCTATCAACCCTACCTGGTATGGATCCCATACTGCTGAGCAGTATTCAAGCAGTGGGCAAACAAGCGTACTTTAATCTACTTTGTTTGTTTTCGGATTGCATTTCCTTAGGAGTCCTCCAATGAATCTCAGTCTGGCATCTGCTTTACCGACGATCAACTTTATATGATCATTCCATTTTAAATCACTCCTAATGCGTATGGAATCAACCGATTCCAGTTGCTGACCTGCTATATTGTAGCTAAATGATAAGGGATCTTTCTTTCTATGTATTCGCAGCACATTACACTTGTCTACATTGAGATTCAATTGCCATTCCCTGGAACATGCGTCAATTCGCTGCAGATCCTCCCGCATTTCAGTACAATTTTCCATTGTTACAACCTCTCGATGTACCACAGCATCATCCTCAAAAAGCCTCAGTGAGCTTCCGATGTCATCCACAAGGTCATTTATGTATACTGTGAATGGCAACGGTCCTACGACACTCCCCTGCGGCACACCTGAAATCACTCTTACTTCGGAAGACTTCTCTCCATTGAGAATAGCATGCTGCGTTCTGTTATCTAGGAACTCTTCAATCCAATCACACAATTGGTCTGATAGTCCATATGCTCTTACTTTGTTCATTAAACGACTGTGGGGAACTGTATCGAACGCCTTGCGGAAGTCAAGAAACACGGCATCTACCTGGTAACCCGTGTCTATGGCCCTCTGAGTCTCGTGGACGAATAGCGCGAGCTGGGTTTCACATGATCGTCTTTTTCTAACCCCATGCTGATTCAAATGGTTCAAATGGGTCTGAGCACTATGCGACTCAGCGTCTGAGGTCATCAGTCGCCTAGAACGTAAGACTAATTAAATCTAACTAACCTAAGGACATCACACACATCCATGCCCGAGGCAGGATTCGAACCTGTGACCGTAGCGGTCGCTCGGCTCCAGACTGTAGCGCCAGAGCAGCAAGGGCACAACGGCCGACGCATGCTGATTCCCAAAAGAGTAGATTTCTAATCTCCAGAAAAGTCATTATACTCGAACATAATTTGTATGACTGTATTGTGGTTTGGACACAGGACGGGGAGTTAGCAATTTGTTGCTTTAATTTGAGACACCAGTCTATTAAAGGTTTTGAGCTATTAAATTTCGCAATAATAGTACACGGCGTACACACTATAGGCCGTGACGTCCAGGTCGTCTTTATACCACGAAGAAAGAGCGAGTTGTAAACAAGTGACTCCACGATTCTGCGTAATTGGAGAAATTCGGGCAGACCGAGGAGCGCTGCACCGCATTGTTAAATGTATTGTGGCGCTGTACTCTACTTCCGAGGGGTACCGAACAAATCCGAGGCAGACCGAGCGGAGAGTTGGCCCGCACGCAGCCCGCACATCGTGCTCACGTGCAGTTCTGCACTCCGTGGCTGACCCTAAGCTAATGAACGGCATCATATTGTAATACTGCAAGATAACGAAAAGAGAAGCGAAAAAATTATGTAGTTCACACGCATATGGAGCTGTCATTTTAACAAATTTGCAATCGGCAAGAGCAACTGTGGGCAGTTACCATTGCTGCACTGTCCAAAATGGCTCTGAGCACTATGGGACTTAACATCTATGGTCATCAGTCCCCTAGAACTATTTAAACCTAACTAACCTAAGGACATCACACAACACCCAGTCATCATGAGGCAAAGAAAATCCCTGACCACGCCGGGAATCGAACCCGGGAACCCGGGCGTGGGAAGAGAGAACGCTACCGCACGACCACGAGCTGCGGACTGCGCTGTCCAACATCTTAGTATTAACTTTCTGGACCAAATGGTCCATTCAAAATCAAGCAAGTTTCTCCACCAACATCTCACACGTGTGATCTATAATGAAAAAGCTCGCTGTTCTTTTATATATTTTATACGAATTACATTGGAATAAGAAAATCTATGCTTAACAATTGCATTTAATAGTTTTTCCTTACATGTAAATTTTTTAGAAAACATGTATTAATGCCTTTTACAATTTGACGTCTGGTATTAGAGTTGCGAAGGTATACTCATACCGTCAAAAGTGGATGTTAGATGTTACAGTCATCGCTACGCCAGGTGAAATACATACATCAAAAAAAGTTTTGCTTCAACCAGAACTCCCACACATTTTTGATGTGTGTACTTATATTGTTACATCATACTGTCCTGAGATCCTGACTATCGTTCAGTAAAGAATGCATGAACATAAAGGATGAAACTGTGTCTCAAATATGTACAATACGAGCAAACTGGCCCTCCTTCGCACGGTTAGGATGAAGTATCAGCAGCCAGAATACTTGCCTGGCATACCGTATTTTGTTTGCGGGCCACCTTGTAGAGTTATGAAGAAAACTCAGACAATATACACTGGAGCGCCAAAGAAACTGATATAGGCATGCGTGTTCTAATACAGAGACAGGTAAACTGGCAGATTACGGCGCTGAGTCGAAAACGCCTGTACAGGGTGATCCATTGATTGTGACCGAGCCAAATATCTCACGAAATAAGACTCCACCGATAAAGCTACACAGAACGAAACTGGCCTACCGTGCAGGGGGAAACCAGATGGAGCTATGGTTGCCCCGCTAGATGGCGCTGCCATAGATCAAACGGATATCAACTGCGTTTTTTAAAAAATAGGAACCCTCATTTTTTATTGCATATTCGAGTAGTACGTAAAGAAATATGAATGTTTTAGTTGGACCACTTTTTTCGCTTTGTGATTGATAGCGCTGTAAATTTCGTGAGATATTTGGCCCGGTCACGATGAATGGACCACCATGTACAAGACAATAAGTGCCTGGCGCAGTTGTTAGATCGGTTACTGCTGCTACGTTGACAACTTATCAAGATTTAAGTGAATGTGAACGTCTTGTTAAAGTTAGCGCACGAGCTATTGGACACAGAATCTCCGATATAGCGATGAAGTGAGGATTTTCCCGTACGACCACGTGGCGAGTGTACCGTGAATATCAGGAATCCGGTAAAACATCAAATCTCCACCATCGCTGCGGCCGGAAAAAGATCTTGCCAGAACGGGACCAACGATGACTCAAGAGAGTCGTTCAATGTGACAGAAGTGCAACCATTCCCCATATGGCTGCAGATTTCAATGGTGGCCATCAACAAGTGTCAACGTGTGAACCATTCAACGAAACATCGATATGTGCGTTCGGAGCCGAAGGCCCACTCGTGTACTCTTGATGAGTGCACGATACAAAGCTTTACGCCGGGCCTGGGTCCGTCAACGTCGACATTGAACTGTTGATAACTGGAAATATATTGCCTGGTGGGACGTTTCAAATTGTATCGAGCGGATGGACGCGTAGGGTTATGGAGGCAACAATCATGAATCCGTGGACCCTGAATGTCAGCAGGGGAATGTTCAATATGCTGGAGACTCTGTAATGGTGTGGGGCGTGTGCAGTTGAAAATGATATTGGACCCCTGATACGTCTAGATACGACACTGGCAGGTGACCGGTACATAAGCACCCTGTCTGATCCCCTTCATAAACTCATGCCCAGTGTGCATTCCGACGAACTAGGGCAATTCTAGCAGGACAATGCGACACGCCACACGTCCAGAATTGCTACAGAGTGCCTCCAGGAACACTTCCGCTGGCAACTAGACTTCCCAGACAAGAACATTATTCAGTATATCTGGGATGCCTGCAACGTACTGTTCAGGAGACATCTCCATTTCCTCGTACTCTTACAGATTTATGGACAGCCCTGCAGGATTCATCGTGTCAGTTACTTCCAGCACTACTTCAGACATCAGGCGAGGCCATGCCACGTCGTGTTACGGCACTTCTGCATGCTCGAGGGGGCCTTACACGATATTAGGCAGGTGTATCAGTTTCTTTGGCTCTTCAGTGTATTAAGTAATTGAATATAGTTGCTGTCATATAAATTAAGCGCTACAGTCAGTACATGTCAGGAAATTTTCTTGGTGATGTGAATGTTATGTTCCATATTAAAACATCGCTTAGAGTGACATCATGATAATGATGGGAGCACATCTTGAGGTAAGCAATACACATACTGAATGGAATCATGTGTGTGTGTGTGTGTGTGTGTGTGTGTGTGTGTGTGTGTGTGTGTGTGTGTGTGTGTGTGTGTGTTTGAGGGGATCAACATGATCAGGAGACTATCTGAGGTGGAACAAATGATAGAAAAATAAGGAAAACACCCGCATTATCTACATGTTCAGTTCATTGTGGAGCACTTCTCTGGTTAAGTTTAGTACGCACTGGGTTGCGCTGCTCAATCATTGTCGCACTTCTTTGCCGTGGACTCTTTATCGTTGACTTCTTCGTCATCCACGAAAAGAATCATGTCAAGATTTGGGTTTGACTGAAGGAAAGCTGAAAGTCTACAGCTGAGTCATCTGCTGCACTGCTGCAAAATTTTATGTATAGAAGTGAAGCAAAGCTGCCTCTCAACCGGGGAAGGAGGAGCTTGAATGTAACGTCGAATCCGAGCCACCCTTCGCCTCTGTCGAATCGCCAATCATTGAAAGATGAATGCTAGGTCGAAAGGAGGACTGAAAACAAGTGGCCTAGATGGGATTCTTTCCGTTGACAGACAAACACTCTGCAACTCGATTAACACACAAATATGAATTTGGTTACACTTGTTGCTCCTTCGAGTTTTCTCGACTGTTTGACAGGTAGCAATGGCATAGGCACTTTTTTCACAGTGGCGAGAAAATTTAATTCATTATAATTCAGATAATTTCTATGAAATATTTACGATTTATATCCAAAATTTGTCTCGTGAATGGGTGTTATCTATTAGTCAAAACCAGATCAAAATTTCCTGAGATTAGCTGCACATACAAATGTGTAATATTACGAAGAAATGTCAAAATTGCGATGAGAGTTGGTGGGAATTTTTCAAATACGTTTAATTGCTATAAATCTAAGTGTCTACTAATTAATAAATTCTTGTAGCAGGTTATTTGAGTTTATTGATCGTTTTCATGATATTTAATTAGTGTCTATCCTGCGATCTACGCTTATCATGCACCCCAAGTTGACACACGTTTGTACGACTTAACTACAAATTGTCCGTAGTGCATTCTCCCATATAATTTAAGATTCCTCCAACGCTATTTAGATGTTTCGCGAACAGTCTTATAGGTTATATGCCCAAGTTACTATGCAGTGAAGAGCTAAAAAAACTGGTACACCTGCCAATATGGTGTAGGGCCCCGCAAGCACGCTGAAAAACTCGATTAATATCTAAAGTAGTGCTGGAGGAAATTGACACCTTGAATCCTGCAGGGCTGTCCATAAGTCTGTACGAGTACGAGGAGGTGGAAATCTCTTCTGAACAGCACGTTTCAAGGCATCCCAGATATGCTCACTAATGTTAATTTCTGGGGAGATTGGTGGCCACTAGAAGTGTTTAAACTCAGAAGAGTGCCCCTGGAGTCACTCTGTAGCAAATCTGGACGTGTGGCGTGTCCCATTGTTCTGCTGGAATTGCCCAAGTCTGTCGATATGCACAATGGACATGAATGGATGCAGGTAAGCATACAGGATTCTTACGTGCCTGTCACCTGTCAGAGTCGTATCTAGAAGTATCAGGGGTCCCATATCACTTCAACTGCACTCGCCCCACACAATTACAGAGCCTCTACCAGCTTGAACGGTCTCCTGCTGACACGCAGGGTCCGCGGATTGATGAGATTGTCTCCATACCTGTAGACGCCCATACAACTTTAAACGAGACTCGTCCGACCAGGCAACAAGTTTCCAGTAATTAACAATCCAATGTTGGTGTTGACGGGGACAGACGAGGCATAAAACTTTGTGTCGTGCACTCATCAAGGGTGCACGAGTGGGTCCTCGGCTCTGAAAGCCCATATCGATCATGTTTCGTTGAATGTTTCGCACGCTGCCACTTGTTGATGCCGATCATTGAAATCTTCAGCAATTTGCGGAAGTGTTGCACTTCTGTCACGTTGAACGATCCTATTCTGTCGTCCTTTGTTCCTTTCTTGCAGGGTCCTTTTCCAGCCGTAGCGATGTAGGAGGTTTGATGTTTCACGTTACAGCCGTAAAATGGTGGTAAGGGAAATTCCGCACTTCATCGCTACCTTGGAGATGCTGTGTCCCATGACTCGTGCACCGACTACAACACGACGTTCAAACTCACTTAAATCTTGATAAGCTGCCATTGTAGCAACAGTAAGCGATCTAACAACTACACCAGACACTTTTTGTCTTATATAGCCGTTTCCGACCGCAGCGCCGTATTCTACCTATTTGCATATTTCTGTGTTTGAATACGTATGCCTATATCAGTTTCTTCGTCGCTTCAGTGTAAAATATCAAATTTATCATCTCGATCCTTCTTTTCTTGTAATGGCAACAATTTTTCAGTGCTAACGGGAGACTTTTAGAGCTCAATTTATTCTCCTTTCAGTTTTTATTAACGTACCTCTCGACTTGACAAGCCATCATTGGGCGGTAGTTTTAGGACCTGGGCAGGAGATATTTTCGTCAAAGAATACACCAGCATGTTAATAGGTTTGACCACAAAGTTGTTTTACAGAGGGACTACGGTTCATCACCGCGGGGCACTTCCAGTTTAATTAATACACAGTGACAGCAGCCCAGCCTTTGATCTTCAAAGGGTGAAATGTCGCACTGCAACCCCTGTCTGTCTCGGTTAGTTAACTGCGTAAAATCAGATTAAAACAAATAGGCTTTCATGTTATTTCGGAAGCCGCGTGCAAATTGTGTCTCCAGTTTCTCTTTTTAAAGAAATAAAATGCAAGGGAAAAAATTTCATCTATGAACAGATTTGAGTGTACCAGAGGACATGAGTGTAAAAGACTCTCCTTGGGCAAAGGCTCATTTGTTGCTACATGTATTTCGTTTTTTACTTCACATTCTTTATGAATCACAGTTGAAACAAAGAACTTTTGTTTGGCTAATGCTGAAATCTCCTTGCAGTGGAACAAAATGAGAATGACATTCAAGAGAGTTTTTCGGTGCAAAACTCGTGGCAGCACCAAAACCCTTCCCATCATTTACTCTAACGTAGTGGTTCCCAGCTTTTCTGAGAGCTTTTCGCCTGATCGTGAGCAGATGTTAACAAATATCCTCAACAAAGGTTGGTACTCAAGTAAAATTCAGACAGAGAGACATGTAAATGATGGTCCTGTTTTTAAACTGACGAATGATGAATAGCATTTAGTTAATATACAAAGAAATAAAACGGACATGATTTTATGATTTAATGTGTTTTTAAATTATGAAATAATGAAGCAATGAGTGATTGATGCTGCTGGTTTTATTTTTTTTAATACTCGATGTAATGACATTGAGGACTTATCGTAAGTGGCACTGAAAGTTCATTTGATTCCCATCTTTCTCTACGTGGTGCTTTTCCTTTCATACCTGTAAACGGAATTCCGTCTTCAAGGCTGTTATATATAACTGTGGCTACTCGTCACCGATATTACACTAAAATGTAGCAGGCTTGTGATTTATTACAATACGCATCTTCAGAGTGTTGTCCTCCCGGAGAACAAGACAATGGTCTCAAAACACAGGTAGGTACATGCGACCGTCCATCTCGTTGCATCACTCAACATCTTGTTTTCTAGAAACATTTTGTATTAATCACTCTAACGAAGTCAATTTGGATACCATATGTGTGCTCTGTGTCTATCTATAAAAAAATAAAGAAAAAGAAAGAGCAAGCGCGAGTAGGACTCGCCCGCTGATGTAATTATTTATGTAGGCAATTATGTGTGTAGGTAACAATAACAATAATTTAGTGTGACTCATTAGTCTGGTGCATGTGTTTCTACTGAATGCCACTTTGGCAAATTACGTGACCTGTACATACCACAGTTAACCGACCGCTGAAGGGGTACCTGCGTGCATACTGTATAGGAAGTTAGTATATAGAGTTTGATGAGTGCTTTCGCAGGTATCGAAATATGTGACATAAATTGTTCCGGTGTAAAAATCAAGCGCCGGCGCGACGGTCAGGAACGGTAGAGCATAGAGGGCTGTGAAGAAGACGTCAGCCAATACTATTTTGACTGACCCCTCTCTAGAACGACACCGAGACAACAGTGGCCTCTAGGCAAAGAGGACATAAGCGCCTCGCAGCCTGGCCGTGGCCCCGTTGATGACTAGCCGTTCGACGAGCTCTACAGCAGCAATTTATTTATTTATTTATTTATGCATTTATTTAGAAACTGTATTGTATAACTTTTACTATGAACTTTATATACTGATGAGACTTCTTATTTCTCTGTCGCCCATTGCTTCCGACACACCTTTGTAAATTCTCAAAAGTATTTTCATTTATCCTACTGTAATAAAAATTCATTAATACGATTGGAAACGTTCGCCCTTCCTATTAACTACGTCCGTCTGATCGCATCCTTTTTTCCCACTTTCCTTCCTATGTCACTATCCATATCGCGGATTCCCATACCTTCTACCCCTCCGCCGGTATGCCCCAAGGTTTGGTCCTCTCTCCTCTTCTCTACCTGCTGTACACGGCGGATATGCCGTCGCCTTCACCTCCCTTACAAAGCCTTTATTGTCCCCGCCCCCACCCTGCAACGCTCCCAGCACCTTCTCCAATCCCATCTTGACCGGTTCACCACTTGGCATAACCAGTGGCTGCTCAAAGTTAATCCTTCCATGGCCCAGGCGATCATTGTAGGCCAAATCACCCCTTCCTTCCGTCTCCTCGATTTCTGTCTATCTAAGGCTGTGCTACCAACCTCACCCCACCCTCACGTACCTTGGCGTCACTCTTGACCGTCGCCTCTCCTGATCCGCCTATCTCCGGATAATACAAGCCAAGGAACGCTCCTGACTCCATCTCCTCAAGCTCCTTTCTGGCCACACATGGGGTCTGGACCCCTCCACCGTCCACCACACCTATAAATCTCTCATCCACCCTATCCTCTGCTATGTCCGTACCGCCTGGATCGCCGCCGCTCCTACCTTCTACAAATCCCTTCAAATTCTGGAACGCTATATGCTCTGTTTCGCCTATCACATCCGCCTCCACCGCGCGGATCCTATATGACTTAATTCATTTCCCACACCTCCTCCTTTTCCTCGAATGGATATGGATCCTTTACATCTCCTACAAACTTGATCCCCTTCATCCACTTGTCCCTCCCATCCTTTCCCACACCTGTCTGCTGCTGCGCCTCTACTCCCATATCCCATCCGCTCTCCATCTCTCCACACTTCGTATCCTTCCCCAAAGTGACTGCCCCCTCCCTGATGCTGCCCTCCTCCCCTCCATCTACCCCTCCTACCATCTTTGATCCTCCCCTTCCTCCCCTTGTGTTTTCCATCCAGGGCACCCTGTCTTCCTTCTCTCCCTCCTCTCTTTCTCCCTCTCTCTCTCCTCCCCTGGGCTTCTACGACCCCCCTACACTCTTCTCTCCCCCTCCCTTCTCCTCTCCCACTGGCATCAACACCCCCCTCTCTATCCTACCTGCACCTCTTCCCTTTGGAACGTTCCAAGCTTTATGAGTGAACAGTGCCCCTTTGTGCACCAGAGATCGTCTCCTGTGCTTGTGTGTGTCTTCGTGTCAGTGCTTCAGTGTTTTCTCCATTTGCGCTCCTCCATTCACGTGTGTAAATTCTGTCTTCTCCTTTTGTGTACAGTGATGAATCTTTTTTATCGGGACAGTGCGCCTGTGAACTGCTTCATTTACTTTAATATGTCTGTCTCCCATTTTTATCCGCCTTGTTTGTTTGTTTTTCTGTCTTTCTTTTTACTCTCTGTGTTATCTGTGGCCGAAGAGCGGTATAGATAGGCCGCTGTCGCCCTACCTTTACTGTAAAGATGTCAAAAAACAATAAAGAAAAAAATAATACCATTTGCTTGAATTGTTGTCTAGCGTTCCGAGAAATCGGGTTTACTAGGTGCCCTATATTAGACGGGTGAGCAGGACACAACATAAATGGCCACGTCTTTTGACTGCATTCACTCAGAAGCTTCAGTTTTTTTACATCAGCAGGAGACTGTAGACTCTACTCCTGACATAATTTTCAGCATTTTCAACTGCTCCTAAAAAAAGGACAAATAGACAGAAGAAAGGAACGAAGAAAGAACTATAAGGCTCGTAACTGCTCCTAATTTCCTTTGACTGGTTCCTATTGCCGTTAATACTCGGTAAAGATTGTTATATGAAAAGTTAATATTTATGTAGCCCACCTTTGCACGCTTTTCTACAGTGGGATAAGAGTAAACAAACATCTGTTATTTCTTTACACTCAGTCAACTCATTTGACCGAGGACTGGTACGCACGCGAAATGAATACACTTATGTTGTTCACATAAGAAGATAAATTGTAAACAAATGTTTGAGAATAAGGGTTGTTGTGAGAAGCAATGTTTGTCAGGATTTTGGTAGGAAAAGTACTACATCTACATCTACATCTACATCCATACTCCGCAAGCCACCTGACGGTGTGTGGCGGAGGGTACCCTGAGTACCTCTATCGGTTCTCCCTTCTATTCCAGTCTCGTATTGTAGGTGGAAAGAAGGATTGTCGGTATGCTTCTGTGTGGGCTCTAATCTCTTTGATTTTATCCTCATGGTCTCTTCGCGAGATATACGTAGGGGGAGCAATATACTGCTTGACTCTTCGGTGAAGGCATGTTCTCGAAATTTTAACAAAAGCCCGTACCGAGCTACTGAGCGTCTCTCCTGCAGAGACTTCCACTGGAGTTTATCTATCATCTCCGTAACGCTTTCGCAATTACTAAATGATCCTGTAACGAAGCGCGCTGCTCTCCGTTGGATCTTCTCTATCTCTTCTATCAACCCTACCTGGTGCGGATCCCACACTGCTGAGCAGCATTCAAGCATTGGGCGAACAAGCGTACTGTAACCTACTTCCTTTGTTTTCGGATTGCATTTCCTTAGGATTCTTCCAATGAATCTCAGTCTGGCATCTGCTTTACCGACGATCAACTTCATATGATCATTCCATTTTAAATCACTCCTAATGCGTACTCCCAGATAATTTATGGAATTAACTGCTTCCAGTTGCTGACCTGCTATTTTATAGCTAAATGATAAGGGACCTATCTTTCTATGTATTGGCATCACATTACACTTGTCTACATTGAGATTCAATTGCCATTCCGTGCACCATGCGTCAATTCGCTGCACATCCTCCTGCATTTCAGTACAATTTTCCATTGTTGCAACCTCTCGATACACCACAGCATCATCTGCAAAAAGCCTCAGTGAACTTCCGATGTCATCCACCAGGTCATTCATGTATATTGTGAATAGCAACGGTCCTATGACACTCCCCTGCGGCACACTTGAAATCACTCTTACTTCGGAAGACCTCTCTCCATTGAGAATGACATGCTGCGTTCTGTTATCTAGGAACTACTCAATCCAATCACACAATTGATCTGATAGTCCGTATGCTCCTACTTTGTTCATTAAACGACTATGGGGAACTGTGTCAAACGCCTTGCGGAAGTCAAGAAACACGGCATCTACCTGTGAACCCGTGTCTACGGCCCTCTGAGTCTCGAGGACGAATAGCGCGAGCTGGCTTTCACACGACCGTCTTTTTCGAAACCCATGCTGATTCCTACAGAGTAGATTTCTAGTCTCCAGAAAAGACATTATACTCGAACATAATACGTGTTCCAAAATTCTACAACTGATCGACGTTAGAGATATAGGTCTATAGTTCTGCACATCAATTTGACGTCCCTTCTTGAAAACGGGGATGACCTGTGCCCTTTTCCAATCCTTTGGAACGCTTCGCTCTTCTAGAGACCTACGGTACACCGCTGCAAGAAGGGGGGCAAGTTCCTTCGCGTACTCTGTGTAAAATCGAACTGGTATCCCATCAGGACCAGCGGCCTTTCCTCTTTTGAGCGGTGTTAATTGTTTCTCTATCCCTCTGTCGTCTACTTCGATAGTTCCAAACTATATTTAAAGTGTCGGGCAGCCTGCCTACAACAATTTTGCAAAATACGTTCTTTACACTTCAGTTTCGTAAAGCGTGCAGAAGAATATTGTAGAAAAGCTAGTATCTTCCATGTGAATCACTATGTCAACATACCTCAAATCGTAAAACGTATGTAGAGTTCCACTGAACTGATCATTTATAACACATATCTAATTTTAGTCTCCTTAGTTACCTCAAGAACACATTAACCAAAATCTGACATGAAGCCATGTGACACACTTTAAATGTTTTCAGCCGCTGTTTTTGTGCTAACCGACGCCAGACAACATCTGACGGTGTGATACCATAGCTATATTTTTAGCTGCTCCCTGCCTGGGATGACTGCTGCGATATCTTTGGCGCCAGTAGCTTCGCTCACTGTTAGATCGATGGTTTGGAGCGAATACAGCTATGCTAAATTCCACGTGGTTAATATGTAGGGAAAACAAATGTCACCTTATCCCCCAGTACCACTGTCCTTGTCTTAGATCTCCAACAAACCACATTGATCAAAACTCTTCCTTCTTCTCTTACCGATAAACATTTCTCTTGTCAATAAACTTGCCGAGTTTTTTCCATAATATAATTTTGTCTTAGTGCTTCGCTTAACTTCCTACACGGCCATCCAAGTCTCTCTCTCTCTCTCTCTCTCTCTCTCTCTCTCTCTCTCTCTCTCTCTCTCTCTCTCCGCTCTCTCTCTCTCTCTCTGTCTCTTAACATTAACATTAAGCGCTCATATCAATTCTCCTATCGGGCTGAGATCTAGAATTACAATGAAATTACATACACATGTAAAACACACAAATGCACATACACGTAATTATCACAACACGAAACCATACGTAATATAAAGAAAAATTATACGGAAATGATGAAAATAATAAAAAGACCAATATAGAGGCGCACATAAAGTCTGTAAGAATTTGGTCCATCACAGGACGAAACAGTGTTCCTATAAGAGTTCCAAACAACGTCCAAAATGAGAACAACATGTATACTCCTGTAGATTCTTTCACATTCAGTAACAGCATGAGTAGTGTGGAGGATTGTTATAGAATATAGCTCATTAAGATATTTGGTATGCGGTACATGCCCTCATTGTAACTATACATGCAAACAAATCATTATTCGTAAGGTGAAAACTGACATACACCACATTATATTCACTGAAATAGTGCCAAAAACATAGAGTACATGGAATTACTGACTCATTCTTCACGCATGGCATAGAAATTCTCGATAATTCGTAACGTGTCGAAAAAAAAGTAGCGGATCTGCTCCACTGAGATGCATTATTTTGCAACAGTCCCCTTTGTGACCGATAGGGGGCATAAAGCTGACTTTATGTATGAAAATGAAAAGTCATACTCCTGTCAAACCCTCCCCTCCTCACACACAAACACTAATGTATGGAACAATAATGAGTGTTTAATGTAGATAATGCTTTAACTCCGTCCAACCTCCTATTTCCGCACCTGCCTCTGAACTGCGTATCTTAATGAGCGTTTAATTGGAGAGGCCTACTGCATACTTTGATTAGACAATGTTTAGAAAAGAACGCCGTAAGCATTCTTCCACACCATTTACATTTTGGGAGGCGTAAGCAGTACTTCAGCTTCCTCGCAAACTAGTGCCAGATGTGGACTCAATCATTAGCGCGTTTGCTTAAAGTTCTTGCCACGCTCCATTAACCAGAGCACCGGAGAAGCCTTTCCTCAGCGGAAGCGAGAAAAGAAAGAAAGAAAAAATTAAATTATACCCAGAGGGAAAATTGTGGGCAAAAGTAAGTGCAGTTTGGCTGTGGAGTGAGATGAAGAAACAGAGACAAGCTTCACCCCTGGAAGTGGCGGTAATTCTCATCAGACAACTGCTTCTTCTACCACCACCCTCCCCCTTTTCATTTCCCTCCCTGACCCCCTCTCCACCCGAAACCATCTTTTTCTCCTTTTTTTCTCTTCTCCTTGCTCGAAATTTTCCCTGCTACCTTTTGCTCAGCATCTTAATTGCGTTTCTTACGGTCCTAAACTTTAATCTCCGTTTCATTATTCCTGAGCTTATAATTTACGTCGGAGCGATTCTTTACGAGGGCATATTCCCAGCTATGGAATTAATAAAGAGCGTTTGCGGATACTGTTGACTTTTAATATTGTTATTTCGTGCCAGAATCTCGCGCCCTGGGCGGTTCGAACGTGGCGTTCCGGTGCAGCCGGCTTAATGCGCGATGTAATATCCTGGACGCCACGCCTCCGTCAGCGTTCGGCTAGAACACTGTTTTATGAAACAGGTAATTCGGCTGCGTGGAGTGCAGACGAGATTTCATTGGCAGCGGAGCTGTAACTGTTCCGTTTTGGAGGCTCAGGAGTTCTCAGACGGAAAGTATTAAAACGTCTCAGACACTCTCTCGCGCTCAAGCACTATGGAAGCGAGACGGTATGAAATCAAAGGTGATAATAAGTAACACCATTACTTTATGTCATTCATATATTTGAATGGTTTATAAACACACCAAAAAAGGTTTGCGTCACCTCGGTTCCGAGATTCCAGAACCTGTGCGTAAAATTCTAATAGAGGTCGACATAAACATAATTTCCGTCCTTTTTACCGCTCATTAAAACCACTCATTGCATGTTGTACTACCATACAGCGAGACCTTCAGGGGTGGTGGTCCAGATTGCTTTACACACCGGTACCTCTAATACCCAGTAACACGTCCTCTTGCACTGATGCATGCCTGTATTCTTCGTGGCATACTATCCACAAGTTCATCAAGGTACTGTTGGTCCACATTGTCCCATTCCTCAACGTCGATTTGGCGTAGGTCCCTCAGAGTGGTAGGTGGGTCGCGTCGTCCATAAACAGCCTTTTCCTATCTATCCCAGACATATTCGATACGGTTCATGTCTGGAGAACATGCTGGCCGCTCTAGTCGAGCCATGTCGTTATTCAGAAGGAAGTCATTCACAAGATGTGCACGATGGGAGCACGAATTGTCGTCAATGAAGACGAACGCCTCGCCAATATTCTGCCGTTATGGTTGCACTGACGGCCAGAGGATGGCATTCACGTATCGAACAGCCGTTACGGCGCGTTCCAGGACCACCAGCGGCGTACGTCAGCCCCCCATAATGTCACCCCAAAACAGCAGGGAACCTCCACCTTGCTCGACTCTCTGAACAGTGTGTGTAAGGCGTTCAGCCCGACAAGGTTGATTCCAAACACGTATCCGACGACTCTTTAGTTGAAGGCATATGCGACACTCATCGGTGAAGAGAACATGATGTCAATCCTGAGCGGTCCGTTCGCCATGTTGTTCGGCCTATCTGTACCACGGTGCATGGTGTCGTGGTTGCAATGATGGACATCGCCATGGGGTCTGGAGTGAAGTTGCGCATCATGCAGCCTATTGCGCACAGTTTGAGTCGTAACACGAAGCATTATTTAACATGGTGGCGTTCATGTCACGATTCCTCCGAGTTCCGCAGGTAGCGGTCATCCACTGCAGTAGTAGCCCTTGGGCGGCATGAGCAAGGCATGTCATAGATTTCTCCTATCTCCCTGTATCTCCCATGTCCGAACAACATCGCTTTGGTTCACTCCGAGACGCCTGGACACTTCCCTTGTTGAGAGCCCTCCCTGGCACAAAGCAACAAGGTGGACGCGATCGAAACGCAGTATTGACCATCTAGGTATAGTTGAACAACACACAACACGTAAGAGACTGTGTCTGTGATACAATATCCACGGTCAACGTCCATCTTCAGTAGGTCTGGGAACCTCGGTGAAGCAAAACTTTTTTTTATGTGTGTAGATAATGTTTTACATTTGTTTCACTTATTCCATGGCTATTTATGTTGGGTTCTGATTTTGTGCCACATATGAGCCATTTCTATATCTGTGATGTAATCTGTGAAAGGATTGTAATGGATTATTGGTATAGACACTGATAGAAAGAAATTGAAACAATAAATAAAAATTAATGTAGATTAACGAAATCTTTGGAATAAGTTTATCTAGGTGACATATGTAACTGATCTAACATTTAAAATACAGGTTAATGTAACTACGAGATAAGCCATTGCAAATTTGAAATGCTGGTATATTACTAACAAGTGTAATCAACAAAATGTTAAATATTATCAGCAACCGTTCATGTATTGTGTTGTGCATGTGCCGGATATCAGTTTCCGGAATGCCTTTCCATGCCTGTTGCACTTGGTCGGCCAATAGAAGTTCGGTTTATGCTGTTTGCGGCTGACACTAGAGTTGTCTGATGACGTCCCATATGTGCTTCTTTGAAGACAGACGTGGTGACTTAGGAATCCAAGGCAAAATGTTGAGACTCTTGGTTCAAATGGCTCTTAGCACTATGGGACTTAACTTATGAGGTCATCAGTCCCCTAGAACTTAGAACTACTGAAACCTAACTAACCTAAGGACATCACACACATCCATGCCCGGGGCAGGATTCGAACCTGCGACGTTAGCGGTCGCGCGGTTCCAGCCTGTAGCGCCTATACCCGCTCGGCCACTCCGACTGGCTGTCGAGGCCCTGTAGAGCATGATGAGTTACAATAGCGGTATGTGAGCCAGAGTTATCTTGTTGGAAAACAGACCCTGGAATGCTTCTCATGAATGGCAGCACAACAGGTCGAAGCACCTGACTGATGAACTGATTTGCAGTCAGGGTGCGTGGGATAACTGTGAGTGTGCTCCTGCTTATCATAGGAGATCGCACTGTAGTGCATAACTCCTGGTGTAGTTGGAGTGTGTCTAGCGCCCAGACAGGTTGATTTGCAGGCACACAAATGGCCACCTTCTAACCAACACAGGGACATCGCTGGCACCAGGCAGAACCAGCTTTCATCAGAAAAGAAAACAGATCTCCCTGGCCGACAATGAGCTCTCTCGCTTGACACCACTGGCACCTCAAATGGCGGTGGTTTAGGGTCAGTGGAATGCACGCTTCAGGACGTCTGGCTCTGAGCTCTCCTTGAAGTCACCGATTTGTAACAAAAATGGTTCAAATTGCTCTGAGCACTATGGGACTTAACATCGATGGTTATCAGTCCCCTAGAACTTAGAACTACTTGAACCTAACTAACCTAAGGACATCACACAACACCCAGCCATCACAAGGCAGAGAAAATGCCTCACCCCGCCGGGAATCGAACCCGGGAACCCGGGCGTGGGAAGAGGGAACGCTACCGCACGACCACGAGATGTGGGCGATTTGTAACAGTTTTTGTTGTGTCACTGTGGTGCCAACTTCTACCCAGATTGTTGATGCAGGTGCAGTACGATGCGGCATAACAACACGCCGAACACGTTCGTCTACCCTCTCTGTAGTGTTAGGTAGCTGTTTGGAGCCGGGTCTTCTTACGACCATACATTCCCGTGACCATCGCTTCCAGTAATTATGTATAGTAGCTACATTCCTGCCAGGTTTTTCTGCAGTATCACGAAGGAACATCCAGTTTTCGTAGCCCTACTACACTACATCGTTCAAAACCACTGAGGCATTGATAATGGTTTCTTTAACAACTTAGAGGCATTACTGACTAACATCTACTCACCACATCCAGTCTCAAACGTAACTGACGCTCACGACCGTTACAGCGTGTATTTAAAGCAAACCTGACTGGCAAACGTCTGTGACAGGCGTGAAATTGGAATAAATACCTTTCAGATGTAGATACGCGAGAATGAACTGCGGTTTATGTCGCATAACTCCTTCTTAGTGTTGCGATTTTTTTATCAGTGTATGTAAGGTCTACCGAATTCTAACAACAGGAACAACAGCTTAATTATCAGTATGCAGATGACGTAAATACCCGGTGTAATGTTGTTCAGTACACCGTCCTCAATCACCAATAGAAACACATGCACTTATTGCCATTATATCCGGTATATACAGGGTGTATTGGAAATATACAAATTTTGGGGGCTGGCTACTAGCACCAAAAAAAGAAACAACTTGGATTTAAACATATATCCAAAAATTCTTCTTTATTAAAGACAGAACAGCTTTGTATGATCTCTGGTCAGAAACTCGTAAAGTTCGTTTTTATGTGTGAATGCTGCCGAATGCTTTTAGAGCCCGTCCTCATCTGTCATTCTTAATTGCCGGGAGAATTGGTAAAGATAAAGGCTAAAGAGATATGAGATTTCAGCGCTAGATAGCTCTGGGTGTACGCGCTACCTTCCATTCTATGTGCCACCCTTCTTCACACTGATAATGAATTGAAACATCAGTCTGTTGCAGGGAGAGTTGGAAATTCGGTTTGGAAAGATCATAATTTTACTTTCTGAATGTAGGTGGGGAAGTTGGAGACCAACTGTACTTCACCGCCGTTCAGATCGTGGCTGCTTCCACCATTTCAGCCTCAATTTATGCCATAGATTCTTCTCTAATGATGAATATGACATGATACTTTGGATTTCCTTTGCGCAACTCGACGTGCACGCTTTTATTCTTTCCAAAGTTAACACAAGTGGTGTGGCCAAAAAAAAAAAGGAAATTTTTGATTCCCGCCGCAACTATATCAGACCTTTCACTATCACTCCTGTAAAATGAGAGAAGTTCTGTATACATCCCTTCTTCATGAGAAAAATAACGTACTAAGAATGGAAGAGTTTTAATGTGTTCTTTGTTGGATACATCACAAGAAACAAAGTAAGAAAATGAATTGGCCAAGTGCTTAACCTGTTAGCTCTTTTGAATACGGACCCAGTACTGAAGAAATCATTTTCGTTGCATATGTGGGTCGACATGAACAGTTCTCAGACATTTTGGAATCTGGAAAGTACTGCGCGAACAAACTTCTGCATCAGTCCACGGTGGCTGCGGCTATGTTAACTGAGTAAAACATAAAGGATACCATAGTAGATATTAGTTTTTCTTTTTCTACACTACGATAGGTCAAGAGGGAACTCATTTTCATCTGTGTTTTGTGGCAGACGTTGCATAGAAGTTCCGTTCGTCGAACACTGAAATACGAGGGGGACACAGTAAGTGAGCACTATGATCAAGTTTGTGTTTTCGAAATGAAGAATAATTTTTACGCCATTCACCCTGAAACTTAGTTTTAACTTTTGTTTCTACTTCGGCACTGACACTTTTTTAGTATCGCTGCCTGATGACGAACCCATATTTGTAAAAATGTTTCAGGAAGGCAACTCCGCAACACGTACTCAGTTGTTCTTGCAGAGAATGACTACAAGCACTCTTACGATCGGTTTGTCATTCGCTACTCGAAAACAACGTCTGTTGAGTCAGGCTTGGCATATTAGGTCACTGACCAAAACCAAAAGAATGATTATAAATTTCGCTATCTTTTCCAGATTGGTCCTCAGCTTGAAACCCATAGTGAATCATTTAAAGTGGGGTCCATAATATTATATGAAATATTGTCAATTTTTATGTTATCGGGATTTCTACCCAACCAGGCAAGGTTTAATAAGGGAGTTGGGTTTTCAACTGAGAATTCGGGGTAATTCCGCCTAAATCAGGATACCTGGAAATCCTGGTGATCAGGTCGATCCTACAGCACTATGTTTATCCTCCAGTGTTCACGGAGTTTTACAAGACGGCGCGGCCCCTATTCACACAACCCGCATCGCCCAGTCTGTTTGGTCTTCTTTCAATAGGAGGGTGCGTGATAGCTACCCACGTCCATCATCGTTACCTATACATACCACTATTTTGTAGGAAGAATGGTATAAGATGGCTTTGAAAACCATGCATTGACCTGTATCAGTCCAATAAGAGACGTCTAGCAGCTGTTTTGTCTACACCTTATCACGCATGGTAATGTGTTGGGTTTATGGTGATTTCTTATTTTTCTACACCCCTGAGCAGTCAAAGAAAGACTTTACGCTGTTCCAAGTCAGTAATAATTCCACTGTACGTTATTGCGCTGTACTACAACTCCGTATTCATTTTCACTCACAGTGTGTTGTCTGTCTTCCATAAGGCGCTTAAGAGAATTTACAGTATGCAGTCAGAGAGCGCAATATGCGATCGGTCGCTGCATGTTATGATCTCTATGCCAGAGTCTTCAGCATTGAATGTTTTTACATTTATTTGCTAATACCGTTTGCCTCGAATTTTAATACTGGGACCTGTGTTCGAACATGGATTTAAATGACAGAATATCAATGAAATAATATCCTCGTCCCTCTCACAGGGTTGTACTATTACAACCTACAAAACTGGCCATTAAAATTGCTACACAAAGAAGAAATGTAGATGGTAAACGGGTATTCGTTGCACAATTATACTAGAACTGACATGTGATTACATTTTCACGCCATTTGGGTGTATAGATAATGAGAAATCAGTACCCAGAACAACCACCTCTGGCCGTAATAACCGCCTTGATACGCCTGGGCATTGAGTCAAACAGAGCTTGGATGGCGTGTACCGGTACAGTTGCCCATTCACCTTCAACACGATACCACAGTTCATCAAGAGTAGTGACTGGCGTATTGTGACGAGCCAGTTGCTCGGCCACCATTGACCAGACGTTTTCAGTTGTTGAGAGATCTGGAGAAAGTGCTGACCAGGGCAGCAGTCGAACATTTTCTGTATCCAGAAAGGCCCGTACAGGACTTGCAACATGCGGTCGTGCATTATCCTGCTGAAATGTTGGGTTTCACAGGGATCGAACGATGGGTAGAGCCACGGGTCGTAACACATTTGAAATGTAACGTCCACTGTTCAAAGTGCCATCAATGCGAACAAGAGGTGACCGAGACATGTAAGCGATGCCACCCCATACCATCACGCCGGGTGGTACGCCAGTATCGCAATGACGAATACACGCTTCCAATGTGCGTTCACCGCGATGTCGCCAAACACAGATGCGACCATCATGATGGTGTAAACAGAACCTGGATTCATCCGAAAAAAATGACGTTTTTCCATTCGTGCACCCACGTTCGTCGTTGAGTACACCATTGCAGGCGATCCTGTCTGTGATGCAGCGTCAAGGGTAACCGCCGCCATGGTCTCCGAGCTGATAGTCCATGCTGCTGCAAACGTCGTCGAGCTGTTCGTGCAGATGCTTGTTGTCTTGTAGACGTCCCCATCTGTTGACTCAGGAATCGAGAAGTGGCTGCACGATCCCTTACAGCCATGCGGATAAGATGCCGGTGATCCTGACTGCTAGTGATACGAGGCCGTTGAGATCCAGCATGGCGGTCTGTATTACCCTCCTGAACCCAACGATTCCATATTCTGCTAACAGTCATTGGATCTCGACCAATGAGAGCAGCAATGTCGCGATACGATAAACCGCAATTGAGTTAGACTACAATCCGACCTTTATCAAAGTCGGAAAGTGGTAGTACGCATTTCTCCTCCTTACAAGAGGCATCACAACAACGTTTCTCCAGGCAACGCCAGTCAACTGCTGTTTGTGTATGAGAAATGGGTTGGAAAATTTCCTCATGTCAGCACATTGTAGGTGTCGCCACCGGCGCCAGTCTTGTGTGAATGCTCTGAAAATCTAATCATTTTAATATCACAGCATCTTCTTCCTGTCGGTTATATTTCGCGTTTGTAGCGCGTCATCTTCGTGGCGTAGTATTTTAAATTTCCAGTAGTGTATTTAGGACACTTCTCTAGGCTCTTTTGAATTATAGGTGTGAGGAATGTCACACCTTAAACTGGGTGTTACACTACTAGTCCTTAATTTGAATAATTGCACCTTTTAATTAGACTAGTTTACAAACGAACAGGGACGGATGAAAAAGTATCCAATACATGTGTTTTTCCGTGTTTTTACAGTTCAGATCTGTGTCACCATCTGTCAGCGTAACAGTCAACAACAGCAAATGAAATCATTTGTAACGTTTCGTTTCTGCCGGTTTTAGAGTTTTCTCACTTTCACGAAACATTATTGGAAATACCGAAAAACGGAGATTAAAATGCGCATTCGACCAGACGTACATACTGCCGCTCCAAATTATGTGACTGAAATGCCAGCGAGCCGGAAATTTACGGTTGAATCACAGGGACGACATTAATTTCAACTGATTAACGTCTGGTATATGACAGCGTATAAATTAAACAGTTCCTACTTCCGAAAAATGGAAAGAAAATCGAAATGTCGCATTACACTTTTTGTTCAGTTTATTTAGAATAACACACAATCGATACTTCACGCGCAATTCCAATCTGGTTACGGTATTCAAAATGCTGAGAACAGAGCGACGTTATCTGAAACAAAGGCAATGAAGATTTTTGCCGCGAGAATTCAACAACAAGCTTTCTACGGTGCCTTATATGATTAAAAAGTTAAAACGTACTGAAACTTACAATTTGAGATTTGGAATAATGTATTGACGATAGACCTATTCTTGGATGAAACACTCTGTAAATGCATCTGATTCGGAATAGACGATATTAAAACAGCGCTGCATTGGTTTCAAAAGTGTGTCGCAACGGCTGTGTTCCTCTAGAAATTTCTGTACGTGACGATAATAATATCCATTAACGAAGCAGAGTTGTTTCCACCACGTAACAGTCTCTACAATGTCTTCAGCGTAATGATGGAGTAGTATGGCGATACAGGGACGACTCCAAAGCGCGCTGTCTACCGACTCTGTGCTTCAATAAGTTCAGTGATGTTCTTACCTAAAAGACGTATTAGCGGGAGTTTTTTTGTAGATGTAATGTACGGCAGCATATTGATATACAACTTACTAATTCAATCGATCTCTGATTTTTTTTCCTTCAGTTAACACCGCACGTCAATGTTATACTATAATGTTCTCGTTCTAGTAAAGATTCTTTATCAGGGAGACATCTGATATTCCAGAATCTCCAACGTTATTATAATGTATAGTTTTTATTTCTTAAATCCTTTTTCCGTTTCTTGGTCCACCGTCAATAGGATATGAACAGTTACTAAAGGATTTAGTAGGCGCTTCAGTCTGGAACCGCATGACCACTACGGTCGCAGGTTCGAATCCTGCCTCGGGCATGGATGTGGTATGTCCTTAGGTAAGTTAGGTTTAGGTAGGTCTAAGTTCCAGGGAACTGGTGACCTCAGATGTTAAGTCCCACAGTGATCAGAGCCAAAGGATTTAGTAAGAGAAACGTCAAAAACCAACATTCGCGAACGCTACGCGAGTTAAATATCATGATCGGGGCTAGACCATGATCTGTTTTAGGATACGAACCTCTAATTTGCGGGCTGCAGCTTCGATTCTTTAGTTTGCTGTAGTGAGCACTCTGGTCTGAAGTACAGGTTTCAGCCTTCGCCGTGAATGTTGCGGGCCACCTGTTGTGAGCGAGGTATTGTTTTAGGTGTACTTTGTCCACACTGCCCGCTCTCGTTATGGTTTATGACAGGCAATCTTGTTCTCCAAAAGGACTTAAGCGAGCAGGGTTTTCACATGGCGTCATGGAAGTCTGTAGTAGTCAGTCATATTAGAATAACCTGCGAGAGAGAGGAACTGTCTGCTGACGTGGTAGAAGAATAAATGGACTTCGATTGGGGAAATATGGGGACACAGAATTGGGATTTAGAGTTTGACAGAGTTTCAGAAAACTTGTGACCAAATAAATCTGAAGGGATTTATAAGATTCCTGACAAATTTCTAAAATTTTTTTGGCGAGGCGTGGGGGTGGGAGAGTGAGAGTGGTGGGAGGGGGAGGGAGGAACTGGCAGTCTAACAGTTATTCAAGAGCTTTTGTACATACTCTAGGAGAATGGTGACTTGCCACCGGAATTTTGAAAGAATATGGATTGAAGGTAAGCAGAAGAAGACGAAATGATTCAGGGGCACCAGAAATGTGAAAACCGATAAGCTTAACGTCAAAATTGAGTGAATATGTATTAAACATAGATCTTAACGTGAGGAAGAAAGTTCTCAGATGTTCGTCTGGGGCACCGCTGTATATCGAAGTAAATCATGGGATGTGGGGTAAACGGTAAAGAAGATTGCTGGAAACGAAGTGAACTGATAGAATGTGAACGAGGTTCTCCACAGAATCCGCTAAGAGAACAGTACAAGCGAAACACTTAACGAGGAGAAGGCACATGATGATAATACTTTGTGATGAGAGACCAGAGAATACCTTTCATGTCACTGTACGGAACTGTAGAGGGTATATCTTGAAGAAAAATTACAAGTCGTTGGGTATAAGTGGTACTTTTTGGGAAGAACAATTTAGCACAGGAGAGGAAGTCGTGGGGGCGACATCGAAACATTCAGGAGATTGGTGACAAAAAAAATACAAAGAAATTGTGTCTGAGAGCCCTTATGGAGCTTGAAGTTGAAGTGTATGCCGCGCTCTTTACTGAAGCTGCCAGAGAATACGCTTTCCTATGTGTGTGGTGTCGCATACAAATAAATTACTTGGTCCTGCTACCTAAAATTAAGACAGTTCCCTTGACTAACACAAGAAGTCAGAGGTGCAGGTGAAGACGGACGTCTGGGCATCAGTTATGCCACGGCTACCTGCTAAAGCATATGGTAAAGTGAGGAGTGAGAGTTTCACGAACGATTAGTTGATTTAAGGGCGCAAAACACATCTCGCTATTTACTTGCTTGTTAACGACATTTTCTTCAGAATGTGTCTGAGAGTTTCTTTTCGTCGCCGGAGGTATCTTCTGACGGTTTTAACAATGATCGTACTAGATGGAGCGGCCATTAAGACCTATTTTGCGCCTGCCACTGTGGCCGAGCGGTTCTAGGCGCTTCAGTCCGGAACCGCGCTGCTGCTACGGTCGTAGGTTCGAATCCCGCCTGGGGCGTGGCTGTGTGTCATGTCCTTCTGTTAGTTAGGTTTAAGTAGTTCTAAATCTAGGGGACTGATGACCTCAGATGTTAAGTCCCATAGCGCATAGAGACATCTGAACCATTTTGAACGTGACTCGTGGAATAATCGGGTCTAGTGGCGGATGTGTGTATCGCTCTGGAACAATATTTCGGCCACGTAACTCGTTGCCTTCTTCAGGTGCTACCTGAGACTGCCGTACTGGAGGGTCCTGTCTAGTATTTAGACCCAGAGGGCGCTGGATGCTCTCTGTGCCGTCCGCGCCCGTGTGGCGCTGCCTGTAATGTGTTCTCTCTTCCCCGGTGCTCCCGCGGACGTCCGCGCCCGACTTGGTCTCCAGCTGTGGCAGCAGTCTGAGGCCCGTCCTGTGTCGGGCGTTCTGTTCGCGGTCCGCGCATGCCTGGTGCTGCTCCTGAGCTTTTGGCCCTTCGCTGGTGCTCTCACGGACGTCCGCGCCCGGCTAGTCCACCATCTGTGGTCGTGGCACCTGTCTGGAGCCGGACCAGCGTTTGGCGTTCCGTTCGTGGTCCACGCCCGCTTGGCGCTGCTCCTGCCGAAATATTGTGCCAGACCGACACAGACATTCGGCACTAGACCCGATTATTCCACACGTCAAGATCTCGCCGGGAAAGCCTGAAGAGTTACATTTTGTACGTATTTTGTGTCAGATTTGAAGGGGCAAAGGAATCGGTCAGATTCTGGTACACAGTGGCGATGAGAGCACACAGGTAACAAATGGTCGCTCGGTTCCAGACTGAAGCACCTAGAACCGCTCGACCACACCGGCCGGCCAGTGGTAACAGATTCGCTCCCTTCTCAGTAGGGGATATAGGAGAGTGTGAGAGTAGACAAAAGGGTCCTGTCTACATCAGTATGATGATGGTCACACCTATCCCCATCCCTCCTCAAAATCACCCTGTAGGAGCCCCTTTCCCCACACTTCTCCCTCTAATGCCTTCCCTCCTCCCCATCTGCCTCCCTTCGTATTCTCATATTTCTAGTGGATATAGTGCATCTGTGCCACTTAATACATCGAATGTGCCGGATATGACTGGGCATTTTATATACACTTTTATTATTTATTACAATTAGGCTGGAACGTGCAGCATTGTGACTAACGGAGAGACAGCGTTCACCTGTGAAGAGCACGCACTGGGGCTTGCCTATAGACTGGGATCGTGCCGCGCCATGGCGCTGCGCAGTGGCGAGGATCAGCTAATGACCTTCTATCCATCCTGGTCAGTGGCCGATGGGGGCCAAGACAAGTTTTTGGGACGATCTACGATTGTGTAGCTGAAAACAAAGCAACAAACCTAAACTTTTTTAGGGCAATCACCACCAAATTTCGACTTCCTTAAACTGAAAATTGACCTTGTGCACTACTTGTGGAGCATCATCTGTACCAGTAATCTGTACAAGAAATCTTCAGCCATAAGAGTCCTTGCAGCAGTATATCACACACTTTTAAGTCACCAATCAGTAGCACTCTATTCTATGCAGTATACACACATTGCAGACGGCAGACCTACAAACCCCTTAGCCTCCGACCCATTCCCCTCATCTGTCATCAGATTAATTACTATATTGTTGACTGGCTTTATACCTTAAAGGGTATCGATTTTATATCCAGAAATGTCAAATGCATTGTTGTGGTAACTTATCATCTCACATGAACAACAGTCTATCGCCCAGTAAATAAAGCTGTCTGTATTCGCATAGTGTTACTATGGGACTCCGAAATTAGTTTTCGGAAAGGCGTAATAAAAACTTTATGTGTTAAGATTTGACAGGCCCCTACACAAACAGGTTCCATGAACCGTATTGGAGCTTGCACCATCACCAGAAAGAAACATTATACATGAAAAATTGTAGCAATTTGCCTTGTTGATCAATTGTCTTGCTGTCCCCACATCCGTCCTCACGACTGGCTACTTTAAAGCTACGTTATTTTTTAATATCCTTCATTTTTTTGCCACAATATGCAAAATTTAGAATAATCTATCCCAAAATCCCAAGTCACTAATGACCTTTTACCATGTTCAAATCTATGTACGCCTTCAACCAGGGGTTGGATTCAAATGGACAACATGGGTGACTCTAATCAGATTCATACCCAACTTAGACGTTGTTGGAACTGTCTATAATATATCTGCTTATATCACCAACGTTGTTTTCATCTTTGTGAGGGAAACCTGTTGGAACTTGCCCCTCTTACCACAGTGGCGCATGATACATATCTTTATGATACACCAAGTCTACCTCCAAGACATATCCTACGCCGCAATCGCCTATCACTGTTGAAAAATCATTTCCATCTGTGTAAGCAGGAACCAGGAATCTAACCATCCGATTGGTGGAAACTTCTTTATGGCGAACCTGTTTAAACCGTTAACATCCTAGTACAGAATGTAACTTGACTCGATTGTGTTGTTAAACAGTACATCGATTTGTGGACTATTTATCCTCACATGTCTATGAAGACATCGGTAGAGCCCCATCAAACTCGACACACAAACACACAATGTACCATAACATGTGGACAAAAGCTCGAATTTAGCATGTGTGATTTTGAACATGGTGTCCCACGATAAGCTTGCTGTAGTGTTGTTGTAGACACAATCCAGTCCGCATGTTACCCGGTACGCACTCCAGAATCATTAGAGTTTTCCGTTCGATAGTCGTACAATCCAGAATCGTTATGCCAATCACGCAAAATCGCCTTGAGCACTGAGGCAATCATCCCACTGATGCAAAAATTTGAAGATACCCGTTTGGAAAATCACCGTTCCCCGGTGCATAAACAAGTCCGTAACTGCCTACTGCACATCCTCGTCCAACAGGACTCGTAGGCTCTTCAAGATTTTTCAAAGGATTGGAGGCGTGATAATGGCATGGGGATAGATCAGTACCATAGGGAGGGTGCTCGAGTTTGTCCCACGTGAATTGGCATCATCCGTAATTGATAAGGCTGCCCTTCCAGAACAACCAACACCTTGTATCGAATCGCGACCAGAACAAAACTTGGTGCAACATTCCATAACGGCGGTTTTTGACAGGCATGATGCTCCATACACTTAGTCCCTGATCGATCTCTACCAGTGTTTGTGCCTCCGCAACCAAGAAAATAACATCAGCACGTTGATCTTGTTTGGATGCTGCATTTCGTAATAACATTGCCATATGAAACTTCCTGGCAGATTAAAACTGTGTGCCGGACCGTGACTCGAACTCGAGACCTTTGCCTTTCGCGAGCAAGTGCTCTACCAACTGAGCTACCCAAGCACGACTCACGCCCAGTCCTCACAGCTTTACTTCCGCCAGTACCTCGTCTCCTACCTTCCAAACTTTACAGAAGTTCTCCTACCAACCTTAATCTGCCAGGAAGTTTCATATCAGTGCACACTCCGCTGCAGAGTGAAAATACCATTCTCGAAACATCCCACAGGCTGTGGCTAAGCCATGTCTCCGCAGAATCCTTTCTTTCAGGAGTGCTAGTCCTGCAAGATTCGTAGGAGAGCTTCTGTAAAGTTTGGAAGGTAGGAGACGAGGTACTGACGGAAGTAAAGCTGTGGAAATCAAGACCATTCACATTTGTAACTTAAGGACAATTGTAATTGTGGGTTAATTATCAGTAATTGATTTTTGTTTCATTTTCAAGAGTGGTAAAGTCAGTTTACTTTTATGAACAGACGTACTGTTTTGTGTAGATACATAAACGTCTTAAAGAGAGTGAACGTTTAAGGCTTTTCTGAAAAACGAAAGAAAGGCATTTAACCAAAGCCTAGGCCACAAAAGTTTCTAATAATCCAGTTGGTTAAATTATAAATTATAATTATATCAAATTAAGATGAACTCTAAGCTGACAGGATAGTAAAGAGTGGGTTTAGAGTTACGTGCCGAGATAATCTTTTGTTTTCCACTTTTGTTTTATTTGTTTACTGTGGCACTTGCTTACCTCTCAGAGCTACTGAAGCGGCAAAGTTCATAAAGCTGAAAATTTTTTCCACAAGGAGCGAATACCATTTGCAATATACACGGATGTTCAACATCCCCTTATTCCTGTAGCGGGCTGTGAATATGTTCTCATTGCCTTGCAACGTCCTCCCACAATGACATGTACTGCTTTACGCAGTGTATTAGATTGTGTATTCATACGGCTAGAACCGTAATTATTTTATATTCTACTGTGGCGTTTATGCCACATCCCTGCCAAGATTATCACACTTTGTTTCTATGTTTTAATGCACAGCACAGAAAGATTTTGTTACGGGAGGCTAGCTAGTTGGTAGGATCACGAAGCCAACTCATTGAACGACATAACAGATGGTCACATAGCGTGAGAACGGCCGGGCGATCAAGAGTGGTATCGTACCGGAGCGGAGAGAGACAATAGGGGATTCACCTATAATGCTGGGAGCCAAATAGTGAAAATTTTATTATTTATATTTACTGTTAAATATCAATATACAGCTCCCACCATGCTGATGACGTTACGCGATTTGAGAACTTGTTAATAATAATTTTACTATTACTCAGTTCATCAGCAAATTATAATTACAAATTTTATTTACTGTCATTGCTTATTGATGGAAAGGATGCACCAGTCACAAGTGCACCTTGAGAGGACAGGCACCAAACTGCCTAGATAGCTCATTATCGGTCTATGATAGGTTTTCGAGGACGTAATACGTGAATCCGTGTATGAAATCTGATCTCACGTAAAGAGGATCAGTTTGTTGAAAAATTGGCTATGATGAAGTGCTTGTGCGATATTGTGTTAATTCAAGGCAGTCTACGATCGGTTTTAGAGGTCGAAACACGCGAACTAGCATCCGAAAATAAAGATGGAAGTGATTGTCAAGTTGCCTCGGGAAACATATTTGTTGATTCTAAAATCGTGTGAAGCATTTTTGTGATTTCTGCCGTGCTCGGGGTCCTTAATGACCGGGAATCTTGCTATGAATGTTAACGATGCATGAATCTAGAAATCGTTTTACTAAACCTGTACTTAATAAAACCAAATTAGTGGATATCCTAACATTTTACGATTCTTACTACGCTTAGCATCTAAACCCGCTCACTCGTCACATTCTTATACTTCTTTTATGGTGCAACCATTAGAATCTGCGACCGACGGAGAAGGAACCAAGCAGGACCACGGCTACGGGATATTTTTAGAAGCCGCGAGGTGAGTAAGCTGACTACAATGCAGTTACAGGGAGTAGGGGGCGGACGCACTAAACTTTCATACATACTCCTAGATCACACGTGTCTTCGGGTACATATTGTATCAGACGATAGTTCTAACACTCATTCCCCTGTCTGCTGTGACAGCGTTACACAACGATATGGAAAACTACCTTAAATCGTTGCATTCTGTGCTTCAGGCGCTAACAGAGAAAGTTTATGAGAACTTTTGTCACTTCATTCATCACTCATCTTAATATAACACAGAAAGTTCGATCAGAGTGTGATAAATGTGTTATGTGTCATACTGGGCGGTTATCATTAAACTTTCGCTATTTAACACGGAAACTAATTACCGTACGAGTGCCAAATTTGGTAGTACTAATGCCAAGGACATGGGAAAGGGAAATAATGCAGAATCAATTCCATTGAAAAACTTGTAATATGCTGCTATGGTACATTATACCATTACATACAGGTACCACTACTGCTACAAAAGGCTGAGTATGGCGTCCACCAGTGTCCAGAAGAGTCTGAAAGCGCTGGATGGTATTCTGCCCTGCAGAACGAAGCATATCCGTCGGTATGCTGGCTATCTCGCCTCAGATGAGCTCATGTGTGAATGTTCCCTTGTAAACCTTGTCCTTCAAGTAGTATCACAACCAGAAATCACAGAGAGTGAGATCAGGTGATAGCGCTGACCAAGCATTTGATCGTTTCGAAATTTTTTGGGAGAAACAAATGAACTTCACGAGCGATGTGCGGTGGGATCCCATATTGCATGAAAACTGTTGAGCTCAATACATTTCTCTCCTGTAGGGTGGGTATGTGATGTTGGAGAAGCTTATCACAGTAACTCTGCCCAGTCACACTGCACGTCTTCGGTCCTCGAGCCCCAACCTGTTCAAAAAAAAATGGTCAATCATGAACGTAGCCATAAAAGTCACACCATGCGGTGACACGTTCACCACACAGAGGACCTTCATGCTCAGTGACTCAGTGACTGACCTGTCAAAGAAAAATGAGCTTCGTCTGTCCATAGGATGGTCAAGGGCCAGCCCTCGTCAACCTCAGTCCTTGCGAAAAAGTGGGCAGTGAAGTCAACACATCATTGTGCGTGCTGTGGTGCAAGCTGTGTACGATATGGGTCTTGCAAGGATACCGTTTGAGAATGGTTTGAAGCACCTTCCGTACAGTGGAACACGGGATGTTCAACTGATGTGACACAGCATGCACCCTGCCTAACGATCAGGAATTGGTCGCAGCGTTGTCTGCCATAGCAACAGCGATTTCATCAATCTCCTCTGGTGCAACCGGTCGTCGGCCTCTTTCTGGAGCGACGCCCAGTTCTCCAGTTGATTTGAACATCTTCATCATGCTCCGCACAGCAGGTGCAGAAAAAGGAACCTTCTGACCGTGGTACCTAGTGGCCATAGTTGGAAGTGGACAGTGGCGCTGTGGGGCATAGAAATCACGCACTACGTACCCTGGAAATTAATGCTACCAAGTTTGGTACTCGCATGAAATTAGTTGCCATGTTATAACGTGTTAAATAGGGGATGTTTAATTGTAACCACCTGGTATCTGTGAGCTGTCTCCGGCTAATACAAGCGGATAACCGTGAACGGATGACTATCGTCTATCCGGTAAATTATACGCCGCGGCATGAAATCAGTGCATCCCGAATTACAAATTCGCATAGCACATACACATATTTTCCCACATTTTAATCAGGTGGGATACACATTTCATTATTTAGCACTTCGTTGGTTTTGTTTCGGGCGATGATCAAGTTAGTGTCCTAACTGAGAACACAAATAAGTATTACCAAGCAAAGAATGCTGCGTTCAATGGATTCGTTAAGATTTATACAGGCACCGCTAGAGAAATTTGATGGAACTCTATATCAGGCATACACCTCTCACAACAAATGACGCTAAGTTCCAGCTTGGTGCGTTCAACAGAGTAGCGACGGTGATAAATCAGGGCTCTCTGAGTGAGGAGGGGATCAATAGATGAGACAGACACAGTAAAATTGTGCCTGAGGAAGGTAGGGCCAGAATCGTGGTAGATTCATCTGTCTGAGTGCATTTCTAGGGTGGGTTGTGCATTCGATTCCGCCAACAACTCTGCCTCTGTGAAAACAGGGCTGAGATTCATGATCACAGCATTGAGGGTTGCAGGACAATGATGGGGTTGGAGCTGATGAGGAGAGGAGAGGATAAGAAAGAATTTGACAGATGCATGGGGGCAAAGTTGGCATGGGTAATTTTCCCGAGTAGGTCACTGTGGAATGAGGGAGACAGAGATCTGATAAGGATGGAGTCTCTGTGGGGGATAAGCTGAGCAGTGGGGGCACTATGAACATACTTCCATATATATAGTGTGGCGCTTTGGGGGTTGAGGAATTTGGGATCAGGCTTGAGATGGAAAAGGTGCATATGGCAAGGGCTGAGGATTTGGGAGAAGATGTGGTGTCCATGGGGGAATCAGAAGGCAGAGGTGTGAACAGTGGTTTCTTGGAGTATGGGGTGGAGACAATGTCAGCACTTCGGTGTTTGGGGTTTTTTTGGGGCGAGTGTGGCCTGGGAAGAAGGGTGAGGGACTGGCTGGAATGTAAGGTCCCTCATGTGAGACAGTGGAATTTGGAGTGTTCTGTGTTGGCGACTTGGCGCGGCAGGCGATGACATGGGCAGGGAAAGCAGGGGCAGATGTAGCAGCACGAGTGAGGAGAGTGGAAAGCCGTCATGATGGTTGGTGGTGGCAGGAGTGGGAGCTGGAGCATGAGTGGGAGTGGGAGTGAGAGGAGAAGCAGGAGCCAGAGCAGGAGCAGCATGCAGGTGGGGATTAGTGCAGGGGAGGAGATGAGAGGTGGGGCATAGAGGTGATGCCCTGAGGAGGCACTCTACGAGGTAATGCTCGGGGCAGCGGAAGGGGAGTTGTAGATGATTGTGGTGGTGGGGTATTCCATGGTGGACTGTGTAGATGTATACCAGTGACAGTTGTCACCTAAGTAGGGAGAGGTCCACCGCTGGTAGCTGAGTTTTCAGTGTGACATAATGTCAATACTAAGGGCCCAGGTTCGTTTCAAGGCTGGGTCGGAGATTTTCTCTGCTCAGGGACTGGGTGTTGTCCTATTCATCATTATTTCATCCCCGTCGACGCGCAAGTCGCCAAAGTGGCGTCAAATCAAAAGACTTGCACCCAGCGAATGATCTACCAGATGGGAGGCCCTAGTCACACGACATTTACACTAAGTGGGGAAAGGAAACGAAGACAAGGCTAATCATGAGTCAGAGATGGGAGGACAGGACAGGATGGCGATGGCGATGAAGGACGACAACGTCATCTGGGGTGGCGATGGGCAGCATCAGCAGCGGGAAGTGATGGACACCAGGGGCAGGTGGCGACGGAACCAGGAATAGGCGGTGATGGGCACCAGCGATAGGTGGAAACGGGCGCAAGCAGGCGCTGACAGGCACCAGCGGCGGGCGACAGGTGGTAGCTTCCAAAACGTCGATTTTGCCGTTGAAAGTAGCACAGCCAGAAAAAACTTTCTGGGTAGGAATGCATGGGAATCCAGCCTAAAGGATGTCCTCTGCTAGTTCAGTGAGGGCTTAAATTGTCGCTTCACGGAGGCTTACCTGCTTCTGATTGGCTACTGAACTGGGGCACGGAAGCAGAACATAATGCTGATCTGCGTACGGCGATTCTGGCTGTGCGCGACCATTACGGTGTCGGTCCGACCACGGTACGAGCGAAACTGCTGGCATTTGAATATTGCGACCAGCAGGCATTCGGCCTCTGGCGCTCCGTGGTAGGCGCGCCACAGCATCGTGTTTAAATGTTATAAGCAATCAGAATAACAAGAATCCGAACCATATTTTTAACACAGGGAAAGAGCGTGTTGCGGAGGGTGGGTGTAAAAACTGACCAAGTGAATCAGCAAAAGGAATCAGTCGTAACGTTCAAAGTGCTACCTACAGTCGAATTAGCACAATGACTGAGCGTATTATGTTAAAAAGAATGTGGTACAAATGTCGAGCAGCACCTCATAAACCATACGTTTCTGTAGGCTATCATAAGAGACACTGGAGGTGGTGCACAGACGACATCAATGGACAGAGGATCACTGGAAACGAGTGATTTGGAATTATAAATCACACTACAAACTGTGCCAATCCGTTGGAAGGGTCTTGTGTTTGACAAATGCCTGTTGAATGCTAGCTGCCATCACATGTATTGCCAAAAATTAGGTATGGAGTGTGGTTGTATTATTTGGGATTAGTGTGTGGTCTATTTATCGTACTTCAGAAAACACTAATCCTGGAAAGATATGAATTTATTTTGCAATACTGCTTACTCTGCAAGTAACAAACTGGAGACAACGTTTGTTTGTGTCAGCATTACAATGCACGCTGTCGTCAAGATGCATCTATAAGGCAATCGCTCGTGGACAATAGCACGCCTGAAATGGATGGGGACGTAAAGAGACCGAGATGAATCCAGTTAAACTACTATGGGATGATTTAGAACGTAGATTTTACACCATATCCAAGCGTCCAATATCACCTCATAATCTGGTTTCGATTTTTGAGGTGTGGTGGGCAGCCAATCCACCACACCACACTGACAGTGCCCCAGTAAATTTCACCATAAATGCTTAGAGTGGACACTAAATTAATGTTCACTAATAGGTGTCCAGTGACAATGACCTTGCCACAGTGGATACACCGGTTCCCGTGAGATCACCGAAGTTAAGCGGTGCCAGGCGTGGCCGGCACTTGGATCGCCATGCGCTATTGCCACTTTTTTGGGGTGCACTCAGCCTCGTGATGCCAACTGAGGAGCTACTCTACCGAACAGTAGCAGCTCCGTTCAAAGAAAACCATCATAACGACCGGGAGTGCGGTGTGCTGACCACATGCCCCTCCTGTCCACGTCCTCAGTTAGGATGACACGGCAGTCGGATGGTCCCGATGGGCCACTTGTGGCCAGAAGCCAGAGTGCTTAACAGATGTCCAAATAGCTTTGATTAAATAATGTACAAATTTACATATCTAAAGTAACACACGTAATGATTTATACTGCCAGAAGCTGGGTGTGACGACCTCTTGTTTATGAGGTGCTCCTTGGGTACACACATTACAATGCTGAATCCATCACCCCAATCACAAAAAATTTTAGATTACCTCCAGGAAGCTAATAGACTAACTGAAACATCATCTTCCGCGCAAATCGGAAAACGTTATTTGATAAGATCGTCAGCTCCTCAGGAACGTCGCCTATTGCTTATAACTGGACGCCCTGGGCAATTCTGTAGAATAATTTACTTTATTTGTTGCTGAATGATAGATCGTAATCTGGTAAAATAATATTATTCAAACATTGTGTAAAAACCTTTCATGGCACAAGGAATCGAGGTTGTAAAACAATTTGTGAATGAATTTAAATAATTAGAATACAACAGTAATAAGAAAATAGTTGGCTGTTAGGATCGCTGCCAGCATGATACCGGACAATTAGGGTTGGTATGATGCTCAGACACATAAAGGAAGGAATTATATTTTGAACTGTGATTACATAAATTTAAAATTATGCAAGAACTGTTTGGATTGGGATGGAGTATACAACAGATCAATGAGCAAAGGAAGAATCAGAAAGAAACGTCACGAGTCGGGTGAGCCACAATGAGCGAAATAAACACAAGTGGTTACGAGAGAAAGCCCGTGTGAAGCACGAAATAGATTACCGAAAAACTTGCTTAACAGTGCGTGAAGTGCGGAGAACAAGTTAGCAACACTAAAAAATAGAAACAAGGATAGACACCTCTTCCCTCAATACATTGAGATTCCTGAAGTCAGGAGAGTGCACTGAAAATGTGATCTTACTGTGACCGCCATTCAGGTGACTGCCGAAAACTTGGGGTGCACCGCACTGTGGCGCCGTTAACTTCTCCTAGGCTGAATCGAGGTGATGATCTGATTACTCGCAGGGATGCGCGTATGTTCAGAATGAACTTCAAAGACATGGCAGAAGGCTGGAGTCAAGAAAAACATGGACGAGTGCAAAGTTGAGAGTAGTTTTACCCATACGAATCCCAATACGACTGCGAATGTCTCTCTCAGTTTTTGGTACCCTTCCTTCAGACCTCGGAAAGGTACACAACGCAATCTTTTTCAGCCAATTCCAGAATGGGTTTAAGTGCTTTTCCTATAAGAGATCTGGAAATCCGTTTCATAGCTCCCACTACAAAGTTAAAAGGTATCAAACAGTGAGATTCTCGTAGCTGGAAACGGGAGACGAGTGTCATGTCATTCCCACTTCTCGACTTGCTTGTCGGAAATTTCGGAAATTTTGTTGGGCTTGGCACACCGTCCCAACAGGAAGGGCGAAGTTTGGAATTTTGCTTTAGCAGACGTGCCTGGAGACCATACACAGCAGCATAGCGGCAGGTGGACAACTGAGGGCTCCACCCGAAGTTACTATCAAGGCAGAGTTCGCCCCAGTTACACCAGTGGTTTCTCGTTCTGCTATTGAGGACAACAGCCTTCTCTTCCACCACCTACTTTTCACGGAAGCGTAGCCAGGAGGATAGTCCCTGGGAAGGGTCGACCAACTCACCACACCTCCCACTAGGGTGAGACTCTGCACTCTAAATGCGCTCAGCTCTTCCAGTGTGTGCGAGAGTTTCTCCAGATTTCGCCCCAGCGAAACGGAGTTTCCCTTTTCAAGACTAGCTGCATTTAATAGAAAAAAATTGGTAGACGAATGAAATGTTAGAGCGGTGGGTTACCTACGTTGTCGCACGCTATCTCCTGCCACTCATGTAAAATACGTGCAATACATGTTGAATGTTGACAAATAAAACCAAATCAGAAAGTAAATAAAGCAAGAGACACTCGTACGCAAATTCGGTATGCAAATAGAATAAACGTGAGGAGAAAGACCTGAAACAGGCTACCGTCTAACAATACACGCAGAAGTATGTGCCGAGATTCGGACGTGGACCCCTTGCCCACTATGTACATGTGGTGACTTTTGTGTCAGCAGAAGATCCAACACCGTGTTACAAGTGGAGGCCGAAATGCACTCGTTCTAGCTCACGCAGGCTGGCGTGAGGAGGGAAGAACCATACTGACGTGAGGTCTGGAACATGACAAGGAATGAGAATTCAAAAAGCGGACGTAATTAGTTTCATACTTAACTTTAATCCATTAATGATGAACGTCGCTCTTCACGGTACATGATTCACAATATTATCTGTCCAGAATACATTCTTGAAGTAATTATAGTAATTGAATATGGCGGGCGCCTTGCTGGGTCGTAGCAAATGACGTAGCTGATGGCTATGCTAAACTGTCGTCTCTGCAAATGAGAGCGTATGTAGTCAGTGAACCATTGCTAGCAAAGTCGGCTGTACAACTGGGGCGAGTGCTAGGGAGTCTCTCTAGAGTAGACCTGCCGTGTGGCGGCGCTCGGTCAGCAATCACTGATAGTGGCGACACGCGGGTCCGACGTATACCAACGGACCGCGGCCGATTTAAAGGCTACCACCTAGCAAGTGTGGTTACCACTACGCCATCTTGCCATACTGGCTTTGTACAGCTCCATGGACTATCCTTGCATGCCTGTCTCCTCAGTCCAAATTCGCATTCAGGCCTCAGCCCACTTGATATTCCCTCTACACTCTAACAGCATTGCAGAAGCTCTCCAGCTATACTGGAATAGCACCTTAACATGGAACCTGTCTGAACGCCAAACATAGGTGCGATACAAATGGAATTATGTATCTTTCCAAGTCTCAAATATCTCTGATACATATAAGCAGACTGAAGCGCTGAGTAAATGGGAACTTGGGTTGAAGAAGAGAGGCGTGCTATGGTAATCTGTGCAGTGGTGCAAAGCCGCTGTGCTAGTGTGACGTAGTGGTTAGAGCATCTGTCTAATGAGCACGAGACCTACGTTCGTATCCCAGCCTTGGTAAAAAATTTCGTTTGGCGATTCAGTCTGCTTATATACAGCATAGCTGTTTGACTTTTGATAAGGTCTGTGGATCCATGTATTTCATGATAACATAAAAAAATTTAAAGGAAAAGGGAAAAATATGTATATAAACAGACCAGTGCAAATCACGTCACCGTATAAACTACACAGCAGCTAGCCCTTGGCTCTGGCGTGTGCAGTGAGCACGTAGCTCTGGTTGTTCACGAGTCTCCCGCTGCACCGGCTTCCGCACCGCTCTGGAACATTTACCGGCTGGTTTGGTTTCCAACAATAGGAGCCGCAGCACACCACAGGTATGCGTACCACTGACGATGCAGGCCGCAACGTCAGCAGGCGCTCAGAGCAGAATGGAGCGCTGGGGCGGGCCCGGAACACAGGCGGCGATGTCGGCGCACCGGCGCCGCCGCCCATTAAAACTGATGTCGGCGCCGAAGTCCGCGGCGCCGCGCACTCGTCGCGTTTATCTGAGCCCCGCGCCACGTGTCGACCATTGTGCCTAATCACTGGGCCCATTGCAGCGCCATTAACAGATGCCGCACGCGGTAACGGCGCACGTTCCCTCGCCCCCTCGCGTCCCTCAGAAAACAGCCTGGTCAACAGGCCGCGATCTGAGGCTGCGCCCACAGTGATCCAGCGCACGATGGCACCCGCGATCTCTGTTCACAGGCAGCGTGTTTTATACCATTTCAGGCACATTTAGATGGTGACCTCGTGGAAAAGTTTATACTAGAAATGCGTCTGTATTATGTAGGAAAATATACTGAAGTGAGTGCCAGATCGTAACAGCACACTCATAACTGTTTTGCTAACGGCTTTTTCAAGGGCCAATTTTCAGTGGAACCATTCCGCTGCTGCTGTAATTTTCCACTATGGCCCCTCTTTCATTATTTTCCTTCTCTGTACATAAGCGTATTTCTCCGCTCACAGGCCGATGGTCTGTGTGAGAGGACCTTCTAATTCTTAGTTTTAAAACCAGGGCGCAGCACTCCGCAAGTACCGAGTCGTGGGTTCATTTACAACAGACACTACACAAAAGATGGCTACTTCTACAAATCTAAAATGTGTGTAAACAGTTATAGTGCCTCAGTATTGGACTGAGGATCGGTTTTATTTATCTCACGTTCGATAACTATTCTAGATGTTGAGGATTAGTTCATATTCGTAGAAATTTTATTTGTCACT
The DNA here is from genome assembly GCF_023897955.1 of Schistocerca gregaria. NCBI lineage: Eukaryota > Metazoa > Arthropoda > Insecta > Orthoptera > Acrididae > Schistocerca > Schistocerca gregaria. The sequence continues at coordinate 138,094,334 of NC_064923.1, read as the reverse complement.
ATGAAATAACCCATTTCCTGAAGGTCCTCGTACATTGATCTCTGGTCATAATGCATAGATACTAAACAGGGTGGTCCATTCAGCGTGACTGGGCCAAATATCTCACGAAATAAGCGTCAAACGAAACTCGTCTAGCTTGAAGGGGGAAACCAGATGGCGCTATGGTTGGCTCGGTAGATGGCGCGCCATAGGTCACACGGATATCAACTGCGTTTTTTTTAAAAATAGGAACCCCCATTTTTATTACATATTCGTGTAGTACGTAAAGAAATATGAATGTTTTAACTTGGTCACTTTTCTCGCTTTGTGACATATGGCGCTGTAATAGTCACAAACGTGTAAGTACGTGGTATCACGTAACATTCCGCAAGTACGGACGGTATTTGCTTCGTCATACATTACCCTTGTTAAAAAAGACCGGTTACCAATTGCGGAAAAGATCGATATCGTGTTGATGTATTGCTACTGTGATCAAAATGCCGAACGGGCGTGTGCTACGCATGCTGCTCGGCACCCTAGACGACATCATCCAAGTGCCCGGACCGTTCGCCGGATAGTTACTTTATTTAAGGAAACATGAAGTGTTCAGCTACATGTGAAACGTCAACCACGACCTGCAACAAATGATTACGCCCAAGTAGTCGTTTTAGCTGCTGTCGCGGCTAATCCGCGCATCAGTAGCAGACAAATTGGGCGAGAATCGGGAATCTCAAAAACGTCGTTCTTGAGAATGCTACATCAATATCGATTGCATCCGTACCATATTTCTGTGCACCAGGAATTGCATGGCGACGACTTTGAACGTCGTGTATAATTCTGCCACTGAACACAAGAGAAATTACGGGATGATGACAGATTTTTTGCACACGTTCTATCTAGTGACGAAGCGTTATTCATCAACAGCGGTAACGTAAACCGGCAAAATAAGCGCTATTGGGCAACGGAAAATCCACGATCTTAGCGATCTTGGCGGGTTAATGGATGGTGCGGCATTGTGGGAGGAAGGATAACTGGCCCACATTTTATCGATGGCAATCTAAATGGTGCAGTGTATGCTGATTTCTTGCGTAAAGTTCTACCGATGTTACTACAAGATGTTTCAGTGCATGATAGAATGGCGATGTAGTTCCCACATGATGGATGTGCAGCACATAGCTCGCGTGTGGTTGAAGCGGTATTGAATAGCATATTTCATGACAGGTGCACTGGTCCTCGAAGCACAATACCATGGCGCGCACGTTCATAGGATCTGACGTGCCCGACTTTCTTTCTGTGGGGAATGTTGAAGGATATTTCCTATTGTGATCCACCGACAACGACTGACAACATGCGTCAGCGCATTGTCGATGCATGTGCGAACATTATGGAAGGCGAACTACTCGCTGTTGAGAGGAATGTCGTTACACGTATTGCCACATGCATGGAGGTTGACGGACATCATTTTGAGCATTTATTGCATTAATGTGGTATTTACAGGTAATCACGCTGTAACAGCATGCGTTCTCAGAAATGATAAGTTCACAAAGGTACATGTATCACATCGGAAGAACCGAAATAAAATGTACAAATGTACCTATCTGCTGAATTTTTATTTAAAAAACCTACCTGTTACCAACCGTTCGTCTAAAATTGTGATCCATATGTTTGTGACTATTACAGCGCCATCTACCACAAAGCGAAAAATGTGGTCCAACTAAAACATTCATATTTCTTTGCATACTACACGAATACGTAATAAAAAATGGTGGTTCCTATTAAACAAAACGCAGTTCAAATGCGTTTGACAATGGTAGCGCCTAGTAACGGGCCAACCATAGCGCAATCCAGTTAACACTTTGTAAGTAGGCTGTTTAGGTTTTTATACTGGTATCGCCACGTAGCGCTCTGTATGAAAATCACTGGCTGTGCTGTGTGCAGTCTGTGGCTGGTTTGCATTGTTGTTGGCTATTGTAGTGTTGGGCAGCTGGGTGTTAACAGCGCGTAGCGTTGCGCAGTTGGAGTTGAGCCGCCAGCAGTGGTAGATGTGGGGAGAGAGATGGCGGAATTTTGAAAGTGGACGATCTGGACGTGTGTCCAGCTGAAAGAATAAATTTGTAATATTGGATTCATAGACTGATATATATATTATGACTTTTAAACACTATTAAGGTAAATGCATTGTTTGTTCTCTATCAAAATCTTTCATTTGCTAACTATGCCTGTCAGTAGTTAGTGCCTTCAGTAGTTTGAATCTTCTATTGAGCTGGCTGCAGTGGCGCTCCCTGTATTGCAGTAGTTCGAGTAACGAAGATTTTTGTGAGGTAAGTGATTTGTGAAGCGTACAGGTTAATGTTAGTGAGAGCCATTCTTTTGTACGGATTTTTGAAAGTCAGATTGCGTTGCGCTTAAAATATTGTGTGTCAGTTTAGTGTTGATCAGAATAGGTAAAGAGCGAAATGTCTGCGTACGTTCTTTTTTGCTCAGCTGTTTGAAAATCAAATAATGTAAGAGATTTATCAGCACAGTAATACAATAATTTTTCTTAGGGGACGTTTCATATGTCGACCCTTAGCTGAGGATACCTCCCTGCTATCTTCTGATTTTTTCTTGTAGTTTGTGTAATTAGTGTAGCTATTGTTTACTGCTAGCGCGTAATCATAGAGAGAATTTCCTTTGTAGTTGTAGTTTTTCACTGTTGTACAATGAAAAAACAGTTGTGTCATGCATGTAGATTTGCACCAAGTACTTCGCAGCTGCGTTTGCAATTAACTAGATATTATTTTCAGTGCTATGTTAATGTGTTTTCCTATTTTACTCTTCAAATTGAGCTTTCGGTGTTATCGTGTAAAATATTGTGATAATAATGGCATGTGAAAAACCTAACACTAGGCTCCAAAGTGAACTGGGAAATAATAGTGACGACGAGCGTAGCTTATCAGCACCGCTGTGTAATGAATTAACACACATCCAAAGTGGTAATTTCGTAATTATGCATAGGGAAATGGAGCGGGCGGCAAATAATGGCGTAGACAGTCTAACAATTAGTGAACAGGGAAGTATTATCGATCGATCGGACGGCAACAGCTCGCCTCAGGATTCCGAAATGACAGGACAAAATCCCCAAATCCTGTAGATTCAGTGTTTGGGTCCTCACCGTTTTCTCAAACAAGTCAAGAGACATTTTCTGCTTGTCAAAATGTGAATGTTGCCGGTGAAAATTCACTGCCGAAAAACACTGAGGAACATGTTTCAGACACCAGTGCAATGTTCTTACAGTTAATGCAACAAATGGGACAAAGGCTACAAAAGTTAGACACAATGGAACAAAATCTTCATAAGTTAGACACAATGGAACAACACCAGAGACAAACACAGCAACAGTTAGACGCAATGGAACAAAAGCTTCAAAAGTTAGACTCAGTGGAACATACGCTTGAACAAACACGTGAAGATTTAACTACTGAGTTACGTAAATTGGAAACAAAATGTCAAAAAGTCTGTAATGACGTAAAGACACAAATTTGTGAGCATTTCCAACCTATTTTTTCGCGGCATGAAAATACATTACAGAAACACGAAGCAGCCATAAAAGAACTGCAAACTATTGTTCGTGAAAATCATGAGACCTTGCAAGCTAAAATTGACTCGGTTGCATCTACCGATTAGGTTACACAACTTGCAAAAACTCAGATAAACTTAAGGGACACAGTAGATACGATTTCAACACAAATGGACACTCTGAAACTTGGTTCAGAAAAAACGCACTGATGAAATAAGTACACTATCGGAGAAAGTAGCCGAACTTTCGGATCAGTTCTCTAACTTATCTACAAAGGTAGATGATGATCTGAATGACACAAGACCTGTAGCCATCACTGACACAGAAGGGTATGAACAAATTAAGGAATTCAAACAAAATCAGAATCAAATTAATACGCAACACAAAAGAGAAATCCTGGATGAACAAGATCAGTTGGCACAAGTAATACAAGAATTACATATTTCAGAGGACACTCGCGCTCCAACATGGGAAGAGGGACTTAGAAATATGGAAAAGCCACAAAATAATAACACAGGGCAGTTCGGAAATTATGAAAGAAATTGGCAATGTGCACCGAATTTTGAGATGGAACCGCCGACACGACGTAACAATGACCGACATGCGACTCGCCGACATGATGATTTTGACTATAAGCTGTTTATTCAAAACATTTAAGAATTCTGGCAACGACATTCATCCACAAGCGTAGCTTCATCAATTCTCTCATTGATTTCCTCCCAACTGGTCATTAGAGCACAGATTAGAATTTATGCGTGCCTACTTAGAGAATGAACCAGCTGTAAGAATGCGATCGGTCATTCACGATTGCCACAGTGAAGGAGAATTTTACCATGCCTTCCTCTCAGCATATTAGTCTCAAGCCGCACAAGACCGAGTAAAACATAGCATCATAATGATGAAACATTTCGAACAATCTGAATTTTCCAGTCTTGTTAAATATTTTGAAGACATGTAGCACACGAATCAGTACCTGTCAAACCCTTACAGTCCCTCAGAACTCATCCGCATTTGCTTAATCAAATTGCCTGAACATTTACGACATATTATTTTGGCAGGACGTTGCAAAGACGACATTGAAGCTTTTCAGGGACTGTTACAAGAATTGGAAATTGACACTGACAGTCGCGGAACGCGTAAACAGGAACACAACAATTGCAGGTCACATCCGTCACAATTCCAAGATGACAGAAATAATAAATGGACACGACAAGGCTATTCTTACAACGTAAATCGTGACCAAAACAAACACCAAATGTATGACAACCGTTGGCACAGTAGTAAGAGTTACAGAGAAAGATCGCACTTCCGTAGTAATGAATATGACAGAGATAACCAAAGAAACAGTCAATATGGGAACCAAAACAATTATTATGAAGAGAGACAGAATAACGTCAGACGCAACGGTCCACCGCGCATTTACGATTCCGGGAGAAATTCTCCACCACATGACAGACAAAAAAGAAACTATGTAAACTAGCGACAAAACGACAGACCTGAATTTCATCAGAACTGGGGGGATTCAAACAGGGCAGGGTCCTCTCGATAAGGTGAATTTGTAGAAGTTAGGTCTCCTAATCCCAATAACGAGGTGCGCCAACAAAGAGACACACAATGACAGAGACACACAATGACTCGCACCGCAGGCAGCCACGAGCGCCGGCTGGCTCAGAGAAAAATAACATAGACGCTAACCTTCACAAAAATTCCTGTATTCTTTACCGACGTATACCACATGATAATTGCGTTGAAGTTGAAACTCTGCGTACTAGGAAGAGTAAAGGATTGCACCACATTTCACATGTAAAACCGCTTATTGAGAGATAATCTGCTTTTTAACTTAGTCTTTGCTATAAAATTTTTCACTTCACGTTACTAGTAGTTTTTGGAACCATTGTGATACTATGAGAGCTCTGAATGATGAATTTGGTATGGGATCATGATTTTAAAGTACATTTGAGGTAGATGACAATATTGAAATGAGCAGAGAATTTTCTTTACGTTTTGAAATTATTGGAGGAAGCTACGACGATTTTGAGAACTGACTTAGATGTTATGATATTATTACGACGACGATGTGTATTATGCTGATGAAGTATGTTTGTGATCAATAAGCTGATGCTATATGAGGAATTTGATTATGCTACGTATCTGCTATGATGAAATATTGATGAAGTGTTGACGAATATGTATATGTGTAATAAGGTAAGGAATGATGAGTAGTGGTTATGGACTCTAGTTTGTGAAAAAGGTTGTTGGAAACCAAGAATCGTACTTTAGGAAGTATGAAATGTATGTAAATGCGTGAATGTATCACAATGCCGGCGAAAATTTTTTGGACACTGTTTATTTATAGGATTTTGTTTCTACACATTTCTACTGTAATTTCTCGACTTGTGAAATTTTATTTGTATCGAACTGTCACTGTAGCGGGAAACTTCTGTTATAAATTTCGGTAAGAAAGCTAAGTGACCTCGACGTAACGCTTCGTTGACGCCCAGCTGTGCGTCACCTGGAGAAAAAGCCATTAGATGGAGAAAAAAGAGGCCATTAACCTCTATATTGACTGTTTGTAGAAAGCATCGCAAATACGACAAGCTCAAACTTGAAAACATGATTACATTGTAGAGTTCTTAATTTATGATATTTACTGAAATGAAATGATGAGAAACATTTCACGTCTATTGTCTTCCTAGTTGAAAGATTGTTTACTGCATTATGAAATGCCATATGGCTAGTGAATGACGTTTCACGCCTTGCTTTGCCTAATTTGTTTAATATCTAGTTCGTAGCTGCACTGCAGCATTGGTTAAAATAAAATTTCATAGATGTACTAATGTAGATATTTTATGCCTACAGATCCAGTAAATAATAACTTTATGATCCACTTAAAAATGAAGGAGCACAAAAAAGACATTTCCCTTCACAGGACATGCATACATAATTTTCTTTTTCACTACTTGGTAATATTTTTCGTAGAATAATTTGTGGTGCATTAAGATGTGAATAGACATTTCCCTTATCTGCATTGTTGTCTTTTTTCTGCTTGAGCTTTGCCATGTTTAGGTATAAGTTATAGCATTTGCTGCTGCTGTTTGCCATACAGAGTGCTACTGAATGTCACTTTGTATTACTCTGTTAAGCCAGTTTTACTACTGATTTATTTTTCTTGTTGCTGCACATTGGCTCATATTAGTTGTAATGTTGCATTTGCTCTGTTAATTTAGATTTACTGCTGTTTGTTTGCATTTTTTTGTCATTTGCTGTTTGTGTTAATTTCTTTGTGCTGCTGCATTGTTTCGTTCCTTAGTTTAGCATCTGAGCTCAGTAGATTTAAGTTAGATTAAGATGGGGTAGGCTATATAAGAGAACGAGTTGTGATGAATTGGAAGAAATGCATTGAGAAGCTATAAGAAAATGGTTTGGCCAAAAAAGTACTTTGAAGGAGGATATGAACAAAAAAGTATGGTTTAGGGACAACAGGTTTCGGTAGGATTTTCTTGGAAGTAAATGATGAGGTAAGATAACGGAAAATAAATAATGAGGTAAGAAATATGTGAACATACATAAATACAGAAAGCATGCTTGGATAGGAAACAAATGTTGAAATAAGAGGAAAGATCTATGGAATGTAGTTTTGGGTTGGACTGCAATACCAAATGTTACACTGAAAACAAACCCTGTCCTTTCCTCCTGTGTTATTCTGCTATTTGTTTATGTACCCTTGTGTATTTGTCTTTTTCCTGTCTTTGTGTGTTTAGCTAATAAGATTTACGTTGTAGAATTTTTCTGATAATATTTTATTTACTTTGTAAAGATGTTTAGACATTATTTATTCTGTTTGGTTTTAATGCTCATGTGTGAAGTTGAAGTTTCAAAAGTTATTCTGATCTTTTATGTATTTACTTATGTCATAATTCCTGTAAAACTGATGTATATGTTTATTTCTATTCTTTTGTAAAGCCCACATTACTACAAATGTTATCTATATTGTTATGTTCTTTAATGATGTATTTTGTACCTTTGTTATTGTATTCTTACGTTATAAAATTGTAATTGACACCAGTTCATCAAATTATTAACTTGTAAGTTACATTTCACTGCACACGTTTTTGTTGGTCATAGTGTATGGACAATATGTGAGAAGTAAGGACTGATAGTGTTTGCACATGTGTTAATAATTCAGCAATGGGCTGGTTAACAGCATTGCTGGTTCTAAGGACAATTAAAAAAAATTGTGAGTGCGGAAGTGGTAGTTCATAGACTTGATATATTGTCTGCAAGACTCTTTGATGGTGATTGTGCACCTGCACAGTCGCAACAGATGGCTGCTGGCCATCTCTACTAGGACTACAGTGGGTCTGCATCTTTGATGGCCTACTAATACCATTATTTCTACAAGGACTACAGTGGGTCTGCATATTTGATGACCCACCAATACCGTAATCTCTACCGGGACTACAGTGGGTCTGCTCTGTGATGACCTACCTACCAATATTCTTCAAAACTTGGACTGACTCTGCTGTGGGTTTGCTCTGTTGTGGCCCATTACCTGTCTGCATGTCAAGAGTCAGCAGTGTCTTCCCTTTGGAAGGACAACACTACTTCTTCAAGACTGCTTGGAAATCCACTACTTCCGTGTGCATTTTCTTTTACTGCTCAGACTTTGAGAAAAAGAAACTGCAATTATACTGTGATGAATGATCAGAACTGCCATTATGGACTGTGAGAAAATTTTAGCTTTTGACCAACATTGTATCGATAAATGCGTGCATTTGATTTATTTTTTGTTGTAATTATGGAAACAATTCTCAAATCTGTATTGGCCACTGCCCAAAACAATTTGTAAAATTCTTTTTGGGGAGCATGGGGCTATGTAAGTAGGCTGTCTAGGTTTTTATACTGATAACCCCACGTAGCGCTCTGTATGAAAATCACTGGCTGTGCAGTGTGAAGTCTGTGGCTGGTTTGCAGTGTTGTTGGCTATTGTAGTGTTGTTCAGCTGGACGTTAACAGCCCGTAGCGTTGCGCAGTTGGAGGTGAGCTGCCAGCAGTGGTAGATGTGGGGAGAGAGATGGCGGAATTTTGAAAGTGGACGATCTGGACGTGTGTCCAGCAGAAAGAGTAAATTTGTAAAATTGGATTCATGGACTGATATATATATATATATATATATATATATATATATATATATATATATATATCTTATGACTTTTGAACACTATTAAGGTAAATACATTGTTTGTTCTCTATCAAAATCTTTCATTTGCTAACTATGCCCTAGCAGTAGTTAGTACCTTGAGTAGTCTGAATCTTTTATTTATATGGCAGTAGTGGCGCTCGCTGTATTGCAGTAGTTCGAATAACGACGATTTTTTTGAGGTAAATGATATGTGAAACATATAGGTTAATGTTAGTCAGGACCATTCTTTTATACGGATTTTTGAAAGACACATTGCGTTGCGCTAAAAATATTGTGTGTCAGTTTAAGCACAGTCATGTAGAACTGTTCAAAGGGAACGTTTCCACTGCAATCTAGACAAGTTTTGTTCTTTGCAGAATTTTCGTTTGGCACTTATTTCGTGAGATATTTGGCCTGGTCACGATCAACGGACCACCCATTATTTGTGGACATCTACAATGTAATACTGGAATAATCATTATTTCTACACTCTACACCATTGAATGCAATATTAAATGATGAGCAATTGGAAGCTCTTCTTAATGACAGCAGTGAAGAAGTATCTGTTTGGGAAGATAACGAACTCTCGACTTTGACACAAAATTGTCCTGCTGAGCTTGATGAATGATTAGTAAACAATGAGAACGTTAAGACGTCGTGCCAGTAGCTAGGAGAAGAACATATCCTTGTACAGTGAATTCTCCTGTCTCTAAAAGTACAAATGATGTAAAAATGTGAATAAAACTTCAAGAAGAGCTGTGTTGCAACTATTTTCTGGAGTTCGATTTTACCGTGTTGGTCAAATAATCAAAATTTATTGAGGCAATAAATGCCTCAAAATGCAAGATTCGTGGCTTCAATACCAAGATAGGAGACATGTGCGTCAAACGTGGAATGTGTATATGTGTTATGAAAAACAATTGTTTTGAAACTTATCATAAAACGTACCTTTTTTGTAACTTATCATAAAACGTACCGTGCAGATTTATTCACACATGTGGACCTCCATTTAAGCCTCAGTTGAATCATTTAAATATTTCATTTGCATTTGTGTCTTTCTTGTTTATTAGTTTGCTGTATGAAAAGAACATTTTTTTTAATCTTAAGAGTGAAAAAGTTAATGGTTTTTATTCAACCCCCTCACCTTACATTGGATTGTCATCTTATTCCTTTCATACTAAATGGGTCACTTCCTCCATGACAACCATCATGAAAACGGATTACATCGCTCATGAGAAACTCAACTTACTACTCTCACATCACAACCTGAAATCTAATCATCAAGGTAACATGGTAGAAACAATCATTAAAAATTTGCCTCGATTGCACAAACTACATGGTGTTTACCTAGGTTTCAGCGTGGGTAACCATGCCTTCTTCAGAACAAATATAAAACAGCTTGCCTAAATAGTCATAGTCAAATGCTAAAATCAACACCTACAGCGGCAATACCCCATAAAAAGTTTTTACAAATACATGGTACATATGTACCAAGTCAATAATATTTCCTATCTCAACCCTGTGTATGATGCCTCGCCCCAGCCAACGTACGATGGTCACTGGCTCTCCACCGAACTCATTTTTCATAATTATTACGATTGCTGACACGCTGCAATGCTGAAAGTTCTTAACATGGTAAAAGAACTATTTCTTTATTTTTGGAAAAAGTGTAATTTGTGGGTGGACTGAGGATGATAGTTTTTCGCGATTAAAACTGCATGCCGGAACGGGACTCGAACCTGGGACATGACGTTCTGTGGGCAAGTGCTCAAGAAAATTTTCTATTCTTTTTGTGGAACATGAGAAGGTAATATAAACTTCATTAATAATGAAACACTAGAGCAAATCAAAAAGTAGGCACAGAAAATACAGTCGGGAAAAATGACTGTTCCTTTAAGCAGACGGAAGGTAGGGATGAGGGGACATGAGTACGAGGAGGTCGGCTCCGGCGCGATGGTGGGACGTGGGGAGGGAGGGGGGGGGGGGCGAATGGGTAGCGGTCGACCGCATGGAGCCTGGCCACGGTATCACCTACACCATCAAACAACTGTAAGATGAGGAGGAAGGAACAGCAGCCAGGGAAGAGGTACTTAATTGTAACAACGAAATTTCATCGTGCGACACACCTGTGGTAGGTAGAGCAGGCGAGAATGGAAAGCAAGGACAGTGCGGTATCAGGCACTGAGCCCACTATGGGCTAGAAACAATGTGAGGGACGTGTTATTAGTGCACATCAACAGCAGCCGAACCAACGACGCCAGGCACATTGCAGCTGACGGAGGTCGTGAAAGTCCCCATGGAGGTAACTGGTGAATAGGTATGGTAGGTTGGACGTCGTTCAATCACCGCACGCTCATTCTGTAGGAGGACCCAAAGAGCGAGCCGCGATTTGTCCCCGACTCGATGAAGGTAGGCAACTGTCCACCCTTTGACCCAGTCTATCGCGTGAGTCTTGGCTGCAGGGTAACGCAGCGAATGAAAAGCGTACGATTTGACCACGGAATGAGAGGCATGAAGGAAACAGGCGACCATTTGCCGCCCCAGTGTCCAGACTTCGTGAACTCCGGCGCAGTTCAGGCGACGAGCGTCATCGTCCAGCAAGTGACAGGTGAAGTCTAAAGCGGATATTACATGACGGTACTGGTCTAGCACGACAGCCATCTAGTGGTAGAACGGGTGAAACTACGAAAATTAGCACACGCATTATCCGCGCGTCAAGATAGAGGGCCGTTCTAAACTGCACTAGGTAAAGAGCCTGTGTACAGAGAGAGTGGCCATACGTGAAGTTGCCCGTGATTGGTTGATTAGCTTTGGCAGAAAAATGGCGCCAAACATCTCTCGCGCTTCCTAAGTTCGCCGTGCTTTTGAGTTGAAGTTCAGAGGACTTTTGGAAACGATTAAAAGGTATTTGAATTATTGAGAGATTTGTTATGCGTTGTACATGCATGTTCGATTTAGTTGTATATCGTTTATAGAACGTAATTAGCGTTTGTGATCTTAATACGAGTTGAAATAATGAAGCGTTTTGTGATGAAGTCGGTAGGCCTACATGTTTGAAGTAAACACGTTAGTAATTGACCAGTATTGTTTTTGACATCTGTAATTCGTTCTGCAGACGTTCGTAAACGATGACAGGTTGCTGCATTTGGTTGTTCCAGTAGAGGCGAAGGTGGATTTCGCATGTTAGCATTTCAACGCAATGAAGAAAGACGAAAGAAGTGGGCAGTCGCAGTCAACAGGACTGACATAAATCAAACAGGAGCCTTGTGGAAACCAACCAAGTACTCTTACCTATGCGAAATAAGTCGGTTTTGCTTTTTACTACATATTAAATAACTTGCAATATACATAGTTAAATTTAAAAACAGACCTGTAAATTGGCTGTGTGAAAGTTATTATAACACATTATTCTTATAAACAAAGGCATTTAACGAATGATTTCACTATATTGTCTTGTGCTTTTGATTCGGTGAGCGTCTACTCCACTACCATTCTAAAGTCCCGCCCGCAGTTTGGCAGAAAAATGGCCGCCGTATCGTCCGGTTGGCCACTCTATCCCTATACAGGCTCTCTAGCACTAGGCAGCGATAACTCGCGCATACGCTGAAGGGGCTACCACAGTGTTTTCTGCTTGTTATTTGCTTACTGCTTGGTGGCTAGTAACTCATTTCAGAGTTCCGTGTTGGAGATTTTTCTTTTCTTTTCACTACGTAGGTTTTTATATAGGCAGAGAAAAAATATATTTTTTGCAGTAGACTTTCTTTTATACTAGCTGTTCGTGAAAGCATTCTAGTAATCAAATGGGCCAAAGAGGCGTTAAATATCTTAATTCAGGCATACAGCTAAGAAAGGTGTACATGTGACTCGCTTTATCATAATACGATACGTCGGCAATCGTTTCTTTCTGAGTAATATGCATAAAAGTCTGCACCGTGATTTTCGATTTGTATCGTAATGCCTTAGCTAAAGAAAGTTCCTGTTTGTTTTGATTGCATCTCTTGTTTATTTCAGCATGTCAGACAAGAGAAACTAGCAGTGATAGGCGACAACGTCGGTGCAGTTTTCCCAGTGCGATAGACAAGGACTGAAAAACTATGAGTAGCACCTGTGTACCGTATATCAAATCTTGGAAGAATAACACAAGTACACTTTTAAGTACTGGTCCTTTCAAGTGCTGGAAATTACAGTGCATACACCCACAATAACTTTTGAAATTGTGGGCAGCGCTATTCTGTGGCTAAAAGTCAGACTCTTAAAAGATTCCCCATCCGACATAAAACGTAATGTTAAAACCAGCCTGCAATGTAACAGGGCGTTTACCGGTATTTTTATAAGATATCTGGGCTGTTATGATCATAAGACGTATAAACATATGATTTAATTCTTACTTTCGAGAAAGTGAGATAGCCTCCCTACTGACTGTGTCACACCTGCTAAAGCCATCTTCTATCACAAACAGCAGCCTCTCGAAACAGGCCATGTCCACCCTCACGAAGTTCGGAAATTCTTGCGGAACTTCGGGCCTCAGTTCTTTCATAGGCAGTGAATATAATCCCCTACCTTCGTTCCTTCTTTTCAGCCAGGGTCGAATTCAACAACGTCTGGCTTTTCGTTTTCGTCGTCCTCGTACCCTAATAAGATTTACTGCCATTGCTAGAGCAATAGCTCCAAAAACAAATGGATCCTCCATGTGCATATATATATATATATATATATATATATATATATATATATATATATACTTATAGCTGTGTAATTAAGTGTCGTAATATAAAACTAAATGTTGAGTCTGTAATTCAGAACAGTAGTATCCTACATAAGAGAATAACCATCACATAATAAATAGTGATAAAACAATTTCTTATTAAATATGAACCTTGAGCTCACATAAATATTTTGAACTAATGACGTTCCAATACGTCACACAGCAACTATTATGTATCGTGCAGGCGAACGAAGGAGTTTACAAGGGATCAGACAGTTCTGTTATCGTTTAGCGCGTTAATACCGTCTACTGCGCATGTGCGCTGGGTATATCCCGCGTGATGGTGTAATAGGTTTATGTGAACCAGTAGGTAGTTACAGATATGCCCGCTTGGGGCGCTGATGCTTAGGTGTGCTGATTAGGGGTATCGTGTAATAGGGGCTTAAAGGACTACCCATTAAAACATTCCCATGTAAACGTGGGTTGGTGGCAAATTTTCCACAGGCGTTATGATACCATGCTGCTCGAACTGATGTTGGGAGAGTCAACAACATTCTTGTGGCTTTGGGACCACATTGCCAGCTATAAAATTCCGATGTTTTGGCGACTATTGCAAGAGGCCGCTTTCAGGGTGTATTGAGCAGTTAGGAATACACCCTGAGGACGGCGACTTGCCGTTGTCGCTGAAACGTCGAAATTTTATAGTTGACAATGCGGTCCCGAAGCCAGAAGAATTTTATTGACTGTGACAACGGCCGCTGAAGCCTACATTTACATGATGTTGGAAGGTCCGGCTAATGAAGGTTGCACCACACTGCCGTCCACCTCGTTAATGGGTACTTGATCTCAACGCTGTTGCTCAGTGACTGCATGTAGAAATCCTTTATATGTGGGAGCACGTACATGGAAGGCCATTATGTATATAGCTAAGGTCCATAAAAATACAGACAGATGCACAACTAGAGGCGCAGCATGTCCTACTGACACCGATGGGGAGATGGAGGCCGGCGTGTAAATGTCCAAGAGTTGTTTCAGTGAGTTCCCTGTGCCCGACCACTTTTTATTCATGATGGCCAGATAAAAGGCTGCCACACGTCGCTGGACGTTGATGAGTCCAAGTCCCCTGGATTTCCTGGGGAGGATGAGTGTGTAAAACATAATGGCAATTCATCGGAGAACTGGACGCAACAGAGGTGCCACTTTATCTCGAGAGAGTCCATGGCCAGTTGGCATCTCCATAGATTTGGCAACACACAAAGCATTGCCTGCTACGTTCTACATAGAGTTCAGATCAAATACACTTGTGGTCTCTTCTCTTCTCTTAACTGTACCAGGAGCAACAGGTCGTCTGCATTGGCACGAGAGAGGAACTTATATTGCTGCAGGGTGAATCCTGAAAAGTGCTTCACGAGACTCCTAATAAGTGGCTCCAGGGTGAGAGCATAGAGGAGCACCGATAGCAGACATCAATGACGTAAGGAATGGCATACTCATAGTGGTCCGCCTATACGACCATTAACCGGGTCAAGGGAGTGGGCGCTGGCGTAGAGACCTTGTTGCGTACGAGTGAGTGAGGCCCGGAAGCCCAACCCCTCCATGACAACGAAGAGGTAACCATGTCGCACCCCATCAAAAGCACTGTCAAAATGGAAATGAACGTATGGCATCATGGGCCGGGAGGCCCCTATTGGGGAACTTTCACCGCCAAGTTCACGTCTTATTTCATTCGACGCCACATTGGGTGACTTCGCCAAGAAAGGGGATGAGATGATGATGATGAGGACAACACAAGTCACCGAGCGGAGGAAATCCTCAATCGGGCCGGAAGTAGAAACCGGGTCCACTTGTATGGGATGAGAGCACGTTACCACTCAGGTAAGCAGGCAGACAGCACTGTCAAAATCGATACCCACTAAGGCTGCACAGACATTGCACATAGCCACGAGAGAAATCAAATCTCGACACTCAACAGTTTCTGACTGTGCATTGATGTGACCACCCATGTCGTTTGTTCCATGAGTATTATACTCGGAAAGATCCGACGGCATCGTCTCGCCAAAATACGTGGTAACACCTTGTAGTCGACTTTGAGAAAGATTAGTGGGCGGCAATGGGAACTGTATACCCTCGCGATGGCTTGAAAATTGGCATGATAGTGGCTTTGACAAAAGACTGCGGAACTGCGGCGGCTGTCGTGAGTAGTTCTTGGCACATCACACTGACCCTTCTCGCCACCAAATCGTGGAAAACTCAGCTAAATTCCACAGGGACACCATCCACGCCATCCGACTTGTTTGAAGCAACCTTCGCTATCGCATCCTCGACGTCATCACAGGTGATGTCCTCCATCAGGATTTCCACTTCGATGCCCGAGATAGTGGGAGTGATGTGGGACAAAACCGACTCCTAATCGTGAACATATTGCTCGTACTGGTAGTCTGGTGTAAGTGTTCCACAAAAGTAGCCACAATATCTGCTTGGTTGGCGGCTCGATGCCCCCCCCCCCCCCCCCCACCCAGAGTGACGAGCACCTTGGTGCTTTCTGCCAGTCACGATGTGGTGCATTGTCACGCCGTATCTGGACGGTGAGTTCCCACGAACATACCCTGTATTATGCGATGGATCAATGCAATAATGTGAGCCTTGACCGTGTTGGGATCCATCTGAATGACTGGAGAGGATGGTTGCATAATAAGGTCACGAAGCACAGCAAAGTAGAAGCCTGTTGTATGCCAGTTCCATGATGACAATTCCCTGCCAAATTGCGTCAAGACTCGCCGCACTGCAGGCTTGGTGCTTTCCATCCACCAAGCTATCGTCGTCATTTATGTGGGACTCCGGCGTTAGCATGCTGTCCAAAGGACCCCGACAGTCATCATCATCATTGTTCTGCCTAAAGGCAGGTTTTCACATGGTAGTTCTCCAGGCTGTCCGGTCGCCTGTCACCCTCTTCAGTTCTGCATAATTTCCTCTTCCCTTTATGTCGTCTATCACCTTGCATCTCCTTCTTCCTCTCAGTCTTCTCCCACAAACGAATCCTTCCAAAACATCTAGTAGCAAGCGCTCCCTTCTCAATGAATGTCCCAACCAGTTATTTTTCCTTTCTCTTACAACCTTCAGCAGACATCTTCTCTCACCAACCCTTTCCAATACTTTCATTACTCACTCTTTCCATCCAGCTTATTCTCTCCAGTCTCCTCCACATCTCAAATGCTTTTAACCTTTTTTCATCCTCTCGTCTCAGTGTCCATGTTTCTGCCCCATATAGTGCCACACTCCAGACAAAACATTTGTCAAGCCTTTTCTATAGTCCTTTATCTAATTTTCCACATACGAGTCTCCTCTTTCTGTTGAATGCGTCCTTTGCTATGGAAATTCCAGGTGACATCTTATTTCTTCAGTTATTGTGCTTCCGAGATATTTAAATTGACTTACTTGGCTAATGGTAGATTGTCGTGTTTTAATATTGGACAGTCTACGTCTTGTACTGAAGACCATACTCTTTGTTTTTGCTGAGTTTATTTGCATCCCATATTCCACACAAGCTACATTCAGATCTTTGAGCATGTTATTCACTGTCCACTCACTTTCTGCCACTGATACCAAGTCATCAGCAAATCTTATACATTCTATTCTCTTTCCACCAATAGATGTTCTTCTTTTCCCATCTAAACTTTTCGCAATAATCTCTTCAAGGTATACGTTAAACCACAGTGGGGAAAGGCAGCAACCTTGTCTAACACCTGTCCAATGCTGCTTCCTTCTGACATTTAATTTCCAATCCTCATCCTTACTTTCTGGTGTAAATATAGATTCTATATCAGTCGTCTCTCCTTCCAATCTACTCCTTTCCTCTTCAAAATACCCATCAGCTTGTTCCACTGAACTCTGTCCAAAGCCTTTTCTAAATTTATAAAGACAGCAAAGATTTCTCTACCCTTTTCCGTATATCTTTCCCCTATAGCTCTTAGCAGACCAATAGCATCTCTTGTTCCTTTTCCTCTTATAATTCCGAACTGCTCCTCTGCAATCCTCTATCTAGCTTGCCATATAATCTTCTGTTCAACACTCTCAGCAAGACGTTAGCTGCATGAGAAATTAGACTGATGGTCTGGTGCTCTTCACTTTTTTTAGCATTTCTCTTTTTCTCTACTGGTGTCATTACTGTTGCAGCGAAGTCCTCAGGCCGTTCCCCTTTGTCATATATCTCTTACAAAGGTAAACTATTTCTTTTCTTGCCTTGTTTCCCAGACTCTTCAACAATTCTGTTGGCAAATCATCTATTCCACATGCCTTCCTATTCTTCATCTCCTTCAGCGCCTTTTCTACTTCTGCTTCCAAGATGGCAAATCCCTTTCCGTCCTCCGGCACATGTTTCTCCTCTTCAACCTTAATTTCGCTTTGAATTTCATCCCCCTTATACAGACATTCAATATATTCTTGCCATCTGTTCAAAACCTCCTGTGGTTCTTCTGCTACAGTACCATCCGCTCTTTCTCTTTTCATGTTATTCCTCTTTCTTTTACGTTCAATAACTATTTCACTATCCAGTCTATACATCATTTCATACTTTCCCTCTCTCTCCATTTTCTCTATTTCGTCGTATTTCTGTTCCATCCATTTTTCTCTTGCTTCTTCAGTTTCTCTTATTAATTCATTATTCAGTTTCCTGTACCTCTTTTTGCCTTCTTCACTTACTACACTTTTCCACTTTCTGCGCTCTTCCAGCTTTGTCAAAATGTTTCCCGTAATCCATTCTTTCCTGGTGCTTTGAGATACTCTACTTCCTAGTACTTCTTTGGCAGAGTCCGTGAGTCCTTCCCTCATTTTTATCCACTTGTCATTAACACTTTCATCAACACTACCTCTTTGCCATTTTACCATAAATCTGTTCTCCAAATCTGATGCCTTTCCTACCTCTTTGAGTCTTTATATGTTTAGTCTTTCCCTTGCTTTACCTCTCCAGACTTTTTTCAACTTCAGTTGTATTTCTCCCATCACTAGGTTGTGGTCTGAATTTATATCCGCTCCTGGATACACTTTAGCATTCTTCAGACAGTTCCTAAACGTTTTGTATTAGGATGTAGTCCAGCTGATATCTTTCCCTATTCAAATTTGATATCCATGTGTAACGTCTCCTTTTGTGGTGTTCAAATAATGTGTTACCCACTGTTAATGAATTTTCTTTACAGAAACTAATTAGTCGCTCACCTCTCTCATTTCTTATTCCTAATCCAAATTTTCCTACTGTATCTTCATCTCTTGCTTCATTCACCATTGCATTCCTGTCCCCCATGATGATAATGCAGGCATTTCTATTTTCTTTATCTATGAGTTCTTGTATTTTCTCATAATATTCTCCCACTTCCTCATCCTTGTGCTGTCTGGTTGGCATATATACCTGTATTAATACCAAATCTATTGAACTACCCTTCAGTGTTATCATCATCAGTCTTCCATCAATATATTGTACCTTCATTACCTTATTTTTCAATCTCCACTTTCTATCTCCCCATTTCCTCCCCTTCTCATTTCAAACAAACCGACGGCATCTAATCTGTTCCTTTTCATCTCCTGTTTTGCATTCTCTAGCTTTCCTGCTTGCTGAAGTGTCCTCACATTCCATGTTCCAATCCGTATCTTTGCTCCCTTCACTGTCCCTTTCTTCCTTTCAAATATGCCTACTCTCAATGTGTAAATAAGGATTGGTAAGGAGTGTGGTGTTTTATTTCCACAGCACACGACTGTGGTACATCGACTGCCGTGGGAGTAGAATGGTACTGACGTATGCACAGTAGCTCGAGATTGCCAAGAGCCAGTGTTCTGTATTTGGGATAGCATCGAAGAGGCCCAGGGAGCTGTAAATCCTATCCGGGCGACTCACATGACCTGTTTGATATGAATTGCCAGGGCGGATTTCCAAAGTGACAGAGGGAAAGGTCCAGGACGCCAAAGCACAGTTCCTGGCAACGGTTGAATTGTGGTTGTTGGTCCTTCCCATGTAAAACACAACTGACATCGCCACCAAGCAGACAATGTCAGTAGCGGCCAAGAAAGAGAGGGGTGATTTCCTCGAGTGAAATCGATCTCTCTCCCTTGTATGCTCATAGCCAGAGGCTGCGTACACATTTACAACGCGGGTGCCCACCATGGCAAGTGCCGTAACCCTCGTGGATGCCAGCTACATGACGCCTTCAACTGATATGCCGTCACGGACATATATGGCTGCTCCACGTCCAAGATCGTCATCAGGAGGGGCTTAAGAAGCGTAACTTGGCACATCCGGTAGATCGGCCAAATGCATCTCCTGAAGCAGAGCGGGGTCGATGTCTTTACCCCAAATCGTTTCCCACAGAAGAAGGAATTTCGCCTGGGTATTAACGTTGTTGATGCTAATCACCGCCACTCGGCACGTTTGAAACTGTGGACCGCCGTCTCAAGGGGTTTCACCGGTAGGAAGTAGTAGGGGGCTGTCGGTAGCGTCACTAGCGGGAGGTCCCTGAAAGCCACTGCTGCTGCTATTCGTTTATAGCTCCGCCACAGGTACCTGCACGGTATCCGGTGCTTCCACGGGGTCGTCGTTCCATGCTAATTTCGTCGGCGCCTCACGTGTCCATACAATCGAACGCAGACGCTGCAAACGGCGGCGGTAGAACAGCCGAGTCGCTAGTGGACAGGAGTTTCTCCATATCGTCGGTGTCCGCAGGCATCGCACTTGTCGCTGCTGGTCCGCCTTCCTAAGTAACGTCGTGTCTCTTCGTCTTGAGAAATCACCGAGGCGGCACCAGGGCGAGCGGCCATTGAATCGCAGATGGGAGACGGGGCATCCTGGTCAGAGGTCGTACGACGCCGCCACTAGTGATCTTTGGTGACAGCTGCCTGCGCATCCGAACTTCATTATCGGAAGACGGCAGGGATTCCCGTCGTTCCGGCGCAGAAGCCGTAGTAGGAACGATGAGTGCTGGAAGTTCCATCAAAGCGGCCGCCACGGCCTCGGCAGGAGTCGATGTGGCAGGAGGAGGAACGGGCGCCGGCGCCTCCGTTCCACCGGACGCCGCCAGGCATCTCACACAGACTATCGTAAATATTAATGTTTGCAATGACACGGTATTTCTTTTTGACGAGACACTAAATGCCGTTAATATAAGAGCGTCACTTCATCGGAAAAAGCTTTAGCTACTTCAATATCTCGATGCGTAAAAAGTTTTTGATCATTAATCATATTTAAAAAAACGCGTCTTTTTACGTGATATCATTTACGTAAAACCTCATTAGGATGTCCTGAACCGTCTATGAAATATGACCACATGATTTATATTGTGCTTGGACAGAACACTTGGAATAATGAGCACAACCTTCCCGTATTTATAAAAAAGTGTCTGGAGAATAGTGACAATCATATTTTTTAAAAGACATTCGTCGTTGACTGTAGAAATTATTTATTTCACAATTACAGTTTGGGCCTTTGGGCCACTGAGCCAAGCAAAATCTTGTACAGTAACATCTCTGAAATGGGCTGTCACGGTTTGTTAATACAACCCAAGGGTGATTGACGGAAGGTGTGGACCAAAGGGATTTGAGGCACTTCATTCACTGTTTATTTTTTTAGGACGCACTTATTTATTAATAACATTGATAATACCTTTAAAAGGAAACAACACAACAGGCCTTGTAAATCGCCTAATTGCAAAAGTGAACTACTAAAAATAATCCTTAATATGTTTAGGAACACAATAAACTTCAAGTCACAAATAGCATTCAGTTGTTTATTAACTAATTAAATGTCTGTTCAAGGCAATTTCCCCACATAATCAACACAACTTCCTTGCTATTAAATGTCTGCATTAGTTAATGGCCATACATAGTAACCTCTGAACAATTCAATTGACTTATAAAAACACAACCACCTAAACATGTTTACAGAAATATGGGAACAAATGCATATACAACTTCTGTTTAGCAAATGAACCACCTTCGGCCTGAGCCAGCAACAACATAAGTCGTTCTCATTACCCACATAGAGCCACTCCGAGGTACTGGAAGCAAAACATAAGTCTTCCACGTGTACACCAAAGGCACGGTTTCCCAGACTGCAAGCCGTATGAAACCAGTCAACAGGCTCCCGCCACGAAGTACAGGAAGGCGTCGGGCTAGTAAACAACGCCCGATACGGTGCGCGGGCTCGACTACGTAACTGCTTGCCACAGTGGGTCGGTTCCTCCCGCAGCCTCTGTGAAGACCGGTGGCGAAATTAGAGAAATTAGCACCACATGTGACACAAAGGACAACCAACTCACCAACGTAATAAGGACATAAATTATTTGCATATACAACGTGTCCAAAACAGCTGTCTATCCACTACTTCCAGCACCTCAGAGGACAGTACTTAACACAGCGAATTCAGAGTTATCTAAGCATACCGCACAATCTGCGCAAAACCACATAAACTTCCTGTGCATGAGCACACTACGCTTAAGATAAGGAGTACTAATTTAACACACTGAATTCAGAGTCATCTAAACATACCTCGCCGACTGCGCAAAACAACATGAACTTCCTGCATGAGCGCACTACGCTTAAAATAAGGAGTATTAACTTAACACAACATACAACTTGTAAACCTCCGGGTGACTGGCCTGTACTCGTGAAATGAATCTACCAACACATCATCATGGCCAATAAACCGCCTCCGCTCTCCACTTTCGAGGCAAAAGTAGGATGTGTCATGCAACACATTGATTAAAATATCAAAAAAATGTTCGTTACAGGATTAACACTCAATGTCACAGTAAAACATTAATCAGCAACAGACATCGGTTCATTACAATAAACGCATAAATAACGTGGCTGAAAAACACAACCAAGTCAGTGGCACACAAGAAGGTCAGTAATAGTAAGGCGTAAAACAATAACACTTAAACAGAGAGGTATGAATGAATTTAAGCAATTCAGTGACTAACAAAAACTAAGTTTTTAAATGCAGAACGCAATTAATCACAGGATAAACACGGCCTTAGGCAATGGACCCCTAATAGTAAGGTCAAGCGCCCAATGCACACTGCTCAATAAATACACCATAACGGCAAGCACACCCAGTAATCGCCAAAACGATGGACACTAAATGCAGAACACTGTTTTTATCCAAACCAGCTGTGCTCGCAATGGCATCACATCAGTCACATAGCCACAGAGACGAGACTGTAGCCACTAGAAGCTAACGGTAAATCCATCATAAACAAGGAAGCAGCATGTTCCCAACAGCATCGGCGCCTCTACCCACCAAGTCCGCCGCAAACGCCCAAACACAATCAGGTAACGTGGCAAACTACCCTCTTGCCACCACGCACGGCGTCGGCAGACACGGATTCACGCGCACTGCTGCCTATCTCACTGTTTCTCCTCGCCCTCCCAAATCCAACTACTCGACGGTCACAGGTGCACATTGAGAAATAAATGTGTAGACCTGAAAAATAAAGATGCAGGAAGTTA
The DNA here is from genome assembly GCF_023897955.1 of Schistocerca gregaria. Classification (NCBI taxonomy): domain Eukaryota; kingdom Metazoa; phylum Arthropoda; class Insecta; order Orthoptera; family Acrididae; genus Schistocerca; species Schistocerca gregaria. The sequence continues at coordinate 138,071,420 of NC_064923.1, read as the reverse complement.
ATAACGTTCGTATTATTCAAAATTCATAAACAATTTTTAAAGAAAAAAATTCGGTTACGTTACTTTTCAGCAAGCCCTTGTACTTTAGATCGATCCAGATGGTTACTCCTAGGTATGTTATGATTACTCTTGTTACTAGTGGCTTATTGACCACAGTATAATAAAACATCAGTGGAGCTGTTGGCTTATTTATGTGCTATGGTTACATTTGTTTACGTTCAGCGTCGACAACCAACCCAATCGACGATACTTCGCAGTTCCTCGTGCATTTCGCTACAGTTGCTTGCTGTTGTGCTGTTGCAACCGACCTACAGACAACTGCATCGTCTGCGAGCTGCCTACATCTCAAGGACGTAGCCAAGGGAAGGTCCGGGAGGGTCCAGACCACCCCCTCCCCCCTCCCCACCTCTCACCAAAAGTAAATTACACACGATCTAGTTGTATTGTAATGGAAGTGAAAGATGTTTTTATTGCCAACCATACGGAGAAAAACAGATAAACACTATTGATAGTAAAACAGTCACCATTAAATTTAAACTTTCGGTAGATCGATAGCACTATTGGCTATAGCCAAGACAAACTACCCTGCATTGTAGGCACTGCTTGAGCTCAGTTGCTGCAGACATGGACTGTGCGGTCGGTCGCGGTGGAGCTTCGAGTCCTCCCTCGGACATGGGTGTGTGTGTTTGTCCGTAGGATAATTTAGGTTAAGCAGTATGTAAGCTTAGGGGCTGATGACCTTAGCAGTTATGTCCCATAAGATTTCACACACATTAGAACATTTTTTGAGCTCAGTTATTTGTTAGTAACTGCACTTCATACTTGTAGTTGAATAAAATGGAAGTGTTGCGGTCTATTGTCTTCGTACTGTGTGCTGTTGTCATAGTTTCTAATTATGGACAAGTTTTGTAACAAGAACGAAGAGGAAAATCGATTTTGATTCGTCCATTAGCGTTACATAGATCCAGTTAAGGAAAATGTGACAGATAATTTTGATGGCTACAACGTCATCAAAGGAAAGGGGGTCAAATCCCTACCTCAACATATTAGCAACAAGCCTTTCTGACTATATGCGAGGTAATGACCGAAATTGTGAACCGCTAACTGAACATCAGTAGGACATGGAGTGGTTGAAATAAGGGGCTGCAAGTGGTGGACTCGCGGTAGTGAAGTCCTCAGACACAGATCGCTAATAGGCTCGAACCACCAGTATGTTCTCCACTGGACTGCCCAAGGGGTGATGTGGAGGCGCTGTATGTCAGCAACGACAAAGGCGGCGACCGGAACACCCTCGCCCCGGGATGTGTAAAGAATCACGGCTGGCGCGTCGGTAACACCGAGACTGTTCTCTGTGGCCGCTCTCCGCCATCATTCCAAGTGTACAGGATACCTCGGCCGACCTGCCCAGACCGTCCTCTACGGTTGACATCCACTGAATGTCGCGAAAATCTCCCCTCTCTTACCTGCTCGACACAACTCTGTGTGGAGTCGCCACTTTCATAACAGCCTAATTAACTATCTATAGCAGTTTATAATTAGCGCTGGAGTTGTTATCTGCAGACTGGTAGAACATTTGGGTTGCAATATTTCGGTATTTCATAAGGCAGGGGAGCGGTAAACATAATTAAAAATAACATTAAATTAAAGTCGGTGCACAAAAATACACTTGGGTTTGCTGTGTCGCCCGAAAATCTGGTAGATAAACAAAAATGTCGCCCAAACACAGACTGTTGCATTTCTTTAAAAAAATGTGCTCGAAATTCCTTCATCAGCAGCCCAAATGGCACAATAATATTGCCAAATAGAGATATATTGTATATACGAGTATTTCACTGAGCGTGTTGAAAATATATGTGATAGTTTTTTTTTAAGAAAAGCTTTCCTTTCTTAATTTTATGGACCAAATACAGTTTGTATGATGGCCTCCTGAAGGCAAATTATCTACAAATGGGACCCTACCACTAACAAAATCCTGGCTACGTCCTTGTACATCTGCATCTAAATACACATCCTGCAAGTGTTGTGAAGGGTAGTATTATCGATTTCCTTTCGTATTCCAATCAAGCATTTACGAGAAGAAAATGATTATCTGTACGCCTCCATACATGCCCTAACCTATCATGTCATGGTCGCTACAGCAGGTATACGATGGTGGTCGCATTGTACCGTCACAGTCTTCATTGAATATAGTTTCTCTAAATTTACGCTTTTCCTCCACCGCGAAACACCTAGTTATAGAGGGAATGTAGTGGAATATGTCTATTACAGTGACGAAAGCTATATAGCGTTCTTGCACGGGGAAATGATATATACTACAAAGCTACTATTTCCTGCGTTATTGGGATAGTTGTGATCCCATACAGGCATCAATGATTAGCGACGTGCTCCCGTTATAAAACTCGTATTTTGCAGAATTCCGGGTCACGAGCCCGAGTTCTTGTCAGAGTAGTACATTTCATGTATATTTTCAAGAATCGAAATAAAACAGTCCCACCTTATTATTTACTGACCATTGCCGCCCTACCGCTATTTCCTTTACTTATAAAAGCCAGTAATAATTCCATTTTTAAACAAAGGGGGTGATACTGATATTTCTTTTAAAAAAGCTGGCATTTACCATCGTTGTGTAACTTCCATTCAACATACAGTAAACTAATTGCTCTCTGTAACAGGCGTAGTATCCAACTACATAATCCCAAGGGGCCAACATTTTGCGCCAGCAGTGTAATGTGTTTCTGTAACAAACGGATGAATGGAGAAAATTTAAGCAGTTCTGTTTGCTTATCTGTAACCTACAATACTATCGGAAATGCTAAAAAAAAATCTGTTATACGTCTCCACTCTGCTTTCGGTTGTAAACCGTTGGTTTCTAGCTTAGCCTAACAATACAGATTTTTTGGTTCAAATGGCTCAGAGCACTATGGGACTCAACTGCTGTGGTCATCAGTCCCCTAGAACTTAGAACTACTTAAACCTAACTAACCTAAGGACATCACACACATCCATGCCCGAGGCAGGATTCGTACCTGCGACCGTAGCAGGCGCACGGTTCCGGACTGCGCGCCTAGAACCGCGAGACCACCCCGGCCGGCTACAGATTTTTTAACGCGTAATTCTTTCACTGTAGTAGTTAACTGCTATCACGTTCTATCCTACACTTTTACAGAAAATGGACGTCTTTTTTAGCGTCTTATACTGTATTTACCGAAGTATACATAGATGGCGTGCTCTCCCTGTAATATGTAGTGCTCACGTTAATGATACACAACTTTTTCTGATAATCCTGCTTGCTCTCTCTGTATACTGCATTTTCTAAGTGTATCTGTAAACCAGTGTTATATGATTAAAGTGGAAACTGTGTATGATGCTGACATATGGGTATAGGCAACAAATAGCGTAACAGCTTTCATGAAAAGAGAATCGAATATTTTCCACTGTTCACGTCACTTTCCTGCCTCGAGTCGTTACTAGGTTAACGGAGTTCGGAGTTTGGTAACTCTTTTCCTTTAACATTATTTCCACCTTTTACATACCTCGTGGACACTTCGAGGATTCAGGGTATAATAAAAAGGTATGACCGTGATTCTAGGGATCACGTCTCATACATAGCGGAAGGAAATACGTTTTACCGATATGGGTTCGGAATTCCTTCATTTCCATGTTAGAACTCAGTTTCTACAACTCTCTTACAGGTTAATCATGGGAAAAACACATGAAAGAATGTTCCCCCACAGTAGGATACATTTATCAACATAAAATGTTCAAAATGCCCTCCATAATACATGCATCAAACTGTCTTCGCGTTGTATCCCTGAGTCCCTGGCCAACTGCGTATACTTTCTGTTCTGGCGTAACCACAAGCGCCGGAACGAAGAGGAAGAATGCAAGACCAGGGAAGGCAGTGAGGCGACGTCACCCCACAGCCTGCTGACAAGGACCACGCCACGACATCAGCGACCTCTGCAAGAAGTGAGTATAAGCACCGCTTCTGCCACTCTCAACCGGACATTAGACTGTATTCACAGAGTATTAGCACGGTCTAGCAGGGAGTGCTACATGAGCAGTTAATAGTGATCCATATCCATTGCTTGTTTGGATACTGGTTGCATGTCGCCCTTCGCTTGCGACACCCTTGTACGAGTAACTCACGATGTTAGGTATTTTCAATCTGATTTACTGAAATGAAGATACTAATATTGTTTGCTTCAACTTTTGTGTAGCATTGAAAGGGCGCAGCATCTTTAGGCACCCCATACGCTACAAGCGGGCTGGAACCCACATTTGGCGACGAGGACTCAACATTTTGGCCTCGAGTATCCGCCGAATTCAGTGCCTGACAGGTACGTACTTTTCGTTTACATTGTGCTGGCACCTTAATTTTCTCCTGCCTTTACTTTGCTGGAGCGCTCAATTGGTTTAACTGTTTCTTGTCGGTTTTGCCAAACAGAGTTTTCACATGGGTGTTGCAGAAATGTTCTTTGGTTGAGTGCTAATTTTATTCGCTTGCCTCCTCTGTTTTTTTTTTTTTTTTTCATTTCTCACTTCAAACATGCCGACCCCACCTTTCCTGCCCCCTGCTCATGCATCACAGCTGCAAACATTAGATGCCACACAGCTAAAGAAGATGTTTCAGTGCCAGACACAACAGATTTCTCCATTACTCAACACGGTGCAGCAGCTACTGGCCAAGCACGACCTACTACAATTGCTATGCCACCTTTTCAAAAGTTTCGTGAGCAAAAAGAGGAATGGCTCGAGTTGTTGTCAGAGTTCAAGGCAATTCTATTAGCTCACAATGTACTGTGAAACTCCCATATCTATTATCGATGGTAGGAAGTGCAGTGTTCTGCAGCATTCAGAAACTCTTTCCTAACGCCACTCGGAGTGAAGTTGCGTATGACAATGTTATTTCTTCAAAAAAAAAAAAATGGTTCAAATGGCTCTGAGCACTATGGGACTTAACATCTGTTGTCAACAGTCGCCTAGAACGTAGAACTACTTAAACCTAACTAACCTAAGGACATCACACACATCCATGCCCGAGGCAGGATTCGAACCTGCGACCGTAGCAGTCGCGCGGTTCCGGACTGAGCGCCTAGAGCCGCGAGACCACGGCGGCCGGCTGTTATTTCTTCGCCGACTATTATGCCCAACAAGTGAATTGGTAGCAGCTAGGTATCAATTCTTTCTTTGTAAAAAAACGGGCAGAACAAACTTATCGTGAGTGGGTAACAGATTTGCAAGGTGTGACGAGGCAATGCAAATTCAAATGTGTTTGCGGTGCTTTATATTCAGACATTATGTTGCGTGGTGCGATCGTCTACAATCTACCAAACTTAGAGAACAAATTTTGAAACAGTGCTATCCATCATTTCAGCAGGTAGTGCAAATAATCAGTACGATTCCGGTACCTTGTCGGCTCATACATTTGAGCATCCACCTATTTGTCGGTTTGAGTTACTTGCTTGTGATCGTCTCATTCCGCACCAATGGTGTGTGCTAGCCACGCCGAGTAAACAACGTACCTCACTGCATAAGCAGTTCGCTAAACAGGCAGCTACACAAGCGAACATGAGTTATTCACGGCACAAACACCAAGACCGCCCCTCCCGTTAAGCTCAGTTTTACGCTTGTAGTAGGAAAGGACGTGTACAATCTGATTATTTGCAATGGAACAAACCTAAGAATTCCGCCCATTCACAAAACTCTAGTCACCAAGCCCATGTCATTAATGGCGCTATCAAGGGTGCAGTTTCTTAAGTGATACGTCAGCCAAACTAACTTTTTGTTCATTTACTTCTTTGTGGGAAATGTGAGAAATTTCAGTGGGACACGGGTGCCTCTGTCACACTGCTCAGTCGTCACACATATGAACTGTTAGGCTCTCCATTCCCGTCTAAAACTAGCACGCAACTCACGGCTTATAATAGACGAGACATTCCCGTTCGCATATACGCACGGACATTTTTAAAAATGGTTCAAATGGCTCTAAGCACTATGGGACATCTAGGGGTCATCAGTCCCCTAGACTTAGAACTACTTAAACTTAACTAACCTAAGGACATCACATGCCCTATGCAGGATTCGAGCCTGCGACTGTAGCAATAGCCCGGTTCCGGACTGAAGCGCCTAGAGCCGCTCGGCCATGGCAGCCGGCTAACACAGACTTTCACAGTGCTCAAATCACGCGAGTGTGAGAACATATTTCGTCTTCATTCTTTTGATTTCTTTGGCTTTAACATTCAAGACAATGTGTTGTCAGTGTCTGCATTCAATGCAATGCTTGCTAAAAGAATTCCCAGAACGCTTTTCTGAAGGTTTAGGCAAAGCTAACAATTTCGTTGCACATATTACGATGAAAGAAAATACTCAGTCGAAATTTTTCCAGTCTAGAACTGTTCTCATTACATTACGGGACAAAGTTGCCGCTGAACTTACAGAACTGCAAGATAGCAGAGTTATATTAGCTAGTCAATGGGCAAGCCCACTGTTTATGCTCCCCAAACTTTCAGGTCGCATTCGCCTCTGTGTTGACTTTAAGATTACAGTCAACCCACAAACTGTCATTGATGCTTATCCACTGCAACGCCCAGAGAATATCACGGAAAAATTAGGCGCTGAACGCAACTTTTCAAGAACTGATTTGCGCGACGCCTATCTTTAAACACCGCTAGATGAATAATTTCAAAAAGTGTGTGTGGCGTGTTTAAATATTTGCGTTTGCCTTTTGGCAGTGCTTCCGCACCCGCCGTTTTCCAACCGTATTTGGAACAGCTGAGTGTTCAAACTATTTGGACTATATTGTAGTAGCAGATCGAACACCTGAAGAACATATTGCAAATTTGCATCCATTGTTTCGTGTTATCTGAGGCAGGAATAAAGGGTAGACTGGATAAGTGTGACTTTTTTAAACCTAAATTGCAGTATATTCGTCGTGTCATAAACACTCAAGGTGTACATCCCCTGCAGTCGCATTTGTTAGCCATACGAGACTTGGCAGTTCCTCGCAATACTACAGAATTGCAGTCAGTTTTAGGGAAAATGAACTATTACATGCGGTTCATACTGAATGCTGCACAAATCGCAGCTCCATTACATCGCTTGCGTCGCTAGAATGCCCCCTTTGTTTGGACAGATTAGTATCAAGTACCTTTTCAAGAACTTAAAGATGCATTGCTCAGTGATCCTAACAAGCCAGTTGTATTGCAAGTTAACGCTTCCTCTTACAGAATCGGTGCAGTGATCTCGCACAGAATTGGTCATAAAGACAGACCTATTGCTTTCGCATCAAAAGTGTTGTCCAAAGCTCAGTGTAACTATTCACAAATTCAAAAAGAGGATTTGGCTATTGAGTATGGTGTCACCCAATTCCACAACTATTTGCATGGCAGAAAACTCTACTTAGTAACGGATCACAAGCCTTTGCAGTCCTTGTTTCACCCGACGAAACCGGTTCCTGTACGGACTGCCCAAAAATTGCAAAAATGGGCTTTGTTCTCTCAGTACCATTACGAGATTGTGTATCGTTCGACAGCTCAACATGGTAAAGCGGACGCGCTTTCACTTCTTCCGATTAGCCCTGATACATACTATGACGCTTCTGGTGCATCTTATTGTCACATAGATGCTCAAGATTTGAATTTTTCAGTCTTTTCCGCTGAACTATAAGAAAACAGCACATACCACGGAAGCTGATTCAGATTTGAACATTTTTCTAACATACATTTACACATCCTTACCTCGTTCCTTATATAGCATAAAGAAGTAGTGCACCAATACTCTACACGTCGGCAGAGCCTTGCCGTACAGAAAGATGTGATTCTTGTTCAAAATGACAATGGCCAATCACGTGTATTGATCACTAAAGTTTTGCAGAAAGAAGTGTTGCAGTTACTTCACCAAGGACACTGCGGGATTGTTCGTACAAAACAGTTTGCGCGTCGACGCTGACCTTGGCGCGGTATGGACGCCCAAATAGAACAGATGGCGCCACAGTGTCACGCATGTGTGGACAATCAGTCGCTCTGCCACAGAAATTCTCTGCTTGACGTAAGTCGCAAACGCCATTTTGGAGCACTCGCTGTTTGATTTTGGTTGACATGTATAGCGAGTTCCCTTTTGATATGCCCATGAACTTGACAACGTCACGTAGCACAATTCAGGTGTTGTCATCGATTTTTTTCCTAGAACGTCTGTCTGATGTAATAGTGTCAGACAACAGACTTCTGTTCACGTCAAATGAATTTGAAACATTCTGTGAACGTAATGGCATACAGCATGTAAATAGTGCACCGTTCCATCCACAGTCAAAGGGCGAAGCGGAACGGTTTGTCAGAACATTAAAGCAGCAGATGGCCATCGTACACTGCTCCGCCTGCTTCACCCTCCTCAGCTTACGGCGCCGAAGGAAGGCCGCAAGTATCGTTCTGTGCCGCATGATATTAACTTTTACAGGGTTTCTAGTGGGAGCAGACGGTGGGCGCTAGGCGAGATCGTCCATCGACTTGGCGCTTGCATGTATCATCTTCCAGGTGCACATAGTTTGCAGCGCCTCCATCAAAATCAACTTCGCCTCTGTCAAGTACACGATGATATTTCAGTCTCTCTTCTCCCCCCCCCCCCCCCCCCCCCCCAGATTCAAGGGTCCAGAGGACAGCGCGGCCACAGTAGCCGCTGCCTCTGTGCAGGAGTCCAGCTTGCCGATGGACTGAGTATGAGATAGCCCGCTGCTCTGTGGCACTAACTGTGGAAGTCTGGAAGATGGTACTGCCATGGAGACCAAAACTCGTGACTTACGGGAGCGGCTCCACTTGTTGTCCTAACCTGGAGTATAAGACTGTCCTGTAAAAAAAATGTGGCAGCCATTTTCGGTCACAAATTACAGTTATAAGGACCCCAGGGTATGGTAACTGTGTAATAAATTATAGTGATTAGGGCTATAGCTATATATGGGAAATTTGGCAGCCATGCAGGCTGTGCCAGTATGCCACACACGTAAGGCTACAAATTTTAGGTTTCAGTTAGTTATATGTAAGACATTGACCTACAAGGAAGGGGGAGGGGGGAGGGTCAAGGAAGGGGGAAGGGGGAAGGGGGAGTGGTAGCGAGGGAGGGGAGAGTGAGGTTACCATTGACCGTGTGCATTAAAGAGATTTGCTAATAATGACACTTCACAAATCGACATTTGTATAAGCAGATGAGGTTATGTAACAGGTTCCCATATTCCACGGCCTCCAAAACTCAGCCCACACTTTTATATGGATGGCATACTCTTCCTCGTCCAGGTGATGCATTACCTAGATGCGATACTTCGTCTCCTTCAGCCTAAAATGAACAGTTCTCCAGACGGTGGATCGTGGAATGTTCAACTCACTGCTCCAAGACGAACTGAAGCTCCTCATCAATCCTGTAGATCTCAATGTCTGACGTTGTTAGTCGTACAAGACGTTCCTCGTTAAGTAGGCTTCCTCTTTACCTGAATTTGTTGATAAGCTGTCCGCTATTGGTTCTTTTCCATATCTTCAGTTGTAGAGCACACATCTTCTCAAATGTTTTACAAACAAGTTTCCAGGTAACATTTCTGCTTTCTTCTACACTGAGTTCCTCAAAGACCTGTCAAAGATTAATTTATTACGTTGGTGTTCTCATGAAAGTTAATCATTGCTTTTGGCATGCATTGTATTTCAGATAAATGAAGCATAAGAAGATTGAAGGTGATGTTGTTGTTGATGTAGGAGAGGTGGAGGTAAAACAAAAAAGCCACACTGGCTTTGGTTGATTCCCATATTACACCAAAAAGCAAGGATATGCCACTCGAAAGACGTCATTCTTTCAACACACTTGGTCAAGAGCTGAAGGCTCACAAATCAGGTATGCAGACACGTGTTGCTTAAGCAGTTTATCACTAACAAATGGAACAGATTATTAGCACATAACAACTGTAAAATCGGAAGACTGCCTTGAAGTAAGATAAAACACCAAAGAGAATGTACAAGAAGCTTGAGTATTAGCAGTTACCTTCATATAAATTAAACCATCAATGAATGTTTAGAAGAATTTCATGATGATTGCATAGCATGTGGTTGGTATTTAGCCACAAAATCCATATTAGTAATTTACCCAGAGTGCATTGCCGCTACCATTTGAGGTAGAATAATGCTGTAACTTCTGGTAGCTAGTGATAGCAATTACCTTCATATAAATTAAATCACCAATGAACGTTTAGTTGAATTTCATGAATGCACAGCATGTGGTTACTACTTAGCCACAAAACACCCATTAGTAATTTACCCAGAGTGTATTGCCGCTACCATTTATGAGTATTTCTGTGGCGCTATGAGGTGGAATAATGCTGTAGCGCCGGCCGGTGTGGCCGAGGGTTCTATGCGCTTCAGTCTGGAACCGCGCCACCGCTACGGTAGCAGGTTCGAATCCTGCCTCGGGCATGGATGTGTGTGATGTCCATAGGTTAGTTAGGTTTAAGTAGTTCTAAGTTCTAGGGGACTGATGACCTCAGATGTTAAGTCCCATAGTGCTCAGAGTCATTTGAACCATTTTTTGAATGCTGTAGCTTCTGGTAGCTGGTGATTTCAGAGTGTTGTCATTTCGGTTATATCAACAGAGCTTCAGAACTATTGCGAGATAGACCAGGTTTGCCCAGTGAAACTTGATAGTGCAATAGTAGTGCATGGTTCTTGAAGTACAAACAATGGTGTGTCTCTACCAATGGGTTCCAACGGTGTTGTCAAGAACACGATTAGCCACTGGCGTAACAGGTGCGCTGTTACCTTTGTATCTATAGCTGTTATTTGGGTAGGTGTTTCACTTGCAGCCCATAAGTCCTATCTGGACGTGGAAGCTACACCAGATTAGGATGAACGTGGAGCCGCCCCCATAAACTCAATTTTTTTTGTCTCCATGACACTATCATCTTTGAGACTTCCACATTTAGTGCCACTATGCAGCGGGCTATCCCTTACTGACGCCCGCACAGGGTCAGCGGGTCATATTCCCATGCAGGGCAGCTGTCTTCCGCCACTCTTCCGCCATCTCGGTGGGCACACCTCAGTAAGTCATGTCTACAGCCACTGGAACAGTCATTCACCGCTGAGCAGGCTATCCTAGCAAGATTCCTGGTCGCCGTTGTGCGCTAGTACGGCGAGGTGATTGTAGTAAGACTCACGCAGTGTAGTCACCGCCACACTATGAGCACGGGAGTCAGCAAAGTTTGGCAACCATTTAGCGGCCTGCATGTTGAATACTGCTTTTCACCACACCTGTCACACGGCTCTCCCCACAAGAAATGGGGCCGTGGTCGCTACCTCACACCAACACAGCACACATGTATAGTAAAATAAAGTGTTACTTTGACAGCCGAGTCTCTCTGGAACTTCAACGGCCTGATATCCTGTCTCAACCCTCTTTCACTTCCCATTCTGCATCGTAGTCACACCATCAAATTAGTTACTTTCAGAAATTAGCAAAAGGGAGTAGTGGAACAGAAACAAGCAACGACTTTCCGACATAAAAAGCGCTGTTGCCGAAAAGTAAAGTGTGCTGAGCATCATTGGCTGCTAGATGGTATCCAAATTAATCGTGTTATTTATATTTTCTTACACTCGAATGCACAGGGCAACGGAATCACTCCCTTTGCCCATGCGGAAATATATTCACGTTCCCAATAAGTCGACAGTGGCAGGAAAGATATTGTCGAATGTCAGGCAATGTACACAGTAATTACCCAATGCACACAGAACTAGCGCCAGCAGCTGTACTCTGGGAATTTTTATCACCTCGTTATGACCTTATGCTGGTGTGAGTAAAAATATAGTTTGAATGAGTACTTCTTAATTTCCTGACTAGCTGAGCACCTGCTGTTGCCCAAGTATGCATTTATTACAGTTTTCTATTAGTCCAACTCCTCCTCCTGTCTTTCTCTGTATATTTTCATCTAAACTCCCACTATCCATATCCTGTTGTCCCGTTCTCTGCCCTTCTTCTCCCAACTCTCTCATGTTCCATCTCTCCCTCCGCCCTCCGCCCCTATCCTTCTCTTCCCATTTCCTGTGCATCCCGTCCTTTTCTCTCCCTCTGCCCATCTCCTCCCTCCTCTATGTTCATCTTCTCCTCCCTCATTCTCTCCTCACCTCCCATTCCACTTACATGTGTCCATCTCCTGCTTTCCCCATTTACTATCTCTCCATTTCCTTCTCCTCCACCCTTCTGCGTCTGTCAACCCCACCACAATAAGAGGTTGGTGGATGTTACTCCCACCTTCTCTCGATTATTACTTTCCACGTAGTAAGTAATAAGTGCACTAAGGGTAGTTATAATCGCTGCAAGGGCTTAAGAGCAGCTTTTTAAATGCAGCTTCATTCGTGAACGCACTTGTCACAAATGTCTGATACATATGTAACTTATTTCTATCATTTTTATACACATATTTCAACTCTATTTCTAGCAGATTTCACCCTGGTCTTTCGTTTTGACGCAGATCAATGTTTATGACGTCATATCTCGAGAACAATATTTTGTACAATGATATAATTTGGCAGCCATATCCTGTGGTGTATATGAATACTGCACATTGGAAATGTGTAGCAAATGAAATTAATAAATAAGAAATACATTAAAACGTCGTGACTGGTGCGACAGGTTAGCAGCATGAACAGCGAAAATGTAGCAAGCGCTTAACTTCACTTCTTTCATCATTTTGTGATGTGTGTTAGGGACAACAAGTTTTGTACACGTGCAAAAGCATATGTAATTTTTTTTGCAAGTCACTAAGTGCACTCAATCTCTAGAATTGGGTAAATAAAATCTGGGAGTTTTCACGTTTTTCGCTACACTTCATTACCACCCCCACACTCTTTCCTTTCATGGATAGCTGGTTCTTATCCTCCCATAACTACTTTCCAGACTGTAAGTCATATGTGTACCAATTTTGTTAGAAATCGATGCAGTACTTTAGGAGGAGATTAACATAGTATTTATAAGTAATATTTGCTGAAGATGTGGAACAAAAAACCAATGATATTTAGGAGACAAGCTGCATAGATTATCAGTGAAATGTCAACCAATTCGAAGACCAATTTAATTCGGTTCTATATGAGTTAGATTTTTAAAGGACTCTGAAAGATTTAAAATCAAGTAAGCCAGAAGGGATAGATAACATTTCATCGGAATTTCTGAAATCATTGGTAAGGTGTCACCAAATGACTATTGGCGTTGGTGTAGAGTGTAGGCGACTACCGATATACCATAAAACTTTCGGAGAAACACTATATACAAAATTAGAAAGATACCACTAGCCGACAAGTGGGAGAATTGTCGCACAATCGGCATGACATCTCATGCATCGAAGTTGCTATCAAGAATAATATAATGCAAAAGAAAATTGAGGATCAGTTAGATGTCGATCAGTTTGGCATTGCCTTTGCACATGGGGACAATTCTGACGTTACGGTTAGTAATGGCAGCAAGACTGAAGAAAACTGGAGACACGTTCATTGGATTTACCTCGAAAAAGTGTTCGACAATGTAAAATGGTGAAAGATGTTTGAAAATCTGAGAACACTAGGGACAAGCTACAGAGAAAGACGGGTAAAGTACAATATGTACAAGAACCAAGAGGGAATAATAGAATTGGAAGACCAAGAACGAAGTGCACGGGTTAAAAGTGGTGTAAGACAGGAAACATAGAGTACCGCCCCTACTACTCAATCTATACATCGAAGAAGCAATGAGGCAGGGAAATGAAAGGTCAAAGAGTATGGTTAAAATACAGGGTAGAAGAATAACAATGATAAGATTCGCTGACGACATTGCTATCCTCAGTGAAAGTGAAGGATAATTACAGGATGTGTCGAACGTAATTAACAGTCTAATGTAGGAAGACGAAAGTAATAGGAAGTAATAGGAAGTAGCAGAAATGAGAACGACGAGAAACTTTCATTAGGATTGGGGATCACGAAGTAAACGAAGTTAAGGAATTCTGCTACCTAGGCAGCAAAGTAACCCGTGACGGACGGATCAGGGAGGACATCAAGAGTAGACTAGCACTGGCCAAAAGGGCATTCCTGCTAGCGTCAAACATAGGTCTTAATTTGAGGAAGAAAATTTAGAGAATGTACGTTTGGTGCACAGCATTGTACGGTACTGAGACATGGACTGTGGGTAAAACGGAACAGAAGAAACACGAAGCCTCTTAGATGCTAAAGCATGATGTTGAAAATTAAATAAAGACTGTAGAGAAAGACAGAGACTGGAATACATCCAACAAATTACTGAGGACGTAGGTTGCAGTTTCTACACCTGGCTGCCCGGCCTTATGGCAGGCGACAGCCAGGTTGGTATCCCACCACTCTAAGGGGCATCTCCAGGCACGTCTTCGGGGTGAAATTTCATTGACTGGAGTAGAAGAGCTTTCATTCACGAGCCTCGCTTCCAGTGACCAGTAAAGACGTGAATGGAAACGCCTGTGGAATACCTACCGGATTGTCACTCGCTGTATGGCCCGACGACCAGGAGTGGTGATCTGGCGTGTCATTTCTTTTAGTAGCAGGACCCCATTGGCTGTCATCTACAGCGTCCTTCAGCACACTGATATGTCAGGATAATCTACGCCACGTTTCGTTGTCCCTCAAGGTACCCTTGGCTTACACATCAGCGAGGTAATACCAGCCCGCAAACTGCGAGATTTCATTCGACACATTCTAAGGCATCTAGGTGTCACCAGTCTAGTACTGGAGGGAAATGTGGGAGATAACATTTATAAAATTATAGAGAGATGAGTACAGTAAGCAGATTCGGAAGGATGTAAGTTGCAGTAGTTATCTGGAGGTGAATAGGCTTGCAGTTTTACAGAATAAAGTACACTATCTTATCAGAAGTATTCTGACACCCCCAAAGACATACATTTTTCATACTATGTACATTCTGCAGCCACCTGCTGCCAGGTACTCCGTATCAGCGACCTAAGTAGTCATCAGACATCGTGAGAGAGCAGAATGTTGTGCTTCGCGGAACTCACGGATTTCGAATGTGGTCTGGTGATTGGGTGTCACTTGTGTCATTCGTTTGTACGCTAGATTTCCACACTCCTAAACATCCCTAGGTCCACTCTTTAAGATGTGATAGTGAAGTGGAAACGTGAAGGGACTCGTACAGCACAAAAGTTTGCAGGCCGACTTCGTCTGTTTACTTACAGAGACCGGCGACAGTTGAAGAGGGTCGTAATGTGTAATGGGCAGACATCGATCCAGACCATCACACAGGAATTCCAAACTGCATCAGGATCCACAGCAAGTACTATGACAGTTAGGCGGGAAGTAAGAAAACTTGGATTTCATTGTCGAACGGCTGCTCATAAGCCACACATCACGCAGGTAAATGCCAAAGGACGCCTCGCTTGGTGTAAGCAGCGTAAACACTGGACGATTAGTGGAAAAACGTTATTTGGAGTGAAGAATCATGGTACACAATGTGGCGATACGATGGCAGGGTGTGAGTATGGCGAATGCCTGGTGTACGTCATCTGCCAGCCTGTGTAGTGCCAACAGTAAAATTCGGAGGCGGTGGTTTTATGTTATGGTTGTGTTTTTCATGGAGGGGGCTTGCACCCCTTGTTGCTTTGTGTGGCATTACCACAGCATAGGCCTACATTGATGCTTTAAGCACCTTCTTGCTTACCACTGTCAAAGAGTAATTCGGGGATGGCGACTGCATCTTTCAACACGATCGAGCAACTGTTCATAGTGCACTGCCTGTGCCGGAGTGGTTACACGACAATAACATCCCTGTAATGGACTGACGTGCACAGTATCCTGACCTGAATCCTACAGAGCACCTTTGGGATGTTTTGGAACGACTACTTTGTGCCACGCCTCACCGATACCTGTCCTCAATACAGCACTCCCCCAGAAGGCTTCCAGCACCTTAATGAACGTATGCCTTCGAGAGTGGTGGCTGTCATCAAGGCTAAGGTTTGGCCAACACCATATTGAATTCCAGCATTACCGATGGAGGACGCCACGAACTTGTAAGTTATTTACAGCCAGGTGTCCGGGTACTTTTGATCACAAAGTGTACAATCTCTGGGCCACGCTTATGTAGTCAGTTTGCAGGGAGTAGAGACTGTTTCTAAGGAAGATTTCAATCGAAATCTAATTTGCTTTTTCAAATAGATATATTTTGTGTTTATTTATGGTGGATTTTGATGTTTCGGTGTTTAGTCTTGCTACACCGACCTCGTAGTCACTAATCCCTATTTGCTGAAGATTATTTGTTGCCAAGAGTTCACGTTATCGTATCCACTTACACCTCCAGCGGACTCTTGAACTAACTGTTAAAAATAATTTTCAGAGGAAGAATTCGGGACCACTTCGCAAGACGTTTTCTGTCTACCACCGACTTTAAACATCTGTTATATCGACCATACGTTGATGTTTTCTTTGAACTGTTCAGGGACTATATCATCCGAATCGTTGAGGGGTACGGGACGGTAAAAGTAATCAATTATTAATTTATCCAATTGTCAAGCATAACCTCTACCTATGCTAACTCAAAAGGGCTATCTACCTCAGTTTCCCTACCTGGTAAGCTACTTCTGACAGCAATAAACACTCCACCACCAGCTTATATTTAATCAATCCTTTCCGAAGACCGTTACGGCCGATGTGAAATTTTCGGCTGCACTTATTTCCGGTTGTCGACAGCTTTCCGCACGTACAACAATCTGAGCTTTAGAGCTTCCTATTAGCGCTTAGAGCGCAGGCTCTTTCCCAACAGAGCTATGATAATTTACTACTACAGTACCTATTGATTCTAGGTGTGCCCTCTTCCTGTGCTCGCCCACTAACCTTTGAGACTCATGCCCTTTCTGTAGTTTTTATAGATCCTATAACCTAAAAAAAGACAGCGGTGTTCCCCTACACAGCCATCGTTACCCCTGTAGATACTACCTGAGTGTGGAGGATCCCTGAACTGTTAAGCAGAACCCGAAAACACACCACCCTATATCGAGGAATATCAGCATACACAGTCTCAGAACCGTCTGATTTTCTGATTCATACCCTCTACTAGGCTCTGCACCAAAGGCCCATATTCGCTCCTGTGGACAATGCTGCAGATGGTAAGCTCTGCCTTCATCTTGTGACCAAAACTGGCAGTCTTTACCATTTCAGCTAGTCACACTATACCAGACCGAATCTTTTTCAATCCAAAGCGACCGACGGCATTAGTACCGACATCATCCACCACCTGCAGCTGGCTGCATCCTCTGCTCTTGATGACATCTTGAAGCACCTGTTCCACATCTGGACTGACTCCTCCCAGTGTGCACAGAGATCGCTTCCCCTCGTTGGCAGCCATACCCTGAGAGGCTCCATTACTCATCTAATGCTGGAGCTCCCAAGTACCAGCAAGCCCACCCTCTGTGAATGTACAGGTCTTGTAAGTCGAAAGGGTTACCCTGAAACAGGGTATGCAACTGAATCTGGCTCAGGATTTGTATCAGACACAGAAACTGCCTAAAATATTTTCATCAGACGAACTGGGAGGCCCTTCGCTTTTCCCCTGGAAAAGTCTTTTGCTGTGCTGCCTGTCCCATCTTGGACGACCTCTCACTCAACTGCAGGTGAAATGTCAACATCAGTGCGGACAGTACTTAGGGGAGACACAGTTGTGGACCGGTAGGGGGATATCTTGATGCCCCCTTGGATCCCATGCCCCCACTCCCCCAAAAAAGAAAAAAAATGATGCCTACTGGCAAAAGCCTCAAGCAGCCTGACTGAAGCCAGCACTGCCTGGAGCTGTGAGCGTAGAGCCACAAGCACAGCTTGATTTTCAACACAGCAGCCACAGTCACTACCCATACAAAAGACAGTGGGAATATATTGAAGAAAGTTATTAAAACGTGGAACTTTGCCTGACAAACATACAAACATGCTACAAATTCAGGAATTTAAACAAAAGAGCACACAGGGAACTAAAATAAGTCGATTCTCATTAGATGCTGTGTCAACTCACAAACAAAACACTGTATTTCGATAGGCTGCTACATAAACTGCAGTTACCACTACACCAAAAAGAGTGTAAACGAGAGTAACTGGCTCTTGAAATAAAAACAAATGCCTCTGCGATGCCAACAGCGGTACTACGCAGTACAGAGCCAATAAAACGCGGAACTGTGCCCGATAAATACACACACACACACACACACACACACACACACACAATAAATTCATGAGTTTAAAGTAAACAGCACATAGGGAATTAAAGTAAGTCGCTTCTTATTAGAAGCTGTGTCAACTCAAAAACGAAGTACTGCACTTCGATTGGCTGTTGTAGGGGCTGCAGCTACAACACAACTGAAGAGGGTAGCAACAATTACGTCTCAGGGAACAAAAATAAACGCCTTCGCAATGCAGACAGCGGCACCGTTACTACAAAGTTAAGAAAACATGGAACAATGTCTGTTAAGTAAGCAAACACGAAAGAAATTCATGAGTTGCAACAAAAGAGCATTCAGGGGATTAAAATGAGAGGCTTCCTATTAGAAGCTGTGCTATCTCACAAACTAGATGCTTTGCTTCGCTTAGTTCTGCAGCTCAACAGGAATAATAAGCCCTCAATAGCTTACTTCCTTCATCGACCATTATCTGAGGTGATCCTCAATGTGGAATTACTGTATAGTACCTCGTCTTTAGCTATTACGTTCATATCTTCTGCAAATATGCCATTACAAAGTTCATAATTAACCTGCAGCCCTCTCTCTCACTCTCTCTACGGAAAGGAAACCTGTTTATTTCTCAGTAAAAACTCTTCTCCCATGCGAAAGGTACGAAGCCATATCCTTCTCATCTTAAGATTGCACTAAAGCCTTTCTCTTTGAAATTCCTTATTCAAACAAGAGTATAAATTCTTATTTTCCTGCAAATATCACGAGTAGAGAACCGTATCAATACGTTCAGTCACCACCGAGCAGAGGAAACATTAACTTTCGTGAATAATATGTTTGTACAGTCAATTATTATTCTCGAAGTCGGTGTACCTTAAGCTGAGATAAAATTGTGTATTTGGAAAGCTCCGAAAGTGTTTCGTCGAGAAACGTCACGAGTAAAAAATGTAAACTTATGGCTACAGGAATGTCAAATACTTAGATATCTTTTTTTACCTGTTGACGAATTACTTTCGCGTATTTTTCTCGTCCAGGAAAAATCTTACGCGCTTCATTGTAAAGGTCTTCAGACCCATGACTGGTTTGATGGAGCTTTCAACCTCTTCATCTCTGTGTAACTACTGGAACCTACATCCATATTAATATGATCATTGTAGTCAAGCATCGTTTTTATTCTAAAAATTTAGCCTCCTATCCCCTAGCCACAAATATACATACAATTTCTTCTACTACCAAACTGACGATTATTTGATGCCGCACGAGGAGTCCAATGAATTGATCCATTCTTTCATTCATTTGGGCAACGAATTTCTTTCTTATCCCAATTCGGTTCAGTACTTTTTGTTAGTTATTTGATCTACCCATCTAATCTCCAACATTCTTCTGTAGCACCACATTTCCAATCTTCTATTCTCTGTATGTGTGAACTGGTCATCATCCATGTTTCACCTTTGCACAAGGATTCACTGCATGAAAATATCACGAGAGAAGACGCATTAACACTTATATTTATACCAGATGTTAAAAAATCCCTCCTTATCAGAAATTATTGGCTTGCTACTGCCAGTCTACATTTTATATCCTCTACACTTCGATAATTAACAGTAATATTGCTACCGAAACCTGGCCTACCAAAACTGTTCAACAATCTTTAGTGCCGCATTTTCTAATATAATTTCCTTAGCATCACCTTCTTTAATTGGACTATCGTGTATTAAAGAGATTTTATGAGCAGTTGCTCCGTTACCAAATATAGAATGTACAGTCGTGCTCTAAAGTACTCGAACGACCTGAATTGCAATTCGCCTGATTCGCATGCAATCCGTATAATGCAGCTGTCTATCAGGTCCTCTAATCACTCCTTGCTACAGTCGTTTGACTATTGAAAATGGTTCCAATAAGTCACCACTAGAAAACACTGCTCTGTATCGCAATAACTCAAGATGTAAAGTAATATCACGATACTACAAATATCAGGGAACACCTTATCACAGATAAGACTGTCCTTAAGGCTTGTAAACTCACATTTATTGCAATAAATGACACACCTGAAATGTTACCACTGCCATTATTACGTCAGATAGGTAATGCACGTAGTAAGTTAGTCGTAATCATGCTTTCCTTGATTTCCTCTTCAAAGTAACATACCGTACTTGTTATTTAACAGAAAACGACATTAAACATTTAAGTTATTGACAAGCAGCTAGTTGAGAAATTGTTGACTTCAAATGAAACGACGAACCGTTTCGTTCTGCATTTCGTTTCAAGCTAATGTCATGCTGACTAAGATGTCGTGACAGACAGAAACTAATAGCCATTCCTGACTATGAATTCAGACAGTGATAAACCTCGATTTTAGACTGTATCAGTTAGCAAATATCAACTTTAAATTACATAACGTAAACACTTTTAACGGACGCGAATTCCTACCCATAATCTATTGTCCCTGTTAACGAACTACGATAAATGTTAAATATTGCATCTTCACAATTAACTTACTTGAAATGCCGTGAGTTTGTGCTGGATAGGGATTCAAACCCAGAACATAATCAGATTGTTATCGAAGCACAAGCAACGAAGACATATCAGATTTTCTCGGCAGTAGCTAGATGTTGTAACTGAAATGACGAGACGAAACATTAAATTTTTTCTTCCTCGGACTCCAACCCGGCACCTATTGCTGTTATATTCTAGAGAAAACGAACGTTAAATATGGGTTTGTTACACCAGCAGCGGCATGTGAGCATGTTTGAACTAGAAATAATAAGTCGAAGAGTTCAGTGCCGACTGGGAATCGAATCCCACACATAAAATTGTTGACTACACACAAAGAGACGTCAGCTACCGAATTTTTCTCCACCAGCAGCTCGGAATAACATCCTTGAACCTACAGTGATCTCTCAAATAGTTCTGTGTCTCACTGGGAGTCTAAAACTTCAGATACCGTTAGTGTTGACAACGAACGAAAATTCATTAAAAATATAAATTATAAGCCACCAGCAGATAAGTGTTCTCATGATAAAGCTTGATGATACATAATGAAAATTTTACAGCCGGGATAGTATTAAAACCCATTCACGCTCAGTATGTAGAGATGTTGAGGAATGTGCAGTTTTGTACAAACAACAAATAGTAGTCGAGCTGCACTGTCACGAAGGGATCAAATTCCGCGTTAAGGGCAGTCTGAGTAGCATTCCCAGTTCCGAACCAATTTTACCGACATATAGAGCTCAATCAAAAGATAGAAAAAGTGCCCTGCGACCCTACATAGCGTTTGTTTCGTTACTAGAAATAAATAACTAGTATAAGAAATGTTACTGGTGATACAGTTCCCACATTTTGCCACTCATGACTTTATTGTGCTTCAACCTAACGTCTACCTGGCAGAGAGGGAATATCATGTTTACCGTGAATTTCAGACCACAATGCCATTATACGTTCTTTAACTTGGCGTAGCCAGACGATAATAGAATCTGTCTCTCCCTATTAAAACTCACAGGCAGAAGTTGGAAACGAACCCATACCGTCATCATAGGAACCTAGCATCAATCCAAGACTCCACCAAATCATCTGCTCTGAGACTCATTTTTCTATCACAGGGCCGTTACGACACACTCGATGAGAATTATGACACACAGGCTCCCTGTAGTTGTTTGCAGCATGTTCAGTACATTCATGTACTTGGTGGACCGAATCGCCATGAACTAGCTACCTCGGCTACCCAGTGCATACATTCGACCCTTATTTTGTAATCACCGAAATAAAATCACGTAACTACCACCAACACAGAACTGCCAACAGTGGAGGATGCAGAAATTTTAAATAGGAAGTGTACCTTTCCATTTGAGCGACTCTACTGCACGTTCTGTTTGTTGAAAACGCCATGCAGTGCAAAAGAAAAGCTGTAACTGTCGGTCTCTCAGAAGTCTAGATCCGGCCATATACATTATCTCACAGCACTGTGGAATTTGGAAGATCTGGAAGAACTGTTGACTTCTGGAGGTGCTGTAGTCACATGGCAGCTAGTAGCGTAACGGTAAGCGTCGAGCGCCCTAGATAAAACGACGCGAGTTCTATTATATTCACTGCTACATAATTTTAAAAAGCAATTCTGCTGTTTTCTGAAGTTATCAGTTTAATGAAACATTGAACTTAATTCCCTTCACTTCTCACCCCGAAAAGCCATATGTGGAAAAGGGCTACCTTCTGCGACATTTGGTTCTTTTCAGGTTTAATAGACTTTAAAGCAGCTGATGCATCTCGAAGCATTTTTATTATGTATGGGGAGAACACAACGTGCCACAATAGCTAGAAAAGTATTTTCTACATTAGCTGTCGTCTGGCAGTGGCATTTTATTCTTCTTCAAACCTTGTGTAACAGCTTTAAGTCAGTTCAAGTTTTATATATGCATGTAATCAATAAACCGCATGTGCATTGTCAGAGCCATTTGAACCATTTGAACTAGAAGACTAAACAAGAAGGAAACATTACGAAAGCATTGAATACGCTGGTTAGTATACATTATATGTATAGATCTGAAGATGAAACAGCGCACATCTGCAAAGTGCCCGCATCTGCACTTTAGTTTCTGTCTTAATGGGCATAATTTTTAGTTTCTTCTCTTCTGAATTTTCAAATGATTTGAATATTACGTGGTACAGAATAATTAGTTAACTGTGTTTCTTACAACTTCCATTCGCACCAACATTTTTCTACATTCTCGTGCAATTCATAAAATTCTACTTGTATGATTACAAGACTGCACATAGATGCAATCGATTTCGAGGTGCAAAGTGTTCGTTATCATACTTTTCCTGACAGGTGGTCAAAGTTGATTTCCAAAGACTTTTTATTGTACTGATATAATCATATGTCTCAATGTAACAAAGTAAGTGTTTTATTCGTATACATTTCGTGGGAAACTGTAATCGTGATGGAAGATTACACACCTGAATGTTTGACACACCTGGTAGGAGAAAACGCAGCATATTAACAAAAACCCGCACCTACACTCAATATCCTCCTATGACACGAGCGCGGGATCCTCCTTGCATAACGTTACAGAACTGTTCCTAGCACAGCTGAGAATTGGCAACATCGTCATAAGTATTTGGCAACTCTGTGACAGTGCAATCACTTCCGTGTATGGTACTGAATTGACTCACTACTTACTTAATATTCCCTTTCTATTTGAATGACTCATCCTGTATTATCCTCATGTAATCTAAGACATTTCGGACCACACTGCAACTCGGCATTTCTCACATCAAAAAACACAGCCAGAGGGTAAATAAGTCTAAAATGGCAGATGAAAATCGTCGGCCTGACCATGGATTGAACCCGAGACCATCGTATGTGTATTCTTGATCTTTATCATTTTGCCACCATGCAGGTACTACTGTGGTTTCCCCTTGGAATTAAAATTAAGGATCTCTCGTTTGTGCCTGCGTTGACACTTGTGTGTCCTTAAGAGACATTAATTTAGGGGATTACCCTCTCATACATGTGTGTAAACGCCTTTCGATGCCCACTCAAGGAAGACAAGGATACAACGTTTAGCTTCAATATTATAGATACGCTTCAGTCTGTGGATGAACTGAGACTTAGGTTGAAAATCATTTTGAATATATAGCAGTGCTGTACCCACTAGTGTTAAACTCGTTTTCAACCAATGATTCCCACAGCTACAGGAACACTACCTGCGATACCTCTTAGCTCGTGGTCGTGCGGTACCGTTCTCGCTTCCCGCGCCAGGGTTCCCGCGTCGAATTCACGGCGGGGTCAGCAATTTTCTCTGCCTCGTGATGACTGGGTGTTGTGTGATGTCCTTAGGTTAGTTTGGTTTAAGTAGTTCTAAGTTCTAGGGGACTGATGACCATAGATGTTAAGTCCCACAGTGCTCAGAGCCATTTGAACCATTTGTGATACCTCTTAGACAAAATACTTACGCAGTGCTATCAGACGAAAAGATTAACCTGACACAAACTGTGAGAAGTTCGTTTTACAACCTTCGTACCTGGATAAAGAGCTCTTCCCATTTGAGATACCTGTGAACGTTGCACCATAGGACGATTTAAGAAGAAACTAAATTCCTTTAACTACGCCAATGTTTAAAGAAATAGTCTTAACGGCACTAAATCGGGGTTCGTGAATCGTTTACCGGCCGTACTCAGCCGCATTTCGCTGGAGGGGAGGCAAACGGCTTACTGACAAATTTCACAGTAGGAAAAGGGGCATGAAATGTCTCCCACTGGAACGTGACGTTGTTTTATTTATATGATTACAAAATCAGGTAAAACGAACAGTGAGGTTGTCAGTATAAGCACATTACTGCTGTCAGTACGATGTTGCACCAGCCAGGGCCTGTAATGACAAACGGCCCGTTTAGGTCAGGCATATTGTCTACAGAAGTGGAAGAGAGAGCTCCACTAAATTCTACAATCCGTATGCAACGCATAAACACAGAAATTCCTGCTACAGTTTACGTATAAAGCCCAATGAGTGAATTGCATATTTTCCGGTGAGAAAGAGCACTGGCAAACAGTCTTCGCTACATTATGTTACTTAAACTGGTGTCACTCTGAGCTACAATTTATGGCCGCGACTAAGTGTAAGGACAATGAGTCGGATGCGGGTTTTGCAACTTTGAAATCCTTTCCTACATTATAGAAGCGAATATTAAATTTGAACTAATATTGCGAAAATTTGGTATTTGGATAGCTTAGAATGAAAGTCTTTCTGTTCATTGCAAAGGAAAACAATTAATTTTCTAGAACGTTCTCTGTCAAACACAACTTGAAGCAGGTCACGTTGACCAAATAATATGGAAGAGCTGACAGCGACGTATATTGGAAGGCAGTAAGATGCCTTGGCTTTTGGTTTGGCAGTATTCGACAGCCATTTCTGGGCGCAAGTAAATGAAGTAAGGCAGCGCATTTTTGTTATCAAGTAACGTCTTCCTCAATTACCTTAGGTTTAATGTAATGACGGTAATAACCGAATTATCCGGTAACTTCCCACTTCGCAGTGGATTTTCTCGAACTCAGGCATTTCCTTAATTAGTGAAAATTTCAAAATGGCTTCACATCGGAGCTGTGATGCCCAGAAGAGTCTTTACATCCTGCTGACATGAGAATAGCATAGTCTCTGCGTCAGGAGCTTACTTCTGCTCAACCATTTAATAGACTCGCATTTCTTTCCATCGTGACTAATTTTGTAAGCTAAGCACATTATCCATTACAGCACACTCCTGGGGCTGGGAAAATTCGATCTCAATGGTTTAGTGGAACGAACTATCACAAGTGCAATGCATGGGTTCAGGAATATACTTTGAAGAGGCACAAAAACATTTCCTTCACCTCCAGTAACCTCAAGAGAAATACGTTATAATCCAGAATCTGCGTAAAACATCACGTTTCTTTATTCCCAACTGCGCAGACCCGGTTTACTTTGGAAAATAACATAGGTGGAGGTCATAGTAAACAGAAATACTGCCGCCAGTAAACTTACTTACATTAGAAAATTTTATTTTATTTGATAAACCGATAGCCATTTAAAGGAACAGGGCTCTCATTTTAGTTGTACTTGATGGAACTAGAGACGCTGAATAACTTGGTGCTGGACTTTGATTCGAACTCGTATGTTCTCTTTCGAGGATCTGAATCTCTCGGAATAGTATAGTTCGATCATTTCGTTCCTTTTTCCAAGACTGCAATCTTCTCTATGTCTCGACCAAAGCTAAGTATGTGGGTCCGATTCCTGATCCAGTACAAAAATATTCATAATTCCTTTTCAAGCCCTATCATGTGCACACCGCCATGCTAGTGAAAATGACGTGCATTTTTCATGTCGGTTCATGAGTTGCCAACATTTTCTGGTCAAACACGCACACATCTTACTATTGGTGTGCAAGCAACTGATTCTTAACCTATATTCAAGGACGATAAAGATGAAAGACTGCAGTGCGTTCGATTGTCGCTCAGCCACAAAAATTTGTAGCAGCTGGTAAGAAGAACCGATACGCAAGATTTGCTTTCACCTCGTTAACAATCCGATTACGTGTTGTATTCGTATCTCCGTCACAGAATTTCACATCATGCGCTTCATCTTTAAATGCATACACACTTTGTCACTTCTGAATGGAGGTAAATCAGACATCTTTCGTGGTTAGTTAACAGGGAAGAAAGGGTCTTAATAGGAGTCCCGGTTTATTACAAAACTGTCGTCTTTTATTTTCAAGTAAGGTTTGGTTACTGATATTGGCGAAAATTTCGGTAATTGATGACTCTTCACGGTTAGTCAGCAATATGATTGATTTGATTAGATTTTATTAATACTTTTTTCTATAGATCATGAATACGACATTTCGCAGTGATGCGGAATGTGTCATTTTAATGAAAGACTTCTTTACATACCAGTATTCAGTTCCTTTAGAACAATTTCTTACCCCTCTCTCATTTTTTTCTTATTTTTATCACTCTCTGTCTCTCTCTCACTGTCTCTCTCT
The DNA here is from genome assembly GCF_023897955.1 of Schistocerca gregaria. Classification (NCBI taxonomy): domain Eukaryota; kingdom Metazoa; phylum Arthropoda; class Insecta; order Orthoptera; family Acrididae; genus Schistocerca; species Schistocerca gregaria. The sequence continues at coordinate 138,044,735 of NC_064923.1, read as the reverse complement.
CTCTCTCTCTCTTTGTCCTTCTCCCCCCCCCCCCCTCTCTCTCTCTCTCTCTCTCACTCACTCACACCCACACACCCACACTCACACACACATTCTTTTTTTAATTTTATTTGTTTGGTGTGCTAGACTATCGGCGAGACACGACAAAGTTTGTAAGTGAGTTCTTGAGTTTTGAGTACAGTTACGAAAGAATATAAAAACAACTGTGGGAGCTACTGATATATGGTTCTTAGCCCATAGTAATCAGTTCTGATTATTATTAGTAACTTTGCTCCAGTCCCTAAAGTTAGTTACAGAAGTGCGAATCAGACACATTACGTATTCCAGGCCATAGCAGCATCGTGTTTGAGACGCCAGCTATGGTCACTTCCCAGTCCCCTCAAGGATGGCGTAAGTTCGTCCTCTTCCTCCTAATACTGTAACTGAGATTTGGCAACAATGCAAGGTCTGTTTGGCAACACTGTGATCGACGAGTTACTTCCTGGTGTGCATTGAATTAAGCCTCAAAGTTCACTTGATTTTTCATGTCATTTCCATTGCATAATCTGAGTTATTATCGCTTGAGGTGTAATGAAAGAATGTAAATGTACGGTTTTCAGCCCAGGAAAGTCGTTGCACGTGGAAATCGCAAGTAGTCTCGTCCGTCAAATAGCGGTTTACGAGTTCTAGTTACTATTGGCTTCATAAAAGGAAGGAACGATACACACCTATTTGCTAGCTGTATGGGGACGTGCTGCACTGTGAAAACGCGTCTCTAATGGTTCGCGGTATCAATCTGGCAGACTGAAACGTTTTTATCCTTTCTATGAAAGCGCTACAAGTAGTCAGATCAAACATTGCTAACGAAATCGCAAGAAAATACTTTCAGTCCATAGTGCATTACTGAAAACTTACAATGCTGGACAACAGGTAAGCCTTTTTCCGCTGTTGACGAGCAAACTTTAAGTTTCTAGGAATACAAAACCTTGTTTATGAAATGTCACATTTGCATACCTGTTGAGTATGACACAGGGTATCAATTATACACGGATCTAATCGAAATATTAGTGAAATGTATTTATCTAATTCTTGCCAATAGAAGCTCGCTTGTGTTCAGATACTCAGTTTTATTAAAACAGACATTAGTCGTAAGTTTATCGTGGGTAGTTTTATTTCATTTCTTATAACACAGTGCACAATTTTGGTAAGGTTTCTTTTAGTGTTGTTTAAACAATACTAAACATGGGAGAGAAATTAATTATCAACGATATATGCGAATTCTCTTATGTTATCTATAACAAAAAATGGTTCAAATGGCTCTGAGCACTATGGGACTCAACTGCTGTGGTCATTAGTCCCCTAGAACTTAGAACTACTTAAACCTAACTAACCTAAGGACACCACACACATCCATGCCCGAGGCAGGATTCGAACCTGCGACCGTAGCAGTCCCACGGTTCCGGAATGCGCGGCTAGAACCGCGAGACCACCGCGGCCGGCTATCTATAACAGTCTGACAATGCGCATGCGGTTTATTGATTACGTGCATGTATAAAACTTGAACTGACTTAAAGCTGTTACACAAGGTTTGAAGAAGAATAAAATGCCACTGCCAGACGTCAGCTAATGTAGAAAATACTTTACTGGCTATTTTTTCACGTTGCGCTCTCCCCATACATAATAAAAAAGTTTCGAGTTGCATCTGCTGCTTGGAAGTCTATTAAATCTGAAAAGAACAAAATGTCGCAGAAGTTGGCCCTTTTCTAGATGCATCTTTTTGGGGTGAGAAGTGAAGGGAATTAAGATCAATGTTTCAGTAAACGGATAACTTCAGTAAAAAACAGAAATGCTTTTTAAAAATATGTAGCAACGAATATAATAGAACTCGCGACGCTTACCGTTACGCTGCTAGCTTCCATGACACTACAGCACCTCCAGAAGTCAACAACAGTTCTTCCAGAACTCCCGAATTTCACAGTGCTATGAAATAATGCTTATGGACGGATCTAGACTTCTGAGAGGCCGACCGTTACAACTTTTCTTTTGCACTGCACGAGCTTTTCAACAAACAGTACGCGCAGTAGAGTAGCTCAAATGGAAAGGAACACTTCCTATTTAAAATTTCTGCATCCTCCACTGTTGGCAGTTCTGTGTTGGTGGTAGTTACGTGATTTTATTTCGGTGATTACAAAATAAGGGTCGAATGTATGCACTGGGTATCCGAGGTAGCTAGTTCATGGCGATTCGGTCCACCAAATACATGAATGTACTGAACATGCTACAAACAATTACAGGGAGCCTGTGTGTCAGAATTCTCATCGAGTGTGTCGCAAAAGGCGCTATCATAGAAAAATGAGTCTCAGAGCAGATGATTTGGTGGAGTCTTGGATTGATGCTAGGTTCCTATGATGAGCGTATGGGTTCGTTTAAAACTTCTGCCTGTGAGTTTTAATAGGGAGAGAGAGATTCTATTATCGTCTGGCTACACCAAGTTAAAGAACGTATAATGGCATTGTGGTCTGAAATGCACAGTAAACATGATATTCCCTCTCTGCCAAGTAGACGTTAGGTTGAACCACAATAAAGTCAGGAGTGGAAAAATTGGGAACTCTATCACCAGTAACCTTTCTTATAATACTTATTTAATTCTAGTAACGAAACAAATCTCCCATGAACCATGGACCTTGCCGTTGGTGGGGTGGCTTGCGTGCCTCAGCGAAACAGATGGCCATACCGTAGGTGCAACCACAACGTAGGGGTATCTGTTGTGAGGCCAGACAAACGTGTGGTTCCTGAAGAGGGGCAGCAGCCTTCTCAGTAGTTGCAGGGGCAACAGTCTGGATGATTGACTAATCTGGCCCTGTAACAATAACCAAAACAGCCTTGCTGTGCTGGTACTGCGAAAGGCTGAAAGCAAGGGGAAACTACAGCTGTAATTCTTCCCGGGGGCATGCGGCTATACTGTATGGTTAAATGATGATTGCGTCCTCTTGGGTAAAATATTCCGGAGGTAAAATAGTCCCCCATTCGGATCTCGGGACGCAGACTACAGAGAAGGACGTCGTTATCAGGAGAAAGAAAACGCATTCTGCGAATCGGAGCGTGGAATGTCAGATCCCTTAATCGAGCAGGTAGGTTAGAAAATTTAGAAAGGAAAATGGATAGGTTAAAGTTAGATATAGTGGGAATGAGTGAAGCTCGGTGGCAGGAGGTACAAGACTTTTGGTCAGGTGAATACAGAGCTATAAATACAAAATCAAATACGGGTAATGCAGGAGTAGGTTTAATAATGAATAAAAAATAGAAGTGCTGGTAAGCTACTACAAACAGCATAGTGAACACATTATTGTGGCCAAGATAGACACGAAGCCCACGCCTACTACAGTAGTACAAGTTTATATGCCAACTACCTCTGCAGATGATGAAGAAATTGCAGAAATGTATGATGAGATAAAAGAAATTATTCAGGTAGTGAAGGGAGACGAAAATTTAATATACGTGGGTGACTGGAATTAGAAAGTAGGGAAAGTGAGAGAAGGAAACATAGTAGGTGAATATGGATTGGGGCTATGAAATGAAAGAGGAAGCCGTCTGGTAGAATTTTGCACAGAGCACAACTTAATCATAGCTAACACTTGGTTCAAGAATCATAAAAAAAGGTTGTATACATGGGAGAATCCTGGAGATACTGGAAAGTATCACATACATTCTATAATGGTAATACAGAGATTTAGGAAACAGGTTTTAAATTATAAGACATTTCCATGGGAAGATGTGAACTCTGACCACAATCTATTGGTTACGAGTTGTAGATTAAAACTGAAGAAACTGCAAAAAGATGGAAATTTAAGGAGATGGGACCTGGATAAACTAAAAGAACCAGATGTTGTACAGAGTTTCAGGCAGAGCATAAGGGAACAATTGACAGCAATGGGGCAAAGAAGTACAGTAGAAGAAGAATGGGTAGCTCTGAGGGATGAAGTAGTGAAGGCAGGAGAGGATCAAGTAGGTAAAAAGACTAGGGCTAGTGGAACTCCTGGGGTAACAGAAGAAATATTGAATGTAACTGATTGAAGAAGAAAATATAAGAATTCAGTAAATGAAGCAGGCAAAAAGGAATACAAACGTCTCAAAAATGAGATCTACAGGAAGTGCAAAATGGCTAAGCAGGGATGGCTAGAGGACAAATGTAACGATGTGGAGGCTTATCTCAATAGGGGTAAGATACATACTGCCTACAGGAAAATTAAAGAGAGCTTTGGAGAAAAGAGAACCACTTGTATGAATATCAAGAGCTCAGATGGAAATCCAGTCGTAAGCAAAGAAGGGAAAGCAGAAAGGGGGTAGGAGTATGTAGAAGGTCTATACAAGGGCGATGTACTTGAGGACAATATTATGGAAATGGAAGAGGATGTAGCTGAAGATGAAATGGGAGATACGATACTGCGTGAAGAGTTTGACAGAGCACTGAAAGATATAAGTCGAAACAAGGCCCCGGGAGTAGACAACATTCCATTAGATCTACTGACAGCCTTGGGAGAGCCAGTCCTGACAAAACTCTACCCTCTGATGAGCAAGATGTATGAGACAGGCAAAATACCCACTGACTACAAGAAGAATATAATAATTCCAATCCCAAAGAAAGCAGGTGTTGATAGATATGAAAATTACCGAACTATCAGTTTAAAAAGTCACAGCTGCAAAATACTAACACGAATTCCTTACAGACGAATAGAGAAACTGATAGAGGCAGACCGCGGGGAAGATCAGTCTGGATTCCGTAGAAATATTGGAACACGTGAGGCAATATTGACCCTACGACTTATCTTAGAAGACAGATTAAGGAAAGGCAAACCTATGTTTCTAGCATTCGTAGACTTAGAGCAAGCTTTTGACAATGTTGACTGGTATACTTTCTTTCAAATTCTAAAGGTGGCAAGGGTAAAATACAGGGAGCGAAAGGCTATTTACAATTTGTACAGAAACCAGATGGCAGTTTTAAGAGTCGAGGGGTATGAAAGGGAAGCAGTAGTTGGGAAGGGAGTGAGACAGTGTTGTATTCCCTCCCTAAAGTTATTCAATCTGTATATTGAGCAAGCAGTAAATGAAACAAAAGAAAATTTCGGAGTAGGTATTAAAATCCATGGAGAAGAAATAAATAATGGAATGTAGTCGAATTAAGCCGGATGATGCTGAGGGCATTAGAGCAGGAAATGAGACACTTAAAGTAGAAAAGGAGATTTGCTATTTGGGGAGCAAAATAACAGATGATGGTCGAAGTAGGAAAGATATAAAATGTAGACTGCCAATGGCAAGGAAAGTGTTTCTGAAGAAGAGAAATTTTTTAACATCGAGTATAGATTTAAGTGTCAGGAAGTCCTTTCTGAAAGTATTTGTATGGAGTGTAGCCACGTATGGTAGTGAAACATGGACGATGAATAGTATGGACCGGAAGAGAATATAAGCTTTCGAAATTTGTTGCTACAGAAGAATGCTGAAGATTAGATGGATACATCACATAACTGATGAGGAAGTATTGACTAGAACTGGGGAGAAGAGCAGTTTGTGGCACAACTTGACGAGAAGAAGGGACGGTTTGGTAGGACATGTTCTGAGGCATCAAGGGATCACAAATTTAGCATTGGAGGGTAACGTGGAGGGTAAAAATTGTAGAGGGAGACCAAGAGATGAATACACTAAGCAGATTCAGAAGGATGTAGGTTGCAGTAGGTACTGGGAGATGAAGAAACTTGCACAGGATAGGGTAGCATGGAGAGATGCATCAAACCAGTCTCAGGACTGAAGACCACAACAACAAAAAACGAAACAAACGCTATAGAGGGTCACAGGACACTTATTCCACCTTTTATTTGAGCTTCTGTATGTCTGTAAAATTTGTTCTGAACTGGGAATGCTACTCAGACCGCCCTTAACGCGGAATTTGATCCCTTCGTGACAATGCAGCTCGACTACTATTTGTTGTTTGTACAAAACTGCAAATTTCTCAACATCTCTACATACTGCGCGTGAATGGGTTAGAATCCTTGCCCGGCAATAAAATTTTCATTATGTATCATCAAGCTCTAGCATGAGAACACCGATCTGCTGGTGGATAATAATTTTGATTATTAATGCATTTTCATTCGTTGTCAACACTAACGGTATCTGAAGTTGTGGACTCCCAGTGAGACACAGAACTATTCGAGAAATCACTGTAAGTTCAAGGATGTTATTCCGAGCTGCTGGTGGAGAAAAATTCCGTAGCTGACGTCTCTTTGCGTGTAGTCAACAACGATCTGTGTGAGGCTCGATTCCCAGTCGGCACTGAACTCTTCGGCATATTATTTCTAGTTCAAACGTGCTGACATGTCTCTGCTGGTGTAAAAAAACCCATATTTGACGTTCGTTTTCTCGTTATTTCAGTTAAAACATCTAGCTACTGACGAGAAAATCCTATATGTCACCGTTGCTTGTGCTTCGATAACAGTCACGACATCTTAGTCAGCATGACATGAGTTTTAATCCAAATGCAGAACGAGGCGGTTCGTCGTGTCATTTGAAGTCATACAATTTCTCAACTAGCTGCTTGTGAATAACTGTAATTTTTAATGTCATTTTGTGTTAAATCACAAGAACTGTATGTTACTTTGAAGAGGAAATCATGAATACGACGAACTTACTACGTGCGTTACCTATCTGATGTAATAATGAGAGTGATAACATTTCAGTTATGTCATTTATTGTAATAAATGTGAGCTTACAAGCCTTAAGGGCAGTATTATCTGTGATAAGGTGTTCCTTGATATTTGTAGTATCGTGGTATTACTTTACATCTTGAGTTATTGGGATACAGAGCAGAGATTTCTAGTGGTGACTTGTTGGAACCATTTTCAATAGTCAAACGACTGTACCAAGGAGCGATTAGGGGACCTGCTAGGCAGATGCGTTATGTGGTTTGCATGTGAATCAGGCGAAATGCAATTCAGCTCGTTCAGATACTTTTGAGCATGACTGTACATGTACACTTAAACCGTTATATAAAACATCTGTTTTACTTCTTATTTCACAATTCATTCAACAGCCACAGCCTCTTTGCTACAAACGGACACTGTATTACTTTAGCACACTGGAGATGCAACTTAAGAAATTTTAGCCTCTCGACTAACAGAGGTACTGTTTCTGTCGTGTTGCCATTTGTGTCCCCGAAGCCGGTTGAATACCAGTGCGCCAGGCTTAGAACTCTCGGGGGACGAGAGTTTGTTGGGTTGCATACGAAACAGGAGGCGAAGTTTGCATTCTCTACGGCCCTCATTTGTTTTGCGGAGACGCGCACACCACTTGCACTCTGACTTTGTTCAGACTGCGTCACTTCGCTGCGTCCGTGCTTGTGGAAGCGGCAGCTTCCGTGATTATGTTTGCTGATCTCTAAGCTCCAGGTTCCCGACATAACTGTAACTCCGCCAGGCATGCAGCCTCCGTTCCAGAGAAGCCAGCGACAGTGTTTGCCGACACAGGACAATCCCCACATTTCAGCTCACATTAACAGCTTTCCGAGGCGATGGGAGAGCAAAATGTTATTATCCAACCTCTGAATTCCCCATTTATCGTGCTGACTGATTACTCTACCGCTTCGTATCAGAACAACTTCAGAACCCAAAAACGAAAAGTACAGAATAGGAGATGAGCTACATCATTAATTTATTTCGTTAACTGGTTAACGGTTTAGAAGGCCACCATCACACTAGGAAAGAATTAAATTCAACAGAAGAGACATTTAGCATGTGCTGAAACAACCTGATAGCCTTCATAACATTTTGCATCAAGTTAAAAATCACAACAAAAGAAACTAAATACGAGACAGAAGAAATGAAGAATAAATTGATTAGTTATTGAATATGGAAGAGGATCAGAAAAAGTGTAACACACGCAATAGATATAAATGGCAAATTTAACAGTAAATATATAGGCTAAATTAATTACCAGTAGTATGAAGAATTGTCTCTGATGTAGGGAAATCTCTATATTATAAATTAACAGAACACGTAGGGTAAATAGACAATACCAATAAAACAAATAAATCCGGAAACGATGGAGGAACAGAATGAGACAGACAGTATGGGAAGAGCTGGAGAATTGTGGGACGTAAGTGAACATTTGGAGAGGTAAGTATTGAACCGTTTCTGGTCATGTGCTAGATGTTTATTCATTTACGGAGCATCAAAATGATTGAAGTTTCTGGCCAGCTAAGGGAAGGACATGGGACAGTGGCTAGCAGCTGTGGCCCTCACTCAGTAGGTGGTCATCAAATACTGAGTGATCAAAAAGTCAGCATAAATTTGAAGACTGAATAAATCTACATATACATCTATATGACTACTCTGCAATTCACATTTAAGTGCTTGGCAGAGGGTTCATCGAACCACAATCATACTATCTCTCTACTGTTCCGCTCCCGAACAGCGTGCGGGAAAAATGAACACCTAAACCTTTCTGTTCGAACTCTGATTTCTCTTATTTAATTTTGATGATCATTCCTACCTATGTAGGTTGGGCTCAACAAAACATTTTCGCATTCGGAAGAGAAAGTTGGTGACTGTAATTTCGTAAAAAGATCTCGACGCGACGAAAAACGTCTTTGCTGTGATGACTTCCATCCCAACTCGCGTATCATATCTGCCACTCTCTTTCCCCTATTACGTGATAATACAAAACGAGCTGTCCTTTTTTGCACCCTTTCGATGTCCTCCGTCAATCCCACCTGGTAAGGATCCCACACCGCGTAGCAATATTCTAACAGAGGACGAACGAGTGTAGTGTAAGCTGTCTCTTTAGTGGACTTGTGGCGTCTTCGAAGTGTCCTGCCAATGAAACGCAACCTTTGGCTCGCCTTGCCCACAATATTATCTATGTGCTCTTTCCAACTGAATTTGTTCGTAATTTTAACACCCAGGTACTTAGTTGAATTGACAGCCTTGACATTTGTACTATTTATCCAGTAATCTAATTCCAACGGATTTCTTTTGGAACTCATGTGGATCACTTCACACTTTTCGTTATTTAGCGTCAACTGCCACCTGCCACACCATACAGCAATCTTTTCTAAATCTCTTTGCAGCTGATACTGGTCTTCGGATGACCTTACTAGACGGTAAATTACAGCATCATCTGCGAACAACCTAAGACAACTGCTCAGATTGTCACCCAGGTCATTTATATTGATCAGGAACAGCAGAGGTCCCAAGACGCTTCCCTGGGAAACACCTGATATCACTTCAGTTTTACTCGATGATTTGCCGTCTATTACTCCTGACAGGAAATCATGAATCCAGTCGCACAACTGAGACGATACTCCATAGGCCCGCAGCTTGATCAGAAGTCGCTTGTGTGAGGAACGGTGTCAAAAGCTTTCAGGAAATCTAGAAATACGGAATCAACTTGAGATCCTCTGTCGATAGCGGCTATTACTCCTAGAGCTAGCTGCGTTGCACAAGAGCGATGTTTCCTGAAACCATGCTGATTACGTGTCAATAGATCGTTCCCTTCGAGGTGATTCATAATGTTTGAATACAGTATATGCTCCAAAACCCTACTGCAAACCGACGTCAATGATATAGGTCTGTAGTTAGATGGATTACTCCTACTGCCCTTCTTAAACACTGGTGCGACCTGCGCAATTTTCCAATTTGTAGGTACAGATCTGTCGGTGAGCGAGCAGTTGTATATGAGTGCTAAGTAGGGAGCTATTGTATCAGCGTAATCTGAAAGGAACCTGATCGGTATACAATCTGGACCTGAAGACTTGACCATATCAAGCGATTTGAGTTGCTTCGCAACCCCTAAGGTATCTACTTCTAATAAACTCATGCTAGCAGATGTTCGTGTTTCAAATTCTGGAATATTCCATTCGTCTTCCCTGGTGAAGGAATTTCGGAAAACTGTGTTCAATAACTCAGCTTTAGCGGCACAGTCGTCGGTAACAGTACCATCGGCACTACGCAGCGAAGGTATTGACTGCGTCTTGCCGCTTGTGTACTTTACATACGACCAGAATTTCTTCGGATTTTCTACCAAATTTCGAGACAATGTTTCGTTGTGGAACCTATTAAAGGCATCTCGCATCGAAGTACGTGCCAAATTTCGCGCGTCTGTAAATTTTAGCCCATCTTCGGGATTTCGCGTTCTTCTGAACTTCGCATGCTTTTTCCGTTGCCTCTGCAACAGCGTTCGGACCTTTTTTGTGTACCACGGGGGATCCGGTCCATCTCTTATCTCTTACCAATTTATAAGGTATGAATCTCTCAATTGCTGTTGCTAATATATCTTTGAATTTGAGGCACATCTCGTCTACATTTACATAGTCAGTTCGGAAGGAATGGAGATTGTCTCTTAGGAAGGCTTCTAGTGACACTTAATCTGCTTTTGTAAATAAAATTATTTGGCCCTTTGTTTCTGATGGATTTGGAAGAAACTGTATTCAACCTAGCTACAACGACCTTGTGATCACTAATCCCTGTATCAGTCATGATGCTCTCTATCAGCTCTGGATTGTTTGTGGCCAAGAGGTCAAGTGTGTTTTCGCAACCATTTACAATTCGCGGGGGTTCGTGGACTAACTGCTCGAAATAATTTTCGGAGAAAGCATTTAGGACAATCTCGGAAGATGTTTTCTGCCTACCACTGGTTTTGAACAAGTATTTTTGCCAACGTACAGAGGGAAGGTTGAAGTCCCCACCAACTATAACCGTATGAGTGGGGTATTTATCTGTTACGAGACACAAACTTTCTCTGAACTGTTCCGCAACTGTATTATCGGAGTCTGGGGGTCGGTAGAAGGAGCCAATTATTAACTTAATTCGGCTGTTAAGTATAACCTCCACCCATACCAATTCGCACTATCTACTTCGACTTCACTGCAAGTTAAACTACTACTGACAGACACAAACATTCCACCACCAATTCTGCCTAATCTATCTTTCCTGAACACCGTCTGAGACTTCGTAAAAATTTCTGCAGAACTTATTTCAGGCTTTAGCCAGCTATCTGTACCTATAACGATATCAGCTTCTGTGCTTTCTATTAGCGCTTGAAGTCCAGGAACTTTTCCAGCACAACTACAACAATTTACAACTATAATTCCGACTGTTCCTTGATCCAAGCACGTCCTGTATTTGCCATGCTCCCTTTGACATTGCAGCCCACCCCGTACTTTCCCGAGGCCTTCTAACCTAAAAAACCGCCCAGTCCACTCCACACAGCCTCCGCTACCCGTGTAGCCGCCAGCTGAGTGTAGTGAACTCCTGACCTATTCAGCGGAACCCGAAACCCCACCGCCCTATGGCGCAAGTCAAGGAATCTGCAGCCAACACGGTCGCAAAACTGTCTGAGCCTCTGATTCAGACCCTCCACCCGGCTCTGCACCAAAGGTCGGTTCTGTCAACGATGCTGCAGATGGTGAGCTCTGCCTTCATCTCGTAAGCAAGACCGGCAGCCTTCACCAAATCAGATAGCCGCAGGAATCCACAGAGAACTTCCTCAGATCCAAAGCGACACACGTCATTAGTGCCGACATGTGCACCACCTGCAGCTGGCTGCACCCTGTGCTCTTCATGGCATCCGGAAGGACCCTTTCCACATCAGGAATGACTCCTCCCGGAATGCACACGGAGTGCACACTGGATTTCTTCACCTCCTTCGCCGCCATATTCCTAAGGGGCCCTATTACGTACCTAACATTGGAGCTCCCAACTACCAATAAGCCCACCCTCTGCGATTGCCCGGACCTTGAAGGCTGAGAATGATCCTCTGAAACAGGGCACGCAGCTCCATCTAGCTCAGCCAGCGACAGTGCCTGAAACCGGTTTGTCAGACGCACCGGGGAGGCTCTCTGATCAGCCTCCGGGGACGCCTTTCGCTGCCTGCCACGCATTGGAACGACCTCACAATCAACCATAGGCGAGGGCTCAGCCCCACTGCGGGCAGTAACCGGGGCAACCACAGCGGCAGACCGATCTGGGGACAGACGGGACGAGGCTGACATCCCCGTGATACCCAAGTCCGGCTCCCCATAGTGGTGCCCATTGGCAACAGCCTCAAGCTGCGCGACCGAAGTCAGCGCCGCTTGCAGCTGTGAACGAAGGGATGCCAAGTCAGCCCTCATGCGAACACAGCAATCGCAGTCCCAGTCCATTGTAATCGATGTTGAACAACCGTTACTGAAACACGAGTCCGTGCCTAGATAACGCAAGCGAATCACGCAAAGAATGTATCAACTAACCTGTACAAATGCCTAACGACTGCGCTACAATCTGCCTGAATTTATGATTACAGTAACTAAAACTCGAAATTACACCTCCTATACGAAACTCACACGCAATTTAAGTAAGAATCTACCAAGTAAACACTAAAGCGCGATGCTACAACTGTCAAATACTATAATACGCCAGAAATATATGAATTAAACAATGCAAGTACCCAAAAACACGCAAAGAAATTAATTAAACTATCTAACAAATAAGTAAGCTAGGGGTATACGACATCTTGCTGGCAGCTGCTGATCCAACGGCGGCAAGGAGCAAACTGGCTGTGACCAACCGACAAAAAAAAATGGTTCAAATGGCTCTGAGCACTATGGGACTCAACTGCTGTGGTCATTAGTCCCCTAGAACTTAGAACTACTTAAACCTAACTAACCTAAGGACATCACACACATCCATGACCAACCGACACTGGCTGTTCAAAACAAAAACAGAAGACAGACCACTACGCGAATTTACACTGTTCACGTACTAAGGCGCGATGCTACAAACCTCAAATACTATAATACGCCCGAAATATATGAATTACACAATGCAAGTACCCAAAAAGACGCAAAGAAATTAATTAAACTACACTCCTGGAAATTGAAATAAGAACACCATGAATTCATTGTCCCAGGAAGAGGAAACTTTATTGACACATTCCTGGGATCAGATACATCACATGATCACACCGACAGAACCACAGGCACATAGATACAGGCAACAGAGCATGCACAATGTCGGCACTAGTACAGTGTATATCCACCTTTCGCAGCAATGCAGGCTGCTATTCTCCCATGGAGACGATCGTAGAGATGCTGGATGTAGTCCTGTGGAACTGCTTGCCATGCCATTTCCACCTGGCGCCTCAGTTAGACCAGCGTTCGTGCTGGACGTGCAGACCGCGTGAGACGACGCTTCATCCAGTCCCAAACATGCTCAATGGGCGACAGATCCGGAGATATTGCTGGCCAGGGTAGTTGACTGACACCTTCTAGAGCACGTTGGGTGACACGGGATACATGCAGACGTGCATTGTCCTGTTGGAACAGCAAGTTCCCTTGCCGCTCTAGAAATGGTAGAACGATGGGTTCGATGACGGTTTGGATGTACCCTGCACTATTCAGTGTCCTCTCGACGATCACCAGAGGTGTACGGCCAGTGTAGGAGATCGCTCCCCACACCATGATGCCGGGTGTTGGCCCTGTGTGCCTCGGTCGTATGCAGTCCTGATTGTGGCGTTCACCTGCACGGCGCCAAACACCCATACGACCATCATTGGCACCAAGGCAGAAGCCACTCTCATCGCTGAAGACGACACGTCTCCATTCGTCCCTCCATTCACGCCTGTCGCGACACCACTGGAGGCGGGCTCCACGATGTTGGGGCGTGAGCGGAAGACAGCCTAACGGTGTGCGGGACCGTAGCCCAGCTTGATGGAGACGGTTGCGAATGGTCCTCGCCGATACCCCAGGGGCAACAGTGTCCCTAATTTGCTGGGAAGTGGCGGTGCGGTCCCCTACGGCACTTCGTAGGATCCTACGGTCTTGGCGTGCATCCGTGCGTCGCTGCGGTCCGGTCCCAGGTCGACGGGCACGTGCACCTTCCGCCGACCACTGGCGACAACATCGATGTACTGTGGAGACCTCACGCCCCACGTGTTGAGCAATTCGGCGGTACGTCCACCCGGCCTCCCGCATGCCCACTACACGCCCTCGCTCAAAGTCCGTCAACTGCACATACGGTTCACGTCCACGCTGTCGCGACATGCTACCAGTGTTAAAGACTGCGACGGAGCTTCGTATGCCACGGCAAACTGGCTGACACTGACGGCGGCGGTGCACAAATGCTGCGCAGCTAGCGCCATTCGACGGCCAACACCTCGGTTCCTGGTGTGTCCGCTGTGCCGTGAGTGTGATCATTGCTTGCATAGCCCTCTCGCAGTGTCCGGAGCAAGTATGGTGTGTCTGACACACCGGTGTCAATGTGTTCTTTTTTCCATTTCCAGGAGTGTATCTAACAAATAAGTAAGCTAGGGGTATACGACTTGCTGCTGGCAGCTGCTTATCCAACGGCGGCAGGGAACATAAATAACGGAATAATGTAGATAGACAGGTACAAATTGACACACATGTTTGGAATGACATGGGGTTTTATTAGAACGAAAAAAATACATACGGTCAAAAAATGCCCGAGAGATGGCGCTTCACCTGATCAGAACAGCAATAATTAGCGTAACGAAGTAAGACAAAGGAAATATGATATTTTTTACAGCAAATGCTCAATATGTCCACCATCATTCCTCAACAACCGCTGTAGTCGAGTAATAACGTTGTGATCAGTACTGTAAACCATGTCCGGAGTTATGGTGAGGCATTGGCGTCGGATGTTGTCTTTCAGCACCCCTAGAGATATCGGTCAATCACGATACACATGCCACTTCAGGTAACCCCAAAGCCAATAATCGCACGGATTGAGGTCTGGGGACCTGAGAGGCCAAGCATGACGAAAGTGGCGTCTGAGCACACGATCATCCCCAAAGGACGCGCGCAAGAGATCTATCACGCGTATAACAATATGGGGTGTTTTTCTTTTGTTCTAATAGAACCCCATGTCATTCCAAGCATGTGTGTCAATTTTTACCTCTCTATTTACATTGTTCCGTGGTTTATTAAGTTTTCAAATTTATACTGACTTTTTGATCACCCGGTATAGAGTCAGAATTCTGTATTATCCGGCTGCCAGCTGCGTTCACGTAAAGCTAATCCAGCTGCTATGTTCATGCCTCACTGACCAATATTAAACGCATCACAGATAGGACAACTGATTTTTTAAATACAACTACTGGCTAGTAAGTGGGTCTTGCCTTTGTTATTGAAAATATACTGAGCTTGCGATGTTCCCAAGGTAATAGAAAATTTTATAGCTACAGGATGTCAGTGCTTTAGCTACACTTTGTGATTCTTGTCATAAGTATGGGATAGTACACGTTCGCAGGATCAATAAAGCGACAATAGATCATGGACATAAATTTTAGTTCTCGTTTTTTTTGCGTAATAGGTAGTCGATCAGGACTGGGGAACAGTCACAGGTTGAGACAATAAATTTTATCGTGTCTAAATCTGCTTTGAAATCTTCGAACATTCGAGTAGATAAGAGCCAGCGCACCATTAAGCGGAAAGCTGCAGGTTTGTGTGACACTAGTTTTTGTGACCAAGCAGATACTGCTCTGTCTGCACTTGTAGTTTCTATATAAATATTTTTCAATAATGTGTTTATGTACTGATGTTGATATCTAGATCTAGGAAAATAACGAGTTGTTACCAATCTCCAGTGCGAACTGAATGATTTTATGTCAACTGCTCAGGATAATAAGAAATGTGTTAAGCTATATTGTAATTCTTGTCTACGGTACATCACCTACATGTCTGAACCAGTATTTAACTCAACTTTTTTTTGCGCAATGATTTGATGTTTAGAATGTGCTGGAATGATAAATGGAAACAAGCTGCGGCATAACAATAAAATTT
This sequence comes from Schistocerca gregaria, assembly GCF_023897955.1. Taxonomy (NCBI): domain Eukaryota; kingdom Metazoa; phylum Arthropoda; class Insecta; order Orthoptera; family Acrididae; genus Schistocerca; species Schistocerca gregaria. The sequence goes on along the minus strand of NC_064923.1, from coordinate 138,028,930 downwards.
ATACGTTTTAAAGAGCCCTCCTCCACTTTAATATTTCATTCCCGACCCCAAAAGACCAACTGAGAGTATCGTGGCAATAGACAGGACTGATAGTGCTGTACGTGTGTTTAGCGAGGCCTGTGAAAGGGAAGTGACTCTTTATGCTTGTCCGCAGTGTGACACTCTTGACCGTGAACCGTGTATGTTTTAATCCGCGACGTTCGATACATTTGTGCACATGCACTTCTATGTTTACAGCAGTGCCTACAAAGAATGCTTGCAAGTAAATGAGACATGAGAAGTCAAAACAAGTAGTTTTCACACTATAAGTAAACACACTACTGGCCACTAAAATTGCTACACCAATAAGAAATGCAGATGAAACACGGGTATTCATCGGACAAATATGTTACACCAGAACTGACATGTGATTACATTTTCATGCAATTTGGGTGCATAGATCCTGAGAAATCACTACCCAGTATAACCACCTCTGGCCGTAATAACGGCCTTGATACGCCTGGGCATTGAGTGAAATAGATCTTGGATGGCGTGTACAGGTACAGCTGCCCATGAAACACGATACCACAGTTCATTAAGAGTAGTGACTGGCTTATTGTGACGAGCCAGTTGCTCGGCCATCATTGACCAGACGTTTTCAATTGGTCAGAGATCTGCAGAGTGAGCTGGCCAGGGCAGCAGTCGAACATTTTCTGTATCCAGAAAGGCCCGTACAGGACCTACAACATGCGGTCGTGCATTATCCTGCTGAAATGTAGGGTTCCGCAAGTATCGAATGAAGGGTGGAACCACGGGTCCTAACACATCTGAAATGTAATGTCCACTGTTAAAAATGCCGTCAATGCGAACAAGAGGTGACCGAGACGTGTAACAAATGGCACCCCATACCATCACGCCGGGTGATACGCTAGTATGCCAATGACGAATATACGCTTCCAATGTGGGTTCACCGCTATGTCGCCAAACAAGGAAGCGACCATCATGATGCTGTGAACAGAACCTGGATTCATCGGAAAAAATTTACGTTTTGCCATTCGTGCACCCAGGTTCGTCGTTGAGTACACCATCGCAGGCGCTCCTGTCCGTGATGCAGCGTCAAAGGTAGCCGCAGCCATGGTCTCTGATCTGATAGTCCATGCCGTTGGAAACGTCGTCGAACTGTTCGTACAGATGGTTGTTGTCTTGCAAACGTCCCCATCAGTTGACTCAAGGATCGAGACGTGGGTGCACGATCCGTTACAGACATGCCGATAAGATGCTTGTCACCTCAACTGCTAATGATAAGAAGCCGTTGGGATCCAGGACGGCGTTCCGTATTACCCTCATAAACCCACCGATTCCATATTCTGCTAACAGTTATCGGATCTCGACCAACGAGAGCAGCAATGTCGCGATACGAAAAACCGCAATCGCAATGGGTTACAATCCGACCTTTATCAAAGTCGGAAACGTGTTGGTACGCATTTCTCCTCCTTATACGAGGCATCACAAAAACATTTCACCAGTCACTTCTGGTCAACTGCTGTTTGTGTATGAGAAATCTGTTGGAAACTTTCCTCATGTCAGCACGTTGTAGGTTTCGCCACCGGCGCCAGCTTTGTGTGAAAGCTAACCATTTACATATCACAGCATCTTTTTCCTGTCGGTTAAATTTCGCGTCTGTCGCACGTCATCTTCGTAGTGTAGAAATTTTTATGGCCAGTAGTGTAGTAAGGCATTGCGCTCAGATCACTAACTCGTTTCAGTTCACTGCCGAGAAAGCAAGAGTTCCTCTGTCTAACACCTTGGACAGAAACACACTCTTAAAAATACCATTCAACTTCTAGAAGCGAAAAATAATGCTGGAAATGATATGTTAAAATGATATAGTAAATCTTCCCATTGTAAAATGAAACTGCGGATTTCGGGAAGGTAGAGTAGTTATTGTGCAGTATGAGCACTAAATACATACGCTGAAGAAAGAGGCTGGAGAGGATGCTCAAATGCATATATAGGTTCGAGCACGTTACTTACCTCCAGTGTCGATCAGCAGTGAATGGTTTGGAAATATCTCAAGAATCGTGAGGCAAATTTGCTTAAAAGAAATTCTTTGCCGTTGGCACATTCTGCTGGGTATTTGCGTTTTACTAGTTGGTGAAACGTTCAGAACAATAGAATAACTTACTTGCAGCACATTAAGTCATATCAACAGACCACCAAATGTCCAGTAAAATAGTGAAATAGTATGCGACAAATTGGTTTCCCTGTTGCTTGACAGGTTGTTTGTTACTACCATGCAAAGTTCGTTTACAAACGTTATAGTGTTCTTCTTGAACAGTACACAATTTCGGATGAAAACACAAAATCCTGGAAGAAATGCCTCTGTTCTATATGTAGCGTCTTTGGCTGGTTACCAAATAACCCTGGGCTCTTGATTCTAACCCAGCCCCTGCTTAAATTCTGAATAAAAATCATTAGAAATGACATCCGAGAGCTTTCCGTATAAGGGGTCATCCTCGTTGTACCAACCGCGGAGAAGCGGACAGTGTTTCAGGGCTACCTCATGTCATTGGGGTGGGAACTATTCCTAAAGAACGGAAGAATCAGCAACGATCGAAGGTATGGGAACCCAGAAGGGAATGGAAACCACTGCATTAAAGAGAAAGTGTGCCGACAGGATATGTGACCTATGAAGTTAAAAAGTGTCATGGTGATCTCTTAATTGGCAAACAGTTTCTGATTAGTACCCCATCTGGAACTCTGGGAGTGCACTGCCTAGGTCAGTGGTTCCCAAAAGTACCCCCTGAAGGATAAAATTAAATTTTCTGACGGCTAAAAACCAAACAATTCTTTCTGTTTAAGTCACGGAACTAAATTATTTTCAAAATATCATTTCTGTTATCATAATTTTGTATGAGTATAATACTGATTATAAAACTTATCAATAATTAATTTATCTCAGTAGTTTTAATACAGTTGAGGCTACAGGCTCACATAGTCCTCCCAGTACAGACATACGTTGTTTTGACCGACATATCGCTGACGATAAATGTGAGACATATACGAAACAAATGTTCAATATCTGAAAGAAAATGTATTATCCAAGTTGTAGATAGTACTTGTGGTATTCGAGAAATTGCTTCGTGACTCGCTTCAAAACAGCTATATGAATTAACTGAAGGCACAACACAGCAGTAACTACATAAGGGCCACTATAGTTTATTATTATTATTAATATCATTATTATTATTAGATTGGTTAGACAAAAAGTAATAACAGACTGAAGTCGTCCAATGTCAACTAGTTCAGAGGAAAGGGGTGCAGCAATGAAGTGGTTTACAAACGGTAAGTACAGTGAACACATCTGAAGTAGCTTGACTTTAAATGGGGTTGCAGTGCGCAGATCCAGCAAGTGCTGCATAGAGAGGAGTAATGCAGGGGAAGAATGCTTTGCAACAAGTGTGTAACCTCACTGTGGATACAGTTATTTGAAGAGTTATCACACACGCACACACACACACACACTCACACACACAAGCCGGCCGGTGTGGCCGAGCGGTTCTAGGCGCTACACTCTGGAACCGCGTGACAGCTACTGTCCCAGGTTCGAATCCTGCCTCGCCGGCCGCGGTGGTCTCGCGGTTCTAGGCGCTCAGTCCGGAACCGCGCGACTGCTACGGTCGCAGGTTCGAATCCTGCCTCGGGCATGGATGTGTGTGATGTCCTTAGGTTGCTTAAGTTTAAGTAGTTCTAAGTTCTAGGGGACTGATGACCTCAAAAGTTAAGTCCCATAGTGCTCAGATCCATTTGAACCACTTTGAACACACACACACACACACACACACACACACACACACACACACACACACACACACACTCACACTCACACACTCACTAAATATCATTCATCTTTCATCATTTAAAAAATAAAAGTGTTCCAAGAAAATTCGTCAGTTTACTTAGGTGCTACAGTTGGTGTTAATGTGGCGAAGGTGGTCGGTAACAGATGGTGGCGAGGGGCAGAGGGAAATACTAACAAACATCTTGTATCATTCAGGGGTAATGGTCTCAGAAAGGTAGGAACCACTGGCCTAGTTCGAGTTGACCATTCCAAAAATATGAAATAAACAAAGAAAGAATAACATTCTACGAGTCCAGGAGTGGAATGCACAAATATGAATGGGGTAGGAAAGCTAGAAATTCAAGAAAGGAAAATGCAGACCTGTTCTAGACTTGGTTAGCGGTGAGAGTTACTGAAATGATGTAGAAATATGGTAAGGATTTCTGGTCGGACGAATACAGGGTTCTATAAAAAGCAGCATAAAATGATAGAAGTGGAGTAGCATTCTTTATGAGCAAGAAGGTAGGGAAGAGAGTGACTTACTGTGAACAGTTAAGTGATAGGATTATTCTTATCAGCTTCGACAGCATACCACCGCAGACAACAACAGTTCATGTATATATGGCGACGTCGCAAGCACAAGATGAAGACACAGAGGAGGTGCATGAGGATATTTAACGGGTAATTAAGTATGCTTTACTGCAGACCATGGGCTTGGTAAGAGGAATGAGACAGAAAAATACTAGCTGAGTTCTGGAATATATTTCAGATGGTAACAGGGATACTCCAGTTAAGAATGACAAGAGCTGGTCGGACAGTGAATCCGAAATCAGATATTTTATTATAAGACGTACCCAGAAGCAGACAAAGACTCAGATCACAAATGATAAAGAGTGAAGTGAATTTTACGAGAATCGTAGGGAAGTTCCAGTACAGATGAAGTGGGATACTCAAGTACTGAGGAGTGATGAGACTTGTTTGAAGTTCGCTAAAGATGTGGATTCAACGATCTGGAATACTACAACGGGAGAGAACATCTCTGAAAAAAAGCACTCACAGATGTTGGATAGACAAACATAGATATGAGGAAGGTAACTGCGAAGAAACCTTGGGTAGCAGAAGAAATATTTCAGTTGATTGATGAAAGAAGTATGTTCAACAATTTCCCGGGTATGACAGGAATATAGCGAAGTAAATCGCTTAGTAATGAAGTAAATAGGACGTGAAGGGAAGCTAAGGCGAAGGGGCCGCGAAAAATATGTGAAGAAACCAAGGAGGAAATGAGGAAATGATCGTCCAAAGGACTGGCTCATCATATAGAAAACACAAAACCACATCTGTGAAATTAAAAACAAAGGAGGCAAAACCATGAGTGCAGTGGAAATTCCACTGCCAATCGCAGGGGAGAAAGTGTATAGGTGGGGAGAATGCACTGATGAGCTTGAGGAATTGTTTGACGATGTGGTAGAGTAAGAAACCGAGTTGATATGGAAGGTGAGGGCGTAGAGGCGTAGGGAGTAGAGTCAGAATTTAAAAGCTCTATGCAAAAATTGAGATCAAATAAGGCAGAAGGGACGGCTAACACTGCACAAGAATTTCTAAACTCAATGTGGGGGGGGAGGGGGGAGGGGGAGGTGACAGCCAGGCAAATGCTTAAGCTGGTGTGTCGAATGTATGACACTGGTGACATGCCATCAGAATTTCGGAAAAATTCGATCGACACAGTTCCCAAGACGGCAATGGCAGACAAGTGCAATAAATGTAGCACAACCATCTTAACAGCTCATGCATCAAAGTTATTGACAAAAGTAATAACGGAAGACTTGAAAGGAAAATTCAGAATCTGTTGGATGATGACCAGTTTGGCTTTACGAAAAGCGAAGGCACCAATAAGCAGCTCTGATTCTGCGACTGACAATGGAAAAAAGACGTAACTAAAATCAAGAGAATTCGATAAGATCTGTCGATCTATACAAAGGGTTCAACAATGTAATATGGCACAAGATGTTCGAAATCGTAAGAAAAATCTGTAGGGAATTACGGGTAATATACGATGACTGCAATATTCAAGAGGGAACAATAGGACTGAAAGACGAACAATGATACCCTCGCATTAAAAGTGGTGTATGACAGTGATGCATTCTTTCCGCTCCATCTGTTTAAAGTATGCATCGAAGAAGCAGTGATGGAACTAAATGAATGGTTCAGCAGTGGAACTGCAGGAAGAAAAGGAATCAACGATAAGATCTGCATATGCCATTGCTACCCTCAGTGAAATAGAAGAGGCAGTACTGGATTTATCGAATAGAATAAATGGTGTAATGAATATAGAATGTGGATGAGAGTAAACTGAACAAAGACGAAAGTAATGAGAAATAGCTGAAATGAGAATAACGGGAAGCTTAACATCAAAACTGGTAATTAAGGAGTAAACGAAGTTAAGCAATTGTTCTGTCTTGGAAGCAAACTCATGTCGGACGAAGCAAGGACGGAATAAAAAATGCACTAGCACAGGTAAAGAGGGTATTCCTGGCCAAAGGAAGTCTAGCACGCTAGTAAAATATAGGCCTTAATGTGAGGAAGAAATTTCTGAGAATATGCGTTTGGGGCAATGTATTGTACGGCAGTGAATCGCGCACCATAGAAAAACCGGAAGTAATAGAATCATTTGAGATGCGGAAGTATAGAAAGATATTGATAATTAGGTGTACTGACAAGGTAAGAAACGAGGAAGTTGTCTGAATACTAGTCGAAGACAGGTATACATGTGAAACACTGACAAGAACAAGAGACAGGATCATAAGACACGCGTTAAGACATCAGGTAATAACTTCCATGTTATTAGAGGAATCTGTGGAGGGCAAAAACTATAGGGGAAGACAGGGGTTGGAATTCATTAAGCAAACAATTGAGCACGTAGTGTGTAAGTGCTACTAGATGAAAAGATTGGCACAGAAGAGCTGCACCAAACAGTTCTGAAGACTGCTAACTAAAAAATCTGATGTCCCTTTTTACATTTTTTTCCTTTTGCTCCAAAAATTTTGGCCGCACTATTAACGAACTTCATTTTTTTCAACCGACGGGGTCATCAACTGAGAATATTTCCAAGTTAATTTCTAGTCCCCACCATTCACCTCACAATCACAAAAGATGTACGGAAAACATTTATCGGAACTGGGAACATCACAATATTTTTATTTCTTGGGCAACGTGCACCGTTAAACAAGAGCTTAAAAATATCTTTTTGTGCTAGCATTGTCATACACATTATGAGACACACCACTGTAAATATGACTGTCTACAGCCGCTAAATTTCCTTTCGTTTTCTTGTCACAATCGTACATAATTCGCTGTAATTATTTGGATTCCATAAAGGCTGCTACAGCAATCATAGGCCCCATACGGTTCCTACATGCGTCCGAAAAATGTATCGTTACTCATTTGGACATCGTTAGTGAAAACAAACCATAATATTTTTTTTAATTTATGATTTGAATCTGCGAACAACAATGTACATGCAATTCATATGGCCTGAAAACCTACTGAAATACAGGGTGAAGCGAAATTCCCGCACACGGGCTTCGCAGCGCAACTCCTCACATGCCGGCGATAAAAAAATGTCTCTTAAACACATTCGGCGGGCGAGTACACCCGGCAGAAAAAGGACGTTAAAGAGTGTCAATCTGAAAACACTGTAATCACATGCCCGGTAACTACCTCTATCAAGTAGTGCTGTACAGTTGGTGCAGAGGACAGAGTTTCGTGTTAGCATACAGGAGGTTGAGGGTTCAATCTTGGTACGGGATGGTATTTTTTTATTTCCAAATTTCATTCTCACATTTCATACTGCAATATACACCGTTTATTAGATGGACACCTACATCTACATACATAGTCCGCAATCCACCATACGGTGCGTAGCGGAGGGTGCCTCATACCACAACTAGCATCTTTTCTCCCTGTTCCACTCCCAAACAATGAAAAATGACTGCCTATATGTCTCTGTACGAGCCCTAATCTCTCTTATCTTATCTTTGTGGTCTTTCCGTGAAATATAAGTTGGCGGCTGTAAAATTTTACTGCAGTCAGCCTCAAATGCTGGTTCTCTAAATTACCTCAGTAGCGATTCACGAAAAGAACGACTCCTTTCGTCTACAGACTCCTACCCGAGTTCCTGAAGCATTTCCGTAACACTCGCGTGATGATCAAACCTACCAGTAACAAATCTAGCAGCCCGCCTCTGAATTGCTTCCGTATCGTGCCTCAATCCGACCTGATAGGGATTCCAAATGGTCGAGCAGTAGTTCCCGTACACCACAGAACTATCACCTAAGAGTCGCACATTGCTATCCACCCTATCCAAAAGATCATTTATGTAGATAGAAAACAACAGCGGACCTACCACACATCCCTGGGTCACTCCAGATGATACACTCACCGATGAACACCCACGATCGAAGGCAGCGTACTGGGATCTATTACTTAACAAGTCACAGGTATCCCTAATTTACAAAATTTTGTAACCCTGAACAAACAAACATGTCGTTAGAAAAATAAAAAATAGACAGTTGAAAAAATGACCTGTCATACGAATAATAACTACAAAAACAACATCAATTTCGAGATGCCAAAGGTGATAGCACAGTTCAATAACGCAACATCTACTTCTCATTTATACTGCATGTAATATGAGCGCTCAGGTGTGGCACATTAGCAACCAGTGACAATAATAAAGTCCGTATTAATGACCACATGACCTTCGCAGTAGAATACGTTGTCCTCAGAACAACAGATGCTCAAAACGACCTCCCTGCACGTCCAACCATTACGCAACCCGCCAGATCACACAGCTCTGCACCCTTCGCAGCGAAGCGGCGTCCACAGTAAAAACAGCAGGATGAACACACGCTACCAATTCTCCCATATTCGTCGACGGAGTGGAGTACAACTGCTCCTTCAGAGGAATAAATCTAGGGGATTCAGGTCAGATGAATGCGGTGCTCGTACAACTGGACCTCCAAGTCCGAGCCATTTCCCTGGTTCCGTCCAAATACTGTCGCACATTAATTTGAATTTTGAAATTTGTGGTACGTTTCTATGGGACCACACTGCTGAAGTCATCGGTCTCTAGACTTACACACTACTTCATCTAACTTAGGCCAAGGAGAACAAACACACCCATGCCCGAGGGAGGACTCGAACGTCCGAAGGGGTGAGCCGCGCGAACCGTGGAAAGACATCCACAGACCGCGCAGCTACCCCCCGCGTCACATACAGGGTGAAAAGCATTTAAACCGACAAACTCTGGGAGGTTGTAGGGGATATGAAAACAAATATTTTTCACTAATGTCATTTTTTCCTATGAGGAGTATTTAAACCGGTAGAGGAAGATTTCTCTGGCGGCAGAATAATTAAACCAACAAACACTTAAAAAATGACTCCATTGACATGTAAACAAAGTTTACACGTCGGATCATGTTCTGTCTGTATCCTGAACTGTTCCTGCTGCTGGTACTATCAGGGCTACCAGGTCCTCTTCAGTTGCAACAGGAGTTGTGTAAACAAGGTTGCGCATCTCTCCCCACACAAAAAAGTCAAGAGGGCACATATCTGGGGATCGAGCAGGTCATGGTACAGAACCACCTCTGCGAATCCACGTTTTTGGGAACCGTCGGTCCCGGTATCGACGCACACGACGACGAAATGTGCTGGCGCCCCGTCATGTTGGAACCACATCCGTTGTCTTGTAGGGAGCGGGACGTCTTCCAGCAAGTCTGGAAATGCTCTGGCGAGAAAATTGTAATAGTGCCTGCCATTTAATGGTATAGGTAGCAGATCCGGCCCAATTAGTCCCCAACAACACCGACTCACACAGTAACGAAGAACCGCACTTGATGACCAATCCGCTGTGCGGCTCGTCCGTTGTGGCGCGCTACGTAGTACGCACCAACCGCATCAGTGTACTCACTCCAGGCGTATCGCTCCATTAGCAAACAGAGACAATGCACTACTACACTGTTGGGCAGCAGTTGCCTACAACTGAAGAGCGTAATACAGCCTCCACCGGTTTAAATAATCCTCATAGGAAAATATGACGTTAGGGAAAAATATTTGTTTTGAGGTCCCCGACATTCTCCCAGAGTTTGTCCGTTTAAATACTTTTCAGCCTGTATTAATTCCAGAGTGTGGAGATGCACCGTCATGTTGGAACCATATCCTTTGCCGAACATGTAGTGGAACATCTTCCAGCGCATCAAGCAGATAGTTTGAGAGGAATGCATGATACCTTCGTGCAGTCAGCACCTGTAGCCGAATATTCCGGCCCAGGCGTTGATACCAAAGCGAACTTGACATTCACGGTCGCGGGTGAAGTTGGGTGTAACTTCACGCCAATGGTGGACATTGTACAAATTGTCTGACTTTCACGGTCGCGGGTGAAGTTGGGTGTAACTTCACGCCAATGGTGGACATTGTGCAAATTGTAGACACACTCATGACTGAATCCTGCTTCGTCCGACCATATTACGGTGTTAACGATGTCGTCGTTGGATTCCTGTTGCTGTTGGAACCATACACAGAATTGCATGCACTGATGGCGGTCTGCAGGATGCAGGTATCGCGTGAAAGCATGCTGACAGGGGTGCAGCCCAAGCTCGTGCAGAACGTTAACGACCGTGCATTGTGAAACCCCAAACTGTTTACCCTGAGGTACTTGGTGTATGACCTTCCTCAGTAGCTGGAGTGCGGCTAGTCCGTGGACGACTCCTGTCACGCGATGGTGGAAGGAGAGAACTTGACTTCCAAAGGTGTAGGTCTAGACGACGAAACACCTTTTTATCTGGAAGTCGCCGACGAGGATATCTAGCAGCACGTTCACGAGCGGCAACACGAGCCCTGTTATCAGATGCAACTAGGACCAAGCGCATAACCACATATTCATCGTTTGCGTATGACATACGTCTGCCACACTGGTTTAGAGGTTTACAATGAGAAAATTCGATACCTGTACGCACTGACGTTGGAGTCGGTCATGGGCACGTTACTCTTCTCACATCTGGTCCCCGTCTGGTGGACAGAGCATACAGTATAAACAGGACGTCAGTCCTGGGTGCTGTTCCACCTAATGCACGTTAGCAGCTGACAGATTTTGTTCTGCATCATTCATCCCGACACTGCTAATTGTGAAGTGTTCGGTTTTGAGATACGCACTAAACAGCTTGCAGTTACCAGACTCAGCGCCGAAAGGCGTAATTAGTGGGACCATTGTGATAACACATATAAATAGTAACCGAGTTTGGACATTATTCGTAAAGCACATTACTAGTACTACTGGTGAAGTAAGGCCCTAACGAAATGTAACAGACCTAAACGAGGTAAGAATAAAACTTGTTGCCAATCTATGGGATCATTGGAGGAGGGTACAAATAAAACAGCTACCGCATCTAGTAGATGAAGTGGTGCGAATTAATTCATGCCCATGACATGGAAAGGGCTTCTTTCAAAGCTGACCAATCTTCCATTTCTACGATTCAAGTATGTAAGTGTAAATGATTTCTAGAGGATCCACAGCAATCGCTGTTTACGATTAAAATGCCACACACCGTACTATCTGGACTACATTTACCAAATGAAGAACTTATGCCTCCATCCAGCATCGAACCATCGACCTCCTGCATGCTAACCCAAAACTCTATCCTCTGCACCACAACTATTATGTGGTGACAGAGGTAGTTACCATACATGTGATACAGTACTCCTTAATATCCTTTCTCCTGCCCGATGTACTCGCCGGAGGAAAATTTGTAAGCGATAATTTTTTTTTTATCGCTGGCATGTGAGAAGTCGCGCTTCGAAGCCCAAGCGCGCGAATTTCGCTTCACCCAGTATATTCAGGAAAGCTACAAAAGAAAAAGAAACAGCCGACTGATTGCAAATTGTTAACATTTGTTTACCATCTATAAAGAGTGGCTATTTAGTTCGAACTCTAGGAAGTTCACTGCGTGTAGTTACCAGATGCACTGCATGGCGACTTGTTTGTGGAGTATAAAATTACAAGTGATTAAAATGCTTAACCGAACATCCCACACTCAAGATATCTGTTATATTTATCAAAAATACGTAAGCTTCTACAGAAACACGCACTCACTGTACATATTAATGTTATTGACACATCTAAAACGTCTTCAGAAACATACTAAGAGTGCAAGTTACAGCACTTATATGTCTAAAATCTCTCTATTTGTCAACAATACATACGTTTCATCATGTACACATACACACACACACACACACACACACACACACACACACACACACACTATGTTTACGTCAGGTGTCATGATGTTATTCCCACATGTAAAATGTCTATTAAACGTAGATTTTCTCATCTAAAATGTCTATCAAAATACATGTGACACTATTGACTAACTTACCAAATACGCTGCACTGGACAAAGAGCCAGAGCCGATCTTTGTGCAAGCCACAACGGAGCACCATATTAAATATTTATACATCTAAACTGCTTGTATTACTGTGGTGTAAAAGTAAAAATCTCATCTTACCTAAAATATTGTGTCAGTTTTTGAAAGTGTGTAGTTCATGTGTAACTTTGGGGTTAAGATACACTTGACGCCTGAAGCAGTGACTATCGACTCTGAAAGTAAGTGCCACAAACGGATTTCCAGGTCTAAATTGTCTGTACTATTGTTTTGTAACAGAATAAAATGCATGTGGCTAAAATAACATGCTCAGTAGGGGATGCGGTAATAGTTGACACTTGCTCTTAGACACGAATTAGGTAGTATTTCTGGTGATACAAAAAAAACCTGGAAAAGCAATACCTGTATGCGAAAAAGATAATGCATTAAGAAAAATATAGTTAACTTTACCGATTGAGTAACGTAGCTTTGTTTATTACTTTTGATCTGGGACTTACCTCCCGTTTACTGAAAAAAACTATGGTTTCAGGCTATCTAAAGAAGTTTGCGAACCGTATCTCTTGACTGGAATACACTCTTTCAAATTCTAAAGGTTTCTGGGGTAAAATACAGGGAGCGAAAGGCTATTTACAATTTGTACAGAAACCAGATGGCAGTTATAAGAGTCGAGGGACATGAAAGGGAAGCAGTGGTTGGGAAGGGAGTGAGACAGGGTTGCAGCATGTCCCCGATGTTATTCAATCTGTATATTGAGAAAGCAGTAAAGGAAACGAAAGAAAAATTCAGAGTAGGTATTAAAATCCATGGAGAAGAAATAAAAACTTTGAGGTTCGCCGATGACATTATAATTCTGTCAGAGACAGCAAAGGACTTGGAAGAGCAGTTGAACGGAATGGACAGGATCTTAAAAGGAGGATACAAGAAGAACATCAACAAAAGCAAAACGAGGATAATGGAATGTAGTCGAATTAATTCGGGTGACGCTGAGGGAATTTGATTAGGAAATGAGACGCTTAAAGCATTGAACGAGTTTTGCTATTTGGGAAGTAAAATAACTGATGATGGTCGAAGTAGAGAGGATATAAAATGTAGACTGCCAATAGCAAGGAAAGCGTTTCTGAAGAAGAGACATTTGTTAACATCGGGTAGGGATAAGTGTCAAGAAGTCGTTTCTGAAAGTATTAGTATGGATTGTAAACATGTATGGAAGTGAAACATGGACGATAAATAGTTTGGACAAGAAGAGAATAGAAGCTTTCGAAATGTGGTGCTACAGAAGAATGCTGAAGATTAGATGGGTAGATAACATAACTAATGAGGAAGTATTGAATAGAATATGGGAGGAGTTTGTGGCACAACTTGACTAGAAGAAGGGACCGGTTGGTAGGACATGTTCTGAGGTATCAAGGGATCACAAATTTAGCATTGGAGGGCAGCGTTGAGGGTAATAATCGTAGAGGAAGACCATGAGATGAATTCACTAAGCAGATTCAGAAGGATGTAGGTTGCAGTAAGTACTGGGAGATGAAGAAGCTCGCACAGGATAGAGCAGCACGGAGAGCTGCATCAAACAAGTATTATGACTGAAGACCACAACAACAACAACAACATCTCTGAAATCAAGTACTAAGAAATAGCTGCATCTACAGCATGTTTATTCACCGCTTACCCAGTTTCTGACACTTTAGCACGTGGGAAATCTGTAAGAAATCTGCAGTATGTTGTGTCACTTGAACTACACACTTCCGTAATATGAAAGTTTAGCTTCAATGTGCACCAAATATGGTATCTTGATATACTAAATATCGACCAGTGAAAGACAATGCTGAACACGATTCCTCACAAATCTCTGATCGTAAAATATAATTCCGTCTTTGGTCATTGCCCAGTGCAACTTAACCTGTTAGTTAGATCTGTAGTGTCATATGTGTTTTGGTAGATATTTTACATTGAAAGTACTGTAAGTTACATCAGTAATATCAGTATCTTTGTGCGCTTGTGACAGATATTTTAGATGTGGAAATAAGACTGTGACGGCCGGTCGGGGTGGCCGAGCGGTTCTAGGCGCTTCAGTCAGGAACCGCGCGACCGTTACGGTCGCAAGTTCGAATCGTGCCTCGGGCATGGATGTGTGTGATTTCCTTAGGTTAGTTATGTTGAAGTAGTTCTAAGTTCTAGGGAACTGATGACCTCAGTTGTTAAGTACCATAGTGCTCGGACCAATTTGAACCCTAAGATGTGACACTTGATATAAACATTGTGTGTATGTGTGTTTGTTTTGATGATGAAGGTTACATATTTTGGGTAAATATTACAAACTATTTAGACGAGTATATACTGTAACTGACAAGCTTTTTGTATTTTTGATAGACATTTTATGCGATTGAAATAACATTGACATAAATTTCGGCCATGTGAGTGATTACATATTTCATTTTTATGAATTATTGGGTACAGATTTCTTCTGTAACAATAGAAAACTTGTGTGCCATTACTGTTGTAATTAACCGTATTTTAAGTTCTATAAGACGCGTTTTTTCTTCGAAGAATTGCCTCCAACATTCAGATGCTTCTTATGCTCGAAATTAATGTAAATACGTCCAGTACTTGATTTAGAACTGTTGCAAGTCTTATAAATGGTCATATAATCGATCACGCAGATAATCTACCACTACCTTTCAACACGACTCAACTGTCAGCAGCAATGCACCGATCCAATGAACATGCGTTGTGGGAATTTGCAAGCTTACCAACATTGTCTCCCACTTGCTCCGCCAACACAAACTCAGAACACTGTCTAGCCTAAGACGCGTCATTGCAGTCTATGGTGATAGTGAACTTGAACTGACAGTGCTTTGTGTTATGGGTAACACTACAATATTTTTGTGAGTAGCTAGTTTCGTAACGAAAAAAAAGTGTTCATATGATACATGCTATAAATTGAAAGTGTAAGTAATAGCATCTGCAGAAGAACGTAAAAACAGAGCAGCTGAGGGGCATTCTGGTCCTCCAGCAACAAAAATTAACCATTCCCGACTTGTGGACTAGTAAAGAAGAACTGAGAAAAAATGAAAGAGACTAAAGATGCACATATAGAACTGAATGCATGATGGTAAACTAGATGACGATTTTCATTGATTTTAAAGGTCAGTTCGATTTTGTAAGCGAAGAATTTTTTTAGTCTGGCTTTGCAATCTAATTACAAAAATGGTCAAAATGTTATTTTAAAAATGCTTAACAATTAAGGTGTGTCTTATAGTACATAGCATCTTATAGTCCGTAAAATATTTTGATTTTTTGATTTCTTAAGAATGGTACAAAGACAAAACCACTCACAACAACAAGTATTCTTAAACCTGTAAGATTGATCAGAAATTCCATGTGTATTTTGTAATGTTACGGAACAGATATTTACGTATTTTGAAACGGACAGTTGGTACAATTATCAAAATTTTCTCATTGCAAAGTGCAGCATAACCTATAACTTCGATCAGGAATGCCAATAGGTGACTTGTGTGTACTTTTTACTTTTTTAGAACAATGTTATTACAACAGCAGTACCGTTTGTGTTTTCTGTGGTTATAGAAGTAATAACCTTATGTATTTTGATAAACGATAAAGAGAGTTTGTGGTGGCACCGCCAGACACCACAATTGCTAGGTGGTAGCCTTTAAATCGGCCGCGGTCCGTTAGTATACGTCGGACCCGCGTGTCGCCACCGTCAGTGATTGCAGACCGAGCGCCGGCACACGGCAGGTCTAGAGAGACTTTCTAGCACTCGACCCAGTTGTTCAGCCGACTTTGCTAGCGGTGATTCACTGACAAAATACGCTCTCATTTGCCAAGACGAAAGTTAGCATAGCCTTCAGCTACGTTATTTGCTACGACCTAGCAAGGCGCCATTATCAATTACTATTGATATTGTAAACAATGTACCGTGAAAACCGTCGTTCATCATTAATGGATTAAAGTTAAGTATTCCACCAGCTACAACCGTTTTTCTAAAGTCTAATTTCCTTGTCCTGTACCAGACCTCACGCCAGCCTGCGTGAGCTAAAACGCGTGCCTTTCGGTCTCCTCTAGTAACACGGTGTTGGCTCTCCTGCTAAACACAACAGAGCTTTTTCTGTTTGCAAAGATTAAAGCTTTGCTCATGATCAAAGATCATCCCTATCATTACCATTGACCGAACAAGACAAAAATGTTTACTGTACAAGAGCTCTAAAGTACATACCTTACGACATATGAGCACTTGTCCATCTTTGATATTGTGAAACACGTGCAAGGTTTTAGCTTTACATATTTTGGGAGGAGGTAGAATGCACCAAAAGAAGAAAAAAACGTCTGGGAAACATGAGCTCGAAAATGTATAGCTTACGAACTTGTTCAGAAGAATAAGTGTGTCTTGCACTAGAGAAGATGACCAAGTGCTCGTAGCACTCGAAGTAAGCCTTTTAGACCCCATGATTACTATAATTTTTTCCTTGTTTGGTCAAAACTTTCTCCTCCTAAAATATGGAAAGCCAAAAGCTTGCAGTAGAAGAGATGTGTTTATAGTAGCGAAGATGAACAAATGTTCATATCCCTTAAAGTATGCAACTTAGGGCCCATGTTTACCACAAATTGTTTACTTATTTCTGTATAAAGAACCTGTCCTTAGCTCGTCGGTGTTTTACGTGGCGCACCCTATATACGAGTACGTTTATGTATGATGATGATGAAGCCCCATACTCCTTGGCAGAGCGTAGTGGAAGGGTGCGGGAGACCTGCACCGCCGTACAAGGCAAGGTCCTAGTGGAGGTGGTTTGCCATTGCCTTCCTCTGACCGTAATAGGGTTGAATGATGATGATGAAGACGACACATCAACACCCAGTCACCTCGAGGCAGGTAAAGGTTCCTGACCCCGCTGGGAATCGAACCTGGGACCCCGTGCTCGGGCATGTTTATGTATATGATAAGTGTAGATTAGAAGGCGTAAGGAGACGAAATGGATGCCTTTCACTGTTGATATCTCAGAATACCTACACTACTTACTGGCCATTAAAATTGCTACACAAAGTAGAAACACAGATGATAAACGGGTACTCATCGGACAAATATATTATACTAGAACTGACATGTGATTACATTTTCACGCAGGTTGGGTGCATGGATCCTGAGAAATCAGTACCCAGAACAACCATCTCTGGCCATAATAACGGCCTTGATACGCCTGGGCATTGAGTCAAACAGAGCTTGGATGGTGTGTAGAGGTACAGCTGCCCATGCAGCTTCAACACATTACCACAGTTCATCAAGAGTAATGACTGGCGTACTCTGACGAGCCTGGAATCATGCGAGAAATAACGTTTTGCCATTCGTGCCCCAGTTTCTTCGTTGAGAACACCATCGCAGGCGCTCATGTCTGTGATGCAGTGTCATGGGTAACCACTGCCATGGTGTCCGAGCTGATAGTCCATGCTGCTGCAAACGTCATCGAACTGTTCGTGCAGATGGTTGTTGTCTTGCAAATGTCCCCATCCGTTACAGCCATGCGGATAAGATGCCTGTCATCTCGACTGCTAGTGACACGAGGCCATTGGGATCCAGGACGGCGTACCGTATTACTCTACTGAACCCACCGATTCCATATGCTGCTAACAGTCATTGGATCTCGACCACGCGAGCATCAGTGACGCGATACGATAAACCGCAATCACGATAGGCTACAAAGCGACCTTCATCAAAGTCGGAAACGTGATGGTACGCATTTCTCCTCGTTACACGAGCCGTCACAACAACGTTTCACCAGGCAACGCCGCTGAACTGCTGTTTGTGTATGAGAAATCGGTTGGAAACTTTCCTCATGTCAGCACGTTGTAGGTGTCGCCACCAGCGCCAACCTTGTGTGAATGCTCTTAACAGCTAGTCATTTGCATATCACAACATTTTCTTCCTGTCGGTTAAATTTCGTGTCTGTAGCACGTCATCTTCGTGGTGTAGCAATTTTAATGGACAGTAGTGTAAATAAGATGTCGTAAGGAGACGAAATGAACGCCTTTCATTGTTGATATCTCAAAATAAGTATAAGATAATTTAAGGGTACGGTTGCTATTGAATAGTGTAGATGAGGAATACCACAATATCACCACACTGCGCGTACAATGAATCCTATGCAGAAGCGCCAGCGTCGGCGACGGAACGAAGAATGTTTCGATCCCAATGCAATTACGACGTGCCTGCTCTGTTTCCACAGGTCTTTTGTTTGCGCCGATGCGCCGGAGTTCCCGGCCAAACAATGGGCAGAAATCTACTTTACACTTCATCACGATGCGAAATATGTAAAAATCGAAGGCCAACTGCGCCGGTCGCGGCCGACTGGTCCCAGATTGTGGACTCCACGTGCTGGTGTGCGGGAGGAACCTCCCGGAATTGTTGCCCACGAGACCCTGGGAGCCGTTACGAATTCCGCCCGCGCCTTGTCCTCTCGCAATCAGGCGCCGCGTCACAGGCTTGGTGGGGGGGGGGGGGGGGGGGGAGGCGGCGCAGAATGAACCCTGATTGCGTCATGCGCCCGACGAGCTCACTTTGGCGGCCGGCCCACGCGTCAAAACAAATGCAAACGGACAAGAGACGAGAGTGGGGCGGTGCTTGCATGATCTCGACACTCTGCGCTCGCATGGAAATTAATGCAGCTAATAAATTGCAGCCTATCCGCCGACGTTACTCAATCTGCACACTGAGGAATATGTAATGGAAACCAGGGAGAAATTTGGTAGCACTACACTAACGGGAAAAAGATCCCAATGCCAAGAACGAGTTGTGCGACGTAAACGAAAGACAGTAGGCGTGTTTCCACGAGGTGCGACAATAAAGTAGAAAGCATCGCTCCTGCGAAACGCAACTCGCCATTTTTTCACATGATGTCTTGCGAACCATGGATGAAGGGTATCAGACGGATGCCATATTCCTTGACTTCCGGAAAGCGTTTGACTCAGTGCCCCACTGCAGACTATTAAATAAGATACGAGCACATGGGATTGGTTCCCAAATACCTGAGTGGCTCGAAGGCTTCTTAACTAATAGAAACCAGAATGTTGTCTTCGATGGTCAGTGTTCATCGGAGGTGAGGGTATCATCTGGAGTGCCCCAGAGAAGTGTGGTAGATCCGCTGTTATTTTCTATCTACATAAATGATCTTTTGGATAGGGTGGATAGCAACGTGAGGCTGTTTGCTGATCATTCTGTGGTGTACGGGAAGGTGTCGTCGTTTAGTGACTGTAGGAGGATACAAGATGACTTGGACAGGATTTGTGATTGGTGTAAAGAATGGCAGCTAACTCTAAATATAGATAAATGTAAATTAATGCGGATGAATAGGAAAAAGAATCCCGTAATCTTTGAATACTCCATTTGTAGCGTAGCGCTTGCCACAGTCACGTCGATTAAATATTTGGGCGTGACATTGCAGAGCGATATGATGTAGGACAAGCATGTATTGGCAGTTGTGGGGAAGGCTGAGAGTCGTCTTCGGTTCATTGGTACAATTTGGGGAAGATGTGGTTCATCTGTAAAGGAGATCGCTTATAAAACACTAATACGACCTATTCTTGAGTACTGCTCGAGCATTTGGGATCCCTATCAGATCGGATTGAGGGAGGACATAGAAGCAATTCAGAGGCGGGCTGCTAGATTTGTTACTGGTAGGTTTGATCATCACGCGACTGTTACGGAAATGCTTCAGGAACTCGGGTGGGAGTCTGTAGAGGAAAGGAGGCGTTCTTTTCGTGAATCGCTACTGAGGAAATTTAGAGAACCAGAATTTGAGACTGACTGCAGTACAATTGTACTGCCGCCAACTTATAGTTGACGGGAAGACCAGAAAGATAAGATAGGAGAGATTAGGGCTCGTACAGAGGCATATTGGCAGTCATTTTTCCTTCGTTCTGTTTGTGAGTGGAACATGGAGAGAAGATGCTAGTTGTGCTACGAGGTACCCTTCGCCAGGCACCGTATGGTGGATTGCGGAATATGTATGTAGATGTAGAAAGTAATGAGACTGATTTACTTGTAAGATGTGGCTACCATGCAGGCTTGCGTAGGCACAGCGTCTTTGACCTTGGTCTATAAGCTGCTTCTAGTTCAAGTGGCACATCGATGCAACTGCTCAGTCATGAATTGTGCTGTAATAAGTTAACACGTGTTTGTGTCTCTCGTCACGAAAATGGAACCGCATAATATTGCGAAATGCTATGCTCTTTCTTTTTGCGTTAAATTGGATCAATACGTGACGACAACTTACTGTAAGCGTGTGAAGGCTTTCGGAGAGGAGGTTATGTCAAGAGCTCAAGTTTTTCGTTGGCATAAAATGTTAAGTGAAGGCAGAATGAATGTTGAAGATGAAGACCGCAGTGAACGACCATCAACGTTACGAGAGGATGTCAACTTGGCCACGGTGCGTGAACTCGTATGATCTGATCGAAGATTATCCGTGAAAATGATTGCAGAAGAACTCAACATAAATCGAGAAACGGTTCGTCTAATAATGACTGAAGATCTTGGTTTGAGAAAGATAATGCACCATCCCATACCGCTCTGTCAGTACAGAAATTTTTAACCTCAAAACAAATTTCAGCACTACCACAGCCACCTTATTCACCAGATATTGGGGGGACTGATGACCTTATCTGTTTAGTCCCCCTTAAACATCCCAACAACCACCACCACCACCAGATATCGCTCTGTGCGGCTTTTTTCTATTTCCAAGAGTGAAAACGGCGGTCAGGGGAAACCATTTTCAAACAACACAAGATGTCAAAGAGCTGTGACGAGGGTCTTGGAGGATATTACAGAAGATGAGTTCCAGAAATGTTACCATCAATGGCAGAAGCGCTAGAAAAAGTGCGTGCAATCAGAAGGGAACTACTTCGGATGAGACAACACTAAACGTGACTAAAACGGTAAGCAACATTTTTTGTTCTCACATCAGTCTCATTACTTTATTTTCGCACCTGGTACATGTGAAAGATGACGTTTATTTAGATCTCGCGCCAGTCGCATACGGGTGGCGCTAGTAGCTACAACATAGGGGTGCAAATCAGGTTTGCTCTAAACATATGCTGCAATGGTCTTAGGCATTAGTTACCTTTGACATTTGACGTAATGAGGTGACGTTAGTCAAGACTGCATTTAAGGCGACGAAGACGCCGTCATCAACGCCTCACTGGGTTTGAAAGAGGTCGTACAATAGAACTACGAGAAGCTGTATGTTCCCTCTGCAACATCACATAATGACTCGGCAGAAATGTAGCCACTGTGCCTGACTGCTGTCAGGAGTGGTCGCGATTATGTACGGTCACATGAAGGCCGGACTCCGGATGGCCACGTGACATAACCGAGAGGAAAGACCATCGTATAATAATTTTTTCGCAGTGTGGGTCCACAGTCATAATATATTTCTTTAAAGTCAGTATCGCCATGAGACTGTTTTTTATTTGCAATGTTGCATTTAAACGATCAAGATTTCGGAATTAAAGTGCCATTATATAGTGTTTTAATGTTGACTTTTACCACAAATATTGACGCTTAGACAATGCGTCTAATAGTGTATTTTATACGACGTCCGCCCCCGGTAGCTGAGAGGGCAGCGCGACAGAATGTCAATCCTAAGGGCCCTGATTCGATTCTCAGCTGGGTCGGAGACTTTCTCCGCTCGGGGACTGGGTGTTGTGTTGTCCTAATCATCATCATTTCATCCCCATCGACACGCAAGTCGCCGAAGTGGGGTCAGATAGATTGACTTGCACTCGGCGAACGGTCTACTTAACTGGAGGCCCTAGTCACACGACATTTACATTTTAATACGACAGTGTGCCACTTAGGCACTGTATAACATTAAAACACTTGATAACAGCACTTTAAAGCCGACATCACGATCGTGTAAAAGTAACACTGCAAATAAAAAACAGCCTAATGGCGGTACTGACTTTATAGAAAGACCATCGTGGTCGGCGTATGGCTCTGGCGCGTCGTGTTGCGCTTGCTCCACTAGCTGGAGCAACAGTTCGCTCTAAAATGACACAAAAAACTGTCAGCCGTTGGTTACTTCAAGGACAGCTCCGACCCAGCCGTACTGTAGCGTGCCTTCAACTGACTCCAAACCGCAGCCATTTGCGAATTCGGTGTTGTCAAGCAAGAGCTCTATGGAGAACAGGTTGCAGTTCTGTTGCGTTTTCTGATGCAATCAGGTTCTGCCTCGGGGCCAGTGACGGTCATGTGTTGGTTAGAAAGAGGCCATTTGAGGCCCTGCAACCAACTTGTCTGCGTGCTACGCACACTGGTTCTATACCTGGAATTACCGTCTGGGGTGCCATTTCGTATGACAACAGGAGCACTCTCGTGGTTGTGCCAATCTCCCTGGCTACAAATTTGTGCGTGAATCTGGTGATTTGTCCTGTTGTGCTGCCATTCATGAATAGCATTCCAAGGAGTGTTTTTCAACAGGATAACGCTCGCCCACATAACGCTCTTGTAATCCAACACGCTCTACAGAGTGGCAAAATATTGCTTTGGCTTCCTAATCACAAGATCTGTCTCCTGTGGTTTACATACAAGACATCATCAGCTGACAACTCCAGCGTGATTTACAACCCGCATTGACCGCCCCTGTCTTGACCGACGTAGTCCAAGAGGCATGAAAACCAACCCAGAAACTGACATCCGACAAGTGTGCAACACAATGCAATCAGTTTACATGCTTGCATTCAACACTCTGGCTATTACACAGATTATTAATGTACCACTATATCACATTTGGAATTCCATAACTCACTCTTACATTACCCTGTGATCTTGAAATGTTAATCACTTAAATACGTTACGTAGACAATTATAATTCCGAAATTTCATTACTCTACAGTAATTGTGTTTTAATTTTGCGATTTTTTCCCGTCAATGTATTAAAATTCAGGAAGGACAAATAATAATTTAAAAGTTTGCCAATGACTGTGTGGTTATGTCAGTGACGGCCAAAGAGTATCTTGCAAAGAATATTCAGTTTCTTGAAAATAAAGTACAGGAGCAACTTACAGAAAAGTTGAGAGAAGTCATGGAAATTTGGAGGTTAACAGTTGGCTTAGTAATTATGTAGCAAACGGAAAAGACTTTGATCAGTTGAACGGAATGGATAGTACCTCGAAAAGCAGTTATATAATGAACATCAATAAAAGTAAATTAAGGTTAATGGACTGAAACACAACTGTATCAGATGGTCCTAAGGGAAGTTAGGTATGGCAATGTGACACAAAAAGTAGTAGTCGAGTTTTGCTGTTTCAGTAACCAAATAAGTGACGATCGGAAAAAAGTTGTAAATTTGTGGTAAGGCCTTATGGTTCAAACTGCTGAGGTTAGTGGTCCCTACTTAATCTAACTTTAACGTACGCTAAGGATGACACACACACTCATGCCCGATGAAGGATTCGAAACTCCGACGAGGAAGCCGCGCGGACCGTGACAAGACGCCTAAGATTGCTCGGCTACCCTTCGCGGCAAGTAACAATGAGTGAGCTAAAGAGGATGTAAAATGCAGCCCAGCAGCTGGATTAAAAGGACTCCTCAAAAGGGAAATACGTTAATGTAGAATATACAATCATGTACCTGCAAATCTTTTCTGAAACACTTTGCCTACAACCTATCCTTGAATATAAGCAAATCGTCGATATTATGCAGTACAGAGAAAGAGAGAATAGAGAATTCTGATACTGTTGCTATAGCAGAATCCTCACGTTTCTGTGGGTAGATCTGGTAACCAAATGTCAGGTACGACACCATATTGGGCAGAACAGCTCTATATGCCATAACCTTACTAAAACAAGTGGTACATTAATAGTAAAAAGTGTCAGCCATAAGATAATATAGCCAATATGGATAGAAACTGTATACAGAAACAAAGGCTGCACTAAAATAATTCAGTTGGATGTGGGTTGCGATAGTTATACAGAGATGAAGAGGCTTTCCCTGGACAGACTATTATGGGGACCTGTCCCCTCATCGAGAGCGTTTAAAAGCAACAGCATCCTTAAGTTTTCATGTATATATATTTGAAGCTATACCCAATGAAAGGCATCTATTTTATCTTCTGAGCGAAGAACACTACAACACCAGAGATGAAAATATTTCTATCACCTAAACACCTATGACAGTTCTGTAACCTATCACTAAGTGATATTCTTTGACTTTCTGCCACGATTTGGCGGTTCGTTTGTTGCATGTATCGGGGATGTTGTGAGAAAACGTATGAAATCAGCGAATCGAAACTCTCATACCTTACAAAGTACCATCAGCAGTGGAATGGCTGTGCGTAGGGAGTTAAAAATTGCGTATAATGGTTGAGCAGCTCTTGATGTGCTACACTTTTCCGTTGCCGGTCCTAAGCGACGCTTGAGGTAGTTTAAAGAGAGACACCACTGGGCAGTGGATGACCGGAAATGAGTGATTTGGAGTGACAAAGCACACTGTACTCTCTGGAAAACTGACGGAATGGTCTTAGTTTGTCAAATGCTTGGAAACGTTACGTGTCATGATGTATAGTGCTAAAAGTTACGTACAGAAGAGGCAGTATTATTGTGAGTGTGCGTTTTCCGTAGTTAGGGTACAGTCTTCTTATTGCATTTAAGAAAACGCTAAACGAGAAAGGATATAAACACGTTTTAGGGCATTGTGTACTGCGTACAGTAGAGGAAAAGTTCAGAATAAAAAAACAACTGTCATAAAGCGTCGTCTGTGAGACAATGGTTTGTCACCGAGCTAGGTGGCCAATGGTTGCACACTGGACTCGTTTTCGGGAGGACGACGATTCTAACCCGTGTCCGGCCATCCTCATTTAGGTTTTCCGTAATTTCCCTAGATCACTTCAGTCAAATGTCGGGATTGTTCCTTTGAATGATCACGTCTGGCTTCCTTCCCCATCATTCCCTATCCAATGGGGCAGATAACCTCGCTGTTTGGCCATCTCCTCCCACATCAGCCAACCACCAATGGTTTGCGCCAAATAAAATTCCTCAAGTGCACTGGTCAGTCCTCAGTACCGACCACAATCAAACACCTTTGAAATGAGTTAAAACACTGACTTTACTTCAGACCCCAGAGTCAAACGTATGCTCTCAAATCTCGGCTTTTGTGAAGCAATGGGATGAGACTTGTCCATAGACAATCAGATACCTCACTGAAAGTGTCCCCACCACAGTTCAAGGCGTCATAGACGCAAACTCAACTAACAAGTGCAGACGCTTTTGATCAGATAGTGTACTAATGAGGACACCTGTATTATTCTTTGTTCTGTATTAACCTTTGTTCTGGTAATAAATCTGTGGTGCAGTAAGAACTGACTGACTGGTTATGGAATCCGAAAATGATAATGGGCAATTGAATTTCCAGTTGGTACAACCCGACAGTAATGTTGTTTCACTCGTAATTGTGCATCGTCCAATGTGACACATACAAGTGTTTGGTGAAAAATAACTAAGGTACTTGTCACGTGACCGTTTTTTTTTCCATAGCTGTGCCGTAATTAATATAAAATCAGAACGTCAAGACCCATTAGATCTAAATAATTAGTCACCGCGGAGAAGTGAATTGTATATTAGTATCAGTTGCTGTAGGTAGTAAATTACCTCAATTTACATTTTTATTCAGATTTGCAATGGCGTACATACGTATGACGCCATTTAGAGGCACTTTGCAATCCGCTTTCAGCCCTCTGCCCAATCGCGAGACTCTGTAGCTGCGTAGAGGGACCAGCCCCGTGTGATTACCCAGAAGTACAAGCCGAGCGGGCCGTAGGTCAATGCCACTCACTCCACCAGAGTTTGCTTTCGAGTTGCCACAGCTGGACGCTGGGCACCCTAAGGGCATCGTAGATGCAATATCCCGTAGCCTAAGGATACCAGCGGCGACTGTTTCACGAGTCAAAGGTGGAAAGAGGTGGACTGCACCTTTTTTCATTTTTAATAAGATCAAGGAATAGCACTATTGTGCACAAAATGTAGAAAACTGTGCTTCCTTTTTGACGCACCTGACGCCAGAGATAACATCTAAAATATAGAGATCGTGATCTCTTTGGAAATGTGGGACGACACCAAAAGGTAAAAACCATGAAAACATAATGTGTACGCAATATAAGAACTGCCTGGACTGACTAGGTGAGATTCGTTCGTGGTCCACCACTGATTGGTTCTGCACGCGCTTCAGCCTCTATCTACAGACAGATTTGGTGAGGTAGAGCCGTGAAAGTGTAACGTGCCGACTGGCGGTACCCAAGATCGACCTCACAACAACAACGGTTCGTACTGTACCAGCGTCACTACGCCGTTGATGTACGGCTTGCTGCCGCGCAAAATACCTGGGAGAACCAATCGACCACTTCAGCTTTAATTTGGTACAGCTTTAATTTTACAGTCGATGTTAGGACTAGTGAACGCTATCATATTTCAGAAGATTCCAGTCGCGGTGGAGCGCCTGGCAACTAATCGAAGTCTAGCTTCTAACGTAATCACACTCTCAAGGGACGAATTGAAGACAGCTTATCAGCTCCACTACAGGTGCGAACTATTATACTACAGAGAAACAGTTCGAGTCTGTACGAGCCAATGCTAGAAAGGTCCGCTGTAGGATCATGGTACTGAAGCAACAATAAAAGTGTGTTCGAGGTCTCACCTCCTCGACACACATACCAATCACTCCCAAACCACTGCATCTACACAGCTAACAACCAAATTACCTCTGGGCGAGGTACACCACGGACCGGATATCGGTTTCACCTCGTCCCAAAAACTCAGCACCTACAAATCTACTTCTCTCTCCAACCTGGCTCACAATGGATTTACCACAACGAAGTGTTTCTTAAGACCGAAACTGTCTACAAGATAACAATCAATTTATAGCCTGAGCACCTAAATTTGCCAAAACCAGTGTATCACCAGCGACTATTGATAAAATCACACAGAATCTCTGTAAATTCCGTCGCTAAGCGTTGAGAGGAAACAACCGTCACAGCCACGCATATGAACAGGGCTTCAACTGACTAAATAGCTACGCTGCCTCCGTGAGCTGCAACAAATTAAGATACTGGTTCCACCAATCAAAACTTCTATCAGTCTCCCAAAGTTTAACCGCCAGCTGCGGTGCCTCAATACACAACGCAATGGGTCGCCTTACTATCGGACACCGATATTGCCACTTAATCGGTGAGATGCCTACTTGGGAACTACTATACTCTTTCTTGATTTATTTGGGCTGATCTATTTGAGCCGCCTTAGATTATTATGATTTTTGAAACGATTTTTGTATAAAATGTTGAAAAACAATTGCACTTTAACAGCCCACTGCTCAGTGTACTATGCCGAGCAAGGACTCGACCACAATCCTTGCCATTCAAGACTAATAGTGTTCCTGGCTGAGCTATCCAACTAAAAGTCACGATTCCTCTCTGACAGTACCAGTTCTATTCCCTACCATACGTACTCGCTAGAAGCTGTACTATGTATAATGGTGTGCGAAAGGTAACTTCTGCATGAGCTGCCACTGCCAATTAGCTTAGTTCGATGAAACTTGGACCATACATACAGAGAAGTGCTGCACTCCAATAGAGGAGGTAACTGAAAGAACTATCCACTGAGAAGGGAAATGACACTTTTATTTAAATACAAGTATTATAATGAAGCCACTGTGATTTAAGATGATGCCCTGGCCAATACAAAAGGTGACTCATGATTCTTTAATAGTGTGTGTGATGCATCCATGCTCTCCAGTGTGCTCCCATGATGGCCATTAGGTTGGAAAGGTGCTCTTGTGGTAGGGCGTTCCCTTTCCCCACCAGGTCGGTTGACAACTGCTTGTTCATTGGTAGAACATAATCATGGGCGTGTTGCAATACGTCACACCAATGCATACCACACATGGGCGATAAGATTTACGTTTGAGGAACAGACAGGCCAGTCCATTCACCAAATATCCTATCGTTCCACGGTCTCCACCCGCACTGTTCGATGCGGTCGCGAATTATCAGCCATAGGATTGAAGTCAGGGTCGATCATGGTCGACCGGACGTACCCTCGTGTGTCGAAAGGCGGGAACACGTAATACACTCAGGAACATTGTCAAAAACGATCTTTCTGGTGGTACATGTGTTATGGTTTGGGGATGCATAATGTTGTATAGAAGTACAAAGGGCGTTCAAAAAGTTTTGCACAGTCGTCTCTATTTTTTTTACTTTTTGCAGGAAGTGAATGAAATTTGTTGTCAACATACTTGGAACATTTAGCTATACATTGGGCCTGCTCAGTGTACTCTCCATCAGCTGTGACGTATCCGGCCCAACGTTCATTCCATGATGCAAATGCACTTCGGTAAAATTCTGAGGATTGACTTTTACACCATCACTTGAAACAGGAAATAAGGTCTTTCTCACTATCAAATGTTTTACCACGCAGGTGGGCTTTCAGGCGACCAAAGAGGTAAAAATGAAATGGAGCCAAGTCCGGACTGTAGGGAAGATGAGGAAAAATTTTCCAAGGCATTTTTTCTGATTTTCTACTGCGTCATAAGTGCTGTATGGGGTTTGGCATTGTCAAGGTGTAGTCTGATGAGCTGATCCTGAAGCTGTGGTCTGTGCGACTTGATGGCACGTCGCAGCTTGACCAATGACGAACAGTAACGGTCCCGGTTAATTCTGGAGCCAGGTTCCAAAAAGTCCATGAAAATTACACCACACTGATCCCAGAAGAAGGAGGCCATCACGTTTCGGCCTGCTGATCGTGAAAGTCTTGGTTTCTTCTTCTGAGTGGAACCCGGATGACGCCACTCCATGGATTGGGTTTTGGTGTCAGGTTCGAACAAAAACAACCATGTTTCATCCTGGGTAATGAAGACGTCAAAACACTATCTCCACTCTTCAATAAAAGGTCTTCATGACACCCTCACACACATTCTTTCTCGTCGTTTTCATTTCTCGTGTCAATAGTCTAGGTACCCACTGTGCCCAGATTTTTCTGTACCCTAGTGACTGTACCAGAGATACCACACAACCCAATGACGAACAAGTCATTTCAGCAAGCTGTCACATTGTCACATTTCTGTCATTTTGGATGACTTGATCAACGGTCTCCTTCTTCACATCATTCACTGCCGTCGATCGTCTACCGCATCGTGGTTCTACAATAGCGAGAATTCACCTTCTTTAAACCTGTGCAACCACCGCTGGATACTGCTGTTCTCCCCATAAACAGGAAACAACTTCCTGTGAATGAGTGTGACAGAGCCATCGCCGGTCTTGAAGAGGAATCCCATCACCGACCGTTGTTGCAACCTGACATCTACTTCAAGGTCCATTATAGCTCACCTGTAAATAAAAGAAAATACTTCTGTATACCGACTTATAGCTAAATAGTCCAAGTATGTTCATAAAAAATTCTCCTCCTCAAAAGAAGTAACAAAGCTAGAGACGACTGTCCAAAACTTTCTGAACGCCCTTTGTACATCCAGATCTGTCAACACGGAACACTCACTGGTAATCGTTACTGAGACACTCATTCCCCATTTTCGTCTTTTATGGACAACACTGCGCGGCCACATGGTACTGGAAGAGTCGTGGAACGAGGATCTATTCGGCCAATGGACTGGTGTACCTCTTCCGCCGATTTAAATCCCACCGACAATAAGAAGTGAGACGCATT
Organism: Schistocerca gregaria; assembly: GCF_023897955.1. Taxonomy (NCBI): domain Eukaryota; kingdom Metazoa; phylum Arthropoda; class Insecta; order Orthoptera; family Acrididae; genus Schistocerca; species Schistocerca gregaria. The sequence continues at coordinate 137,998,963 of NC_064923.1, read as the reverse complement.
TCAGCACGTCCCATCCAGATGGTGTCCACCGGACTGGTGGATGAATGGAGCGCACTCCCAGAAGAACCTTCCGCCTACCCCATGAAAAGCAAGCAAGCATGCTGTACGACATTCACTGCCGCCTACGGTGATAACACACCATATTAAAGAACCACGTGTCGCCTGGAGGGAGTCGTCACAAACCACAGAAACTACAGTGCAGTTATTGTCTTTGAATGAAAGTGTCATTTCTGTTCGTCTCCTTGTGTAATTCTTTCCGTTAACCTCCATACTACACTGCAGCAGTTCTTTTGTGTATGGACCAAGTTTCATCGAAATATGATAGTTGCCAGTGTCACATACCGCGAAAGTCACTTTCGTCTTCAAGTTTTGCACACCAGTGTACTTCCGTGAAGAGTGGTAGTGTAGCAAGTCATACAAGAGAGCTTGTATGACAGTACTGTCGGAACTGAAGCTCCGAGGTTAAAATGTGACTACTGCATGTATATTTTAGTCGGTCGGTGCATCGCTCATATAAAGACAAGATTCCGCATCCGTTTTCACGTCCGGCTCGCAGTTTTAATCCGCACTGAAGGCGTAAGATAAAAGTATTCTCCTTGTAAAAGCAATGAATTTCTTCCATGCTATACGAGGTGCATTCAAGTTCTAAGGCCTCCGATTTTTTATCTCCGGACTGGAAAGAGATAGAAACATGCGCATTGTTTTAAAATGAGTCCGCGTTCATTGTCAATACGTTCCAGAGATGGCAGCACCGAACGGCAGATGGAATTTTACCGCCAGCGACGAGAATGAGAACTATTTTAAATACTTAAAATGTGACGTTTTCCTTACTTGAACAGCGTGCAATCATTCGTTTTCTGAATTTGTGTAGTGTGAAACCAATTGAAATTCATCGACAGTTGAAGAAGACATTTGGTGATGGAGTTATAGATGTGTCGAAAGTGCGTTCGTGGGGGCGACAGTTTAACGAAGGCAGAACATCGTGTGACATTAAATCGAAACAACCTCGGGCTCGCACAAGCCGGTCTGACGACATGATCGGGAAAGTGGAGAGAATTGTTTGGGGTATCGTCGAATTACTGTTGAACAGATCGCCTCCAGAGTTGGCATATCTGTGGGTTCTGTGCACACAATCCTGCATGACGACCTGAAAATGCGAAAAGTTTCATCCAGGTGGGTGCCACGAATGCTGACGGACGACCACATGGCTGCCCGTGTGGCATGTTGCCAAGCAATGTTGACGCGCACGACAGCATGAATGGGACATTCTTTTCCTCGGTTGTGACAATGTATGAGACGTGGAAGCCATTTTTCAATCCATAAACAAAGCGCCAGTCAGCTCAATGGAAGCACACAGACTGACAGCCACCAAAAAAATTTCGGGTAACCGCCAGTGCAGAAAAAATTATGGTGTCCATGTTCTGGGACAGCGAGGGCGTAATCCTTACCCATTGAATTCCAAAGGGCACTATGGTAACTGGTGCATCCTACGAAAATGTTTTGAACAACAAATTCCTTCCTGCAATGCAGCAAAAACGTCCGGGAAGGGCTGCGCGTGTGCTGTTTCACCAAGACAACGCACACGCACATCGAGCTAACGTTACGCAACAGTTTCTTCGTGATAACAACTTTGAAGTGATTCCTCATGCTCCCTACTCACCTGACCTGGCTCCTAGTGACTTTTGGCTTTTTCCAAGAATGACACTCTCCGTGACCGCATATTCACCAGCCGTGCTGCTATTGCCTCAGCGATTTTCCAGTGGTCTAAACAGACTCCTAAAGAAGCCTTCGCCGCTGCCATGGAATCATGGCGTCATGGTTGTGAAAAATGTGTACGTCTGCAGGGCGATTACGTCGAGAAGTAACGCCAGTTTCATCGATTTTGGGTGAGTAGTTAATCAGAAAAAAAAATCGGGGTCCTTAGAACTTGAATGCACCTCGTAATGCAGTAGTTACCGACCGATACGTCATTTTATTCTAATACTATGTAATACCCCCAACAAAGTTTAGTATTTAACTAATCTCTGTGTGCCGTCCACGCCAGCACAACTGGGTCCGCAGCTCGTGGTCGTGCGGTAGCATTCTCGCTTTCCGCGCCCGCGTTTCTGGGTTCGATTCCGGGCTGGGTCAGGGGTTTTCTCTGCCTCGTGATGACTGGGTGTTGTGTGTTGTTCTTAGGTTAGTTAGGTTTAAGTAGTTCTACGTTCTAGGGGCTGATGACCATAGATGTTATGTCCCATAGTGCTCAGAGCCATTTGAACCATTTGAAGCACAACTGGAGCGCCGCGCGTTATCGTCTCCGCTTCGGTTGTGAGTTTATCTTCGGCGGAGGAGTGCAGGCTGCTGAGGGCAGAAAAGCATCTGGGAAAGCTTCTTCAAGACTAGAGTGCGCTTGGGTAGAGAAGTTACTGTTCCCGTGTAAGCGATATGTTAACGCCAAGAGGACATCTTAACGAGCCGGGTATCGGTGGGCAATGTGACACTCTGCCGCAGAAAGTTGCTTATTGCCATTGTTGGCAACTGTTCGAAGCAGCAGCCGTTAAGCGCCGAGGGCTGTGTGTCGAAGGCTGTGGATACATATACCGGAGTTACGAGAGAGAAAGAGATTATTATTTTGCCAATGAACTGTCAACTTCATTTTCAGTGGGACCTTTTTTATTTTGGCCTGTAGTTAGGAGGTCCTAAATGTTGGTCACTTCTTGAATTTGTTCTGACTCTGAATGGTCTTACTGGTAGGTATTAGTTTATGTGTCTATAAAAATTCCTTGTTTCTGAAGTACGAGCTTGTGTGGCTTACGCGTATAACCAATACCAGTCTCTTATAAGCACCTTGGTAAATGGGTACTTGACCATGAATTTTCTTAGATAGAGAACTGTGCTGGTCATATAACTACTTTAAAGGTTGTCTCACTGGAATTCTTGTTAAATAGGAAGTTGTTATTTACTAGGTAAGCTGTCACCAACCTGACATAATTTCTAGTGTACTCTCTGTTGGTTATATTGAGGCTTGTTGCTCTGTGTTTCAGATTAGGAATATTTCGGACTTGTATTAGCCGCCCTTAAGCATCACAAATGGGCTGTTCTTTTTTATGGTACTTTCTATGGTCATTACTGTCGTGTAGATTGTGTTTTAATTCCTTGTGTCTAAATTTAGATAGCCAATAATTATTGCAGAGCAGTTGCACTATGTGAATTTTTCTATTTCTAACAACTTACTAAAAGAATTTGGCGAAGTGCGGACCCACGGCAAAGTTAATCTGAGTTTATTTCCACTGATTTTTTTTATAGAGTAAAATATTATGATCTGAAATTTATGAGCCTCTGGAAAAGGTTTCTTTTCCTTCTGAAATCGTTAATAAATTTATCGTTAACCTAAGACTGTGCTTATTGCGATAGAAACACCATACCTCTCCAAGCCTAGCTCTCTTCCGCAACAGTTTGGATTGAAGAAATCTGATCTCCTATTTGGTTTAAATCATGTAATGGAATTTATATTTAATGAAAGTACTAAGGAAAACAAGTTACGTTTGCTTTTATATATGTTGTATTAAATCAAGAAATAATGTGTCATTAACAGGCTCTTTGATTCTAATATATTTATTTCCAGTTTGTTGTCAGAAAGTGCACAAATTGTAAGCCGTCCTCCTGATACATTCCGTTCACTAATATTGATATCGTTCCCACTATTGTCGAATATTTTTCGCTAAAATTTCACTACGTATTGTCACTTTTGTTTCATCACCATCTACGATCCACATGTCACATCTCCAGAGACCAAAAATAAAAGTCTGAAAAACTCTTTTTCACACTGATAACTGCTTTGGAACCGAGGCATTTACTCGTCGATTTTCCAAATAAGATATACGGGGGAATTCGGAAAGTAGGTCCCGAAACGACGCAGCTAATCGAATGTGCCACGAATGCTGGAAAGCGCGTGTGCACCGACTCCCAGGATGATTTGTTCGTCAAACGGACGCCATTTACATTGTTATTGTATCAGTTTTGTGTTTACAGTGTCAGTTCAAAAGGGACTGAACATCTGATAAACCCAATGACTGTAAAATTCGGTCAGTGATACGATTATTCACACCAAGAAAAGTCGCAGTCACGGAAATTCAATCAATACTTTCACTGCGCGATACCAACGGTGAAGTCACTGATGACAGTGCCACTAAAACAAAGTTATTAAACACGGTTTTCCGAAACTCCATCACTAAAGGAGACGAGGTAAACATTCCTGAATGCCAACCAAGAACAACTGCCAAGATGAGAAACATAGAAATAGATATCCTGGGTGTAACGAAGCCGCTTAAATCAATAAAGGCAAGGCCAGAATGTATACAAGTCAGGTTCCTCTCAGAGTATGAAGACAAAATAGCTCCATACTTAGCAATTATATGGACCTGCTCGCTCACAGAAAGATCCGTACCTAAAGAGTGGGAAGCTGCTCAAGTCACATCAATACCCTAAAAGGGAAGTGGGAGTAATCCACTGAATTACTGGCCTATATCACCAACGTCGATTTGCAGTAGGCTCAAAATAGCTTCTATGGCTCTGGGCACTATGGCACGAAACATCTGAGGTCATCAGTCCCCTAGAACTTAGAACTACTTTAACCTAACTAACCTAAGGACATCACATACATCCATGCACGAGGCAGGATTCGAACCTGAGACCGCAGCGATCGCGCGGTTCCAGACTGAAGCGCCTAGAACCGGTCAGCCACACCGGCCGGCTTTGCAGTAGGGTTTTGGAACAAATACTGTATTCGCAAGTTATGAAGTACCTCGAAGTAAACGATTTATTGACACATAGTCAGCACAGTTTCAGAAAATATCGTTCTTGTGAAACACAACTACCTCTTTATACTCCTGAAGTAGTAATTTCTATCGACTGGGGATGTCAAATTGATTTCACATTTTTAGATTTCCTGAATGCTTTTGACACCGTTCCTCAAAAGCGTCTTCTAAAAACACTGCGTGCCTACGGTGTATCGCCTCAGTTGTGCGACTGGATTCGTGATTTCCTGTCAGAAAGGTCACAGTTCGTAGTAACAGACGGAATGTCATCGAGTTTAATTGAAGTAATATCCGAAGTTCCCCAAGGAAGTGCTATACTGTTCCTGGTGCATATTAAAGACATAGGAGACAATCTGAGTAGCCGCGCGGGATTAGCCGAGCGGTCTTAGACGCTGCAGTCATGGATGTGCGGCTGATCCCGGAGGAGGTTCCAGTCTTCCCTCTGACAAGAGTGTGTGTGTTTGTCCTTAGGATAATTTAGGTTACATAGTGTGTAAGCTTAGGGACTGACGACCTCAGCAGTTAAGTCCCATACGATTTCACACACACACAATCTGAGTAGCCGTCTTAGATTGTTTACAGATGATGCTGTCATTTACCGTCTTGTAAAGTCATCAGATGATCAAAACTACTTGCAAAATGATTTAGGTAAGATATCTGTATTGTGCGAAAAGTGGCAATTGACCCTGAATAAGGAAAAGTGTGAAGTTATTCACATGAGTACTAAAAGAAATCAGCTAAATTTCAATTACGCGATAAGTCACACAAATCTGAAGGCTGTAAATTCAACTAAATACTTAGAGATTACAATTACAAATAACCTAAACTGGAACGATCAAACAGATAGTATTGCAAGTACAGCAAACCTAAGACTGCGATTCATTGGCAGATCACTTAGAAGGTGCAACAGGTCTACTAAAGAGACTGCTTACACGACGCTTGTCCGCCCTATTCTGGAGTATTGCTGTGCGGTGTGGGATCTGCATCAGATGGGGCTGACGGATGACATGGAAAAAGTACAAAGAAGGGCAGCTCGTTTTGTATTATCGGGAAATAGGAGAGACAGTGTCACAGACATGATACGTGAATCGGAGTGGCACTCATTAAAACAAAGGCGTTTTTCGTTGCGACGGGATCTTCTAATGAAATTTCAATCTCCAGTTTTCTCCTCAGATTGCAAAACCCACCTACATAGGGAGAAATGATCATCACGATAAAATAAGAGAAATCAGGGCCCGCACAGAAAAATTTTAGTGGTCGTTTTTCCCACGTGCTGTTCGAGAGTGGAACGATAGTGAGAACAGCTTGAAGATGGTTCATTGAACCCTCTGCCAGGCACTTTATTGTGAATAGCAGAGTAATCACGTAGATGTAAATAAGAGAGGTATATGGCCCCATTACGTAAATGAGTGAGAGTTTTCAAGGATGAGCAGGAAAATGTCCATGATGAGCCACGATCAGGCCAACCATCAGTGAGCTCAGAGGATTTGGTGAAAGACGAGCACGAGTAGATTCGTGAAGTTTTCACTTGTCCCTCTACACGAAGGAATTATTCTGCGGAAAGCGCTTCGCAGTAGAGAACAAGCACAAAGAAGGAGTTAAACGACTGAATATCTCCGACGCACCCGTCGTCTCTGACTCAAGGATACAAAAACTTGTAGAAGGTTATGACACAGGTAGAAAAAATGATAACCCTGTAAGGCATTGAGTGAAAACAGTTTCATTAAAACTATTGTAATTGTTCGTGTTTTATAAGAAACCGGACCTTACTTTCCGAATATTCGTCGTAGTTTGTAATGATATTTATTACTGTTGATTACAACTGGGCAGACTGCGTTCATAAACCAAAAATAGTGCCACTTCATTCGCTGACGTGATCATCATCGTCTCCAAACTTGATAGCACATTTCTGCCATTCTGTCATACACACACACACACACACACACATACACACACACACACACACACACACACACACACACACACACACACACACACACACACATACGATAACCCATATTTCTGCGCTGATTCCATATGACTGACTTCCACCCAAACAGCACTTCATCGCTATGACTTAAGTAGTTGGTGGAGCGTCACGGAAGTCCCTTGCACCAGTTACACAACAGCTACAACGCTCCTAAGCTAGCAACGTGATACTTTTAATGTCACGACTAATATTTTAACCTGTGGGATTATTTGGAACACACCAGAGGAGGCCATTATACAGAGGTGAAAAAAGTAATTGAAGACCTCCTAATACCGTGTCGAACCTCCTTTGCCCAGGGTAGTGCTGCAACTCGACATGGCATGGGTTCAACAAGCCGTTGGGTTCCTGCAGAAATACTCAGTCACACTGCCTCTATAGCCATCCATGATGGCGGAAGTGTTTTCAGTATAGAGATTTGTACATAAATTGACTTCACCATTACGTCCCATAAAAAGTTCATTTCTGACGGTGTAGGAGGCAAAATCATTCGCTCGAAAATCCGGATTGTTCTTCAAACCAGTCGCGAACAGTTGTGGTTAGGTGACATGGCGTATTGTCAACCACACAATTTCCATCATTGTTTAGGAACAAGACGTCTCCCAGCAGCCGAACATAACCGTTTCCAATCAAAGATCGGTTCATAGGGACTACAGCACACAGTCAACTCCATATGAACACTGCCCACACCGGTATGGAGCCACCACCAGCTTGCACAGTGCCTTGTTGACAAAGTCGGTCAATGGCTTCGTGAGATTTGCACCACACTCGAACCCTACCATCAGCTCTTACCAACTGAAATCAGGACTCATCTGACCAGCCCACGGAATCCCAGTGGTCTAGGGTCCAATTGGTATGGTCACTAGCCCAGAAGAGACGTTGTAGGCGATGTCGTGCTGTTACGAAAGGTACTCACATCGGAAATCTGTTGCCGTAGGCCGTTAACGCAAATTTTTGCTGCACTGTTCTAACGGATACGTTCGCCGCCCGCCACAAGTTGATTTCTGATGATGTTTCATGCAGTTTTGCTTGTTTGTTAGCGATGAAAACTCTACGCAAACGCCGCTGCTCTCGGTCGTTAAGTGAAGGATGTCGGCCACTTCGTTTTCCGTGGAGGGAGGTAACGCTTGAAATCTGGTTTTCTCGGCACACTCTTGACGCTACGGCTCTCGGAATATTAGATTCCCTAACAGTTTCGAAAATGGAATGTTCCATGCGCGTACCTCCAACTACCATTTCACGTTCCAAGTCTGTTAATTCCCGTCGTGCGGCCATAATCGAGTCGGAGACAATTTCGCATGAATCAGCTAAACACAAACGACAGCTCCGCCCCTGGATTACCATTTTATACCTTAAGTACACGATATTACCGCCATTTGTATATCGCATATCACCGTCCCATCGCTTTTGTGACCTCATTGTACAGGTATGCCTGTGAAATTGGTCATGATGTTCGGGTCGATTGAAAGAGAAATTGAACGATATTTTTTTGTGATGTAAACAAGTATTAGGAATAGTGGCTTGTTGGCTTGTCAAGTGTTTACATCAGAGCAATTAACAGTTCTATGCGGACTGCGCCGGCCGCTATGGAAGAGCGGTTCTAGGCAATTCAGTCTGGAGCCACGCTGCGGCAACGGCCGTCGGTTCGAATTATTGCCATTAATGCAACAAATGGAACAAAATCAGAGACAAACACAGCGAAAGCTTCAAACGTTGGACACAATGGAACAACACCAGAGACAAACACAGCAACAGTTAGACGCAGTGGCACAAAATCTTCAAAAGTTAGACACCACACTTGAACAAAATACATAAAATAGATATCGAAATGTCAAAAAGTCTGTAATGACGTAAAAACACAAATTTGTGAGTATTTCCAACCGATTTTTTCGCGGCATGAAAATGCATTACGGAATCACGAAGCAGACATAAAAGAACTGCAAACTATTGTTCATGAAAATCATGAGACCTTGCAATCTAAAACTGACGCAGCTGCATCTACCGGTTCAGTTACACAACTTGCAAAGACTCAAGAAAACTTAAAGGACACAGTAGATACTCTGAAAATTGGTTCAGAAATACACATGGAAGAAATTGGTTCATTATCAGAGAAAGTAGTTGAAATTTCGGATGAGCTAAATAATTTATCTTCGAAGGTAGATGATAATCTGAATGACACAAAACCAGTAGTCTTTAATGACACAGAAGAGTGCGAACAAATTAGGAAATTCAAACAAAATCAGAATCAAATTAATACGCAACACCAAAGGAAAATCCGGGAAGTACAAGATCAGCTGACACAGGTAATACAAAAATTACGTATTTCAGAGGACACTCGCGCTCCAATACGGGAATTGGGACATAGAAATACGGAACAGCCACAAAATAATAACACAGGGCACTTCAGAAATTATGAAAGAAATTGACAAGGTACACCAAATTTTCAGATGGAACCGCCGAAACGACGTAACAATGACCGACATGCGACTCGCCGACACGATGATTTTGACTATAAGCTGTTCATTACTACACGTAAATTCAAAAAATATAAGAATTCTGGCAACGACATTCATCCACAAGCGTAGCTTCATTAATTCTCTCATTGTTTTCCTCCCAACTGGTCATTAGAACACAGATTAGAATTTATGTGTGGCTATTTAGAGAATGAACCAGCTGTAAGAATGCGATCGGTCATTCACGATTGCCACAGTGAAGGAGAATTTTATCATACCTTCCTCTCAGCATACTGGTCTCAAGCTACACAAGACCTAGTAAAACATAGCATTATAATGATGAAACATTTCGAACAATCTGAATTTTCCAGTCTTGTGAAATACTGTGAAGACATGTTGCACAAGAATCAGTACCTTACAGCCCCTCAGAACTCAACAACATTTGCTTAATCAAATAGTCTGAACATTTACGACATATTATTTTGGCAGGACATTGCAAAGACGACATTGAAGCATTTCAGGGACTCTTACAAGAATTAGAAATTGACACCGACAATCGCGGGACGCCAAAACAGGAACACAACAATTACAGGTCACATCTGTCACTATTCTGAAAGAAATAATAACTGCACACGATAAGGCTATTCTTACAACGCAAATCGTGACCAAAACAGACACCACCCGCATGACAACTGTTGGCAGAGTAGTAATAATTGCAGGGAAAGATCGCATTTCCATAGTAATGAATGTGACAGAGACAACCATAGAAACAGACAATATGGGAACAAAACAATTATTATAAAGGGAGTCAGAATAACGTCAGACGCAACGGTCCACCGCGTAGTTCGATTCCGGGAGAAATTCTCCACCACATGACCGACAAAAAAGAAACTATATAAACTACCAACAAAACCACAGACCAGGGCAGGGCCCTCTCGACAAGGCGAATTTGTAGACGTTAGGTCTCCAAATCCCAATAACGACGCGCGCCAACAAAGAGAGAGACAATGACTCGCACCGCAGGCAGCCACGTGCGCCAGATGGCTCAGAGAAAAATAACATAGACGCTAACCTTGAGAAAAATTTGAGAATTCTTTACCGATGTATCATATATCACATGATAATTCCTTTGAAGCTGAAGCTCTGCATACTAGAAAGAGGAAAGGCTTGCACCACATTTCACATATAAAACCGTTTATTGAAAGATAATCTGCTTTTTAACTTTGTCTTTGCCATAAAACTTTTCACATTACGTTACTAGTATGCTTTGTCAGACTTAGAAACTGTTAACATGCAACAATATTTGAAGTTAAATATCCTGTCGACAATCAAGAGAACTTATTTAAACAGAAATTACGAATGCATTGTTAGTTGCGCGATTACGTAATGACTATAAGGCTCACATACTTAGAACATATACTGACACTGCTAATGAAATTTTGATGCAACATTTTGGTTTACTTGAAAAGACATTCGTTATTTGAAGTACTTTCTGTATGATTAAAGATGACTTAGCATTTGGTTTCTTTGACACCTACACGATTGTATCACGACGCTACTAATGAGTGACTATCTACAATGTTGCTTTTGCGGTAAAACATGTTTTAGTAGTAACTTTTGCGGTGTAGCTACAATAAGACAGCCTTTTCCGTAGCACATCATTACGTTACAGCAGAGTACTTTCTTCATCATGGCATTAAGCGTAATAACTAAGATATCTATATGCAAAGCATTCCACTTTTGTTTATCATGAGGTAAGTACTTTGACTTCTGCAGAGCTTAGCTTTCGGAGGACAGTAACTATGACGCTTCCACAGAGATTGACAAGAAGCACAGTTTAGCGCTACAGTACAAGTATTTGAGTGATTAATTTTGTACTTAAAACATTTATGTTTAAATATTTTTGAATTACAACGATACAAATGTTTTCCGTGATACATTTCATTCCATTGCTGTAATCTGTAACACCTGAGGGTATAATTACATTAATCCTCAGTGGGGTACACGCTCACTTTGTGTACCATGTGTTTGGCAACCACAAGGAGCCCTAGCTAAAATGGTATTTGCTTATACAACTTTACATATCAGTACCATACTTCTATAACACAGATTTACACAGCTATCTGATTATTTAACAGAGAAACAAACATTTTTTTTCCTACATCAGTGACACATGTTTACACAATTACACAGTTGGATAACTTCACACTTATGAAATTGTATTTTGTCTGTACTTTGTGATCTGTTCATATTTTTTCGGAACCATTGTGCTACTATGAGAGCTTTGAAAAATATATTTGGTATAGGATCACGATTTTTAAAGTACGATTGAAGTAGATGACACTACTGAAATGAGCAGAGAATTTTTTTAGGTTTTCAAATTATTGCAGAAAGCTATGACGTTTTTGAGATTTCGCTGAGTTTTTATGATGTTATTATTACGATGACAATGTGTATTATGCTGTTCAGGTATGTTTATGATCAATAAGCTGATAATCGTACTTTTAAGAGTTATGAAATGTGTGTAAGTGCGTGAATGTATCACAATGCAGGCGAAATTTTTTGTGGACACTGTTATATTCATAGAATTTTGTTTCTACACATTTGCAACACAAATTCTCGACCTGTGAAATTTTTTATATGAGACTGTCACTGTAGTGCGAACTAGTGTCGTAAATATTTCGGTAAGAAAGTTAAGTGACCTTCACGTAATGCGTCGTGGGCACCCAGCGGCGCAACAGTCGCCTGGAAATAAGCCATTAGTGTATGCCTTTCAGAGGCACAGATGGAGAAAAAAGAAGGTCATTATCCTCGCTATTGACATTTGTTTGTAGAAAGCATCGCAAATACGACACGCTCAAATCTGAAAACATATGATTATACTGTGGAGCTCTTAATTTATGATATTTACTAAAATGCCTAATGAAATGATGAGAAACATTTTACATCTATTGCCTTTCTAGTTGAGAGAATTTTTTTTTCCTTTGGAGACGCCATTTGCCTACTTGGAATATATATATATATATATATATATATATATATATATATATATATATATATGCTCATTTTGTTTAATATCACTTTTCTAGCAGCAGCAGCATTGGTTAAAATAAAATTTAATAGATGTACTAATATAACTATTTTTTGTCTACAGACCCAGTAAAGAATAATTTTATGATGTGCTTTCGTAGAGGATTTGTAAAAAAAAAATTTTTTTAAGTTTGGTAACTTCTCTGCTAGAGTAAGTCAAGGTGATGCATCACTCTAGTGTTAAGATGTGACATAGGTATTAGACATGGCTATCTTTACTGTAATATTCTTCCTGCTTGAGCTATGTCATGTTTAGATATTAGTTATTGCATTTGCTGCTGCTGTTTGCCAGGCATAGTGCTACTAAATTTCACTTTGTATTACTCTGTTAAGCCAGTTTTACTACTGATTTATTTTTCTTGTTACTGCACATTGGCTCATATTAGTTCTAATGTTGCATTTGCTGTTCTAATTTATGTTTATTGCTGCCTGCTTTGCCAATTTGCATTTTTTTTGTCATTGCTGTTTGTGTTAATTGTTTTTTACTGCTGCATTGCCTCTTCCCTTAGTTTAGCATCTGAGCTCAGTAGATTAAAGTTAGCTTAAGATGGGATAGGCTATATAAGAGAACGAGTTGTGATGCATTGAGAAGCTATAAGAAAATGATTTGGCCAAAAAACTATTTTGAAAGAGAATAGGAAAAAAAGTAGGGTTTAGGGACAACAGGTTTAGGTAGGATTAGGTAAGATAATGGAAAATAAATAATGAGGTAAGAAATATGTGAACATATAAATACAGAAAGCATACTAGGATTTTTTTTGGTGGAAACAAATGTTGAAATAAGAGGAAAGATCTATAGAATGAAGTTTTGGGTTGGACTGCTGTACCAAATGTTACACTGAAAACAAACCCTGCCCTTTCCCCTTGTGTTATCCCACTATGTGTTTGTGTACCCTTGGGTATTTGTGTTTTTCCTGTCTTTATGTGTTTAGCTGATGAGAGTTATGTTGTAGAATTTTTCTAATACTATCTTATTTACTTTGTAAAGATGTTTAGACATTATTTATTCTGTTTCCTTTTAATGCTCATGCGTGAAGTTGATGTTTCAAAAGTTATTCTGATCTTTTATGTATTTACTTATGTCATAATTCCTGTAACACTGATGTATATGTTTATTTGTATTCTTTTGAAAAGCTCCTATTGCTGCAAGTGTTATCTGTATTGTTATGTTCTTTAATGATTTATTTTGTACCTTTGTTATTGTATTCTTATGTTATAAAATTGTAATTGACACCTGTTCATGAAATTAAGTAACCTGTAAGTTACATTTCACTGCACACAGTTCAGTTGGCCATAGTATATGGACAATATGTGAGAAGTAGGGGCTGATAGTGTTCGCATGTGTGTTGATAATTCAACAAGGGACTGATTAACAGCATTGTTGGTTCTAAGGACAATTCCAAAAACTTTGTGAGTGCACAAGTGGTGGTTTATGGACTTGCTATATTGTCCGCAATACCCTTTGATGGTGATTGTGCACCCGCACAGTTGCAACAGATGGCTGCTGGCCATCTCTACAAGGACTACAGATGGGTCTACACCTTTGATGGCCCACCAGTACCATTATTTCTACATGGAATGCAGAGTGTCTGCACCTCTGGTAGCCCACCAATACTGTAATCTCTAACAAGACTACAGTGGTCTGCTCTGTGATGATCTACCTACCAATAATCTTCAAATTTCGACTCCTGTGGGTTTGCTCTGTTATGACCCATTACCTGTCTGCATGTCAAGAGTCAGCACTGTCTTTCCGTTGGAAGGACAGCACTACTTCTTCAAGACTGCATGAAAAATCACTACTTCCATGTCCATTTTCTTTTACTAATGAGACTTTATGAAAGAAACCTGTAATTACTACTGTGATGAATGATCAGGACTCTCATTATGGGCTGTAAGAAAATTTGTAATTATGAAATTTTTTTTCAAATCTGTATTGGTCACTGCCCAAAGCAATTGGTAAAATTTTTTGTGGTAAGCATGGGGGCTATGTAAGTAGGTTGTTTAGGTTGCGCTAAAAAAAAATATTATGTGTCAGTTTAAGCAGTCATGTATAATTTTTATATGGGGATGTTTCAAAATCAACACGTCAATATACAGCTCTAAAAGAGGCAATATATTTACAATGTGCAGCCGATACTTTTTACGCCGGTAGATCGATATTTCTCCCGTCAGTATACCGATATATCGATAATTTTTCAATTTCCCGATGATTGATAATGATGGTTTTTTTTAAATATCGATACATTGGACGCCCAATTTTTTTAAAAATATCAACAGTCCTAGTCGTATCGCTTCCCACTGGCGGAAATAATATGAGTAATGCCAAACTCCTATGATACACTTGTCACACTTTGTCGTTTTTCCAGGTTGCGGAGATTCTTCCATGTGTGAAGTTATCCAGGCCTTGTCTCCGAACCAAGTTTTAATTAACATCATCACAGTGCTCTGTAACTGCCTGGTAATTGACACACACTGTCTCTTCCAGTTCGTAAAATTGTCTAGTGATGCGAGCCCCTCCCTATTTTGCGCTATAGTCACGTTGACACCACGCCATGTGCCGTTCACCTTTGTGTGCGCGACTGAGATACCTCTGTCAACATGCTCACACGCTTTCAATCATTTCCACCTACTAGTTAATTTGTTAGTTACTGTTGCATAGTTGTGTATAAGGGTAAATACAAGCAAACAGACTCAGTCAGCTACAGAAGTTACTAGTCAGGTCATGTATCAACAGTGTATCATAATTAATAGCGAAAACTGAGAAGTGTGGAAGCATATGATAACAGAAACAAACATGCTCCAATAATCGTACATCAGTATGAACATTCTCCTGGTTAGTACAAATGTATTTGAAAAGTAACCTTGTGATTAGGTCGCCATCAAAGTGAGCTGAATTTTTCACCAAGGCTCATGTCTGGAGAATATGCTACATGCAGCATGGATACCGGCACATTTTGCTGCTGGAATGTGATGACACGTGACACGGCTTTTCGGTCCAAGGTCAATGTCTCGAGCAGGACCAGCACCTCGGCCTCCTACATCATCTGATCTCAACCTTCTGGATTTATGTGTCTGAGATCGTCTCAAAAGTCATAATGTGTACTTCCGCTAGGACGGTTAAAGATCTGGGGCAGTTAACTGTACAGTCATATCAAGACTCAAGAGATGATACTGGGATCTTTGAAAGAATTCTTAACAAAGGGAACAACGTAACTCGCACAGATACCAGGCTCTCCAACCTTCCCAGCATTAGCACAAATTCAGTGCAGTTCCTGCTGAGTACAATTCAATCTCCCCAGCTCTTAGAGTTGGTAGGCCAGAGTGTCACTGACTGGTACAGCAGTACCCATTAGGTTGGCTATAGGACCTTCTTCCTGCTGACGCACGCCTACTCTGGTGAGGCTTCCGAATCCACGAAACTGCAATCAGACGCTCTCAGCACCCCATTTCACTGCATTTCTTAGTCGGAGTACACCGCGATAGCAGTAGCACTTGTTTCGCCGAAATTTTCAGTGCCTGTAAGCTTGCTTCCGTTATTTAAAGGTGTTGTAACGGCGATCGGAACGGTCGAGGGGGTGGAGTGACGGAAAACGCGGCGGGACCTTCAGAGCGGCCCGCAAACAACAACACAACGGAGAGGACGGATCCGACCAATGAAGGACCTTACGACAACAACAAGAACGAAACAACAGAGTCAAGAAAACCCAACTAGACAACCACATCCACTCGTAAAAACACGAAAGTTAATTCACTGTCTAAGGCGAGGTGATATGTCCTGAGACGCACGCAAGGTTAGACTGGCAGGATTAGCTTTTTTTCCCTTTATTGTTATTTTTAAACCTGTGTACCGCCAGGCTTGCAGCAGCATCCTACGCCCCTCTTTGGCCGCAGAGAAACACAAAATATACAAGTGGAGACAATTACAGAAAAAATATGATGGACATATAAATGGAGATAAACACTTTTTAAAATACGTGGAGCCGTACACGGGCGTAGAGTCCAAGATAAAATATGTGCAGACACTTGGACACATACATAGACGAAGATTGTCAAACATGAACGTAGGTGCACAAAACGATTAACACTGAAGCACTTAAGTACAAAATGATGGCACACACAGAAACACGAGGCGTTGATCTCTGGCTCGCAAATGTTCACTAACCGTGTACGAGTCCGGGGACCTGCCAAGAGAGGAGGAGGAGGGGGGTGGGAGAGGGGAGAGCAGATGCCATGCGCACGGGACATAGGGGAAAGGGAGGAAGGGGGAGGGGAATCCCTGGGCAAGAGGGGTGGAGGAAGGGGACAGGGCAAAAGGAAAGAGAAAGAAAGGAAGGGTGCCTAAAGGAAAGGACACAGGAAGTGGCTGCGAGGAGGATCAAAGTTGATAGGAGAGGTAGATGGAGGTGAGGAGGACATCATCAGGGAGGGGGAGTTGACGGAAGCCACCTTGGGAGAGGGTAAGGCGGGTGGAGAGATGGAGAACAGGTGGGACGTGGGAAAAGAGGCGCGGCAACGGGCAGGCGTGGGAGAGCATGGGCGAGACAAGCGGGTGAGGAGGATCGAGTTTGTGGGAGGTGTACAGGATCCGTATCCTTTCAAGGGAAAGGAGGAGGTGGGGGAACGGAATGAAATCGTACAGGATCCGCACGGTGGAGGGGAGACAGATGCGATAGGCGAGGCAGAGAGCATAGCGTTCAAGGATTTGAAGGGATTTATAAAAGGTAGGGGTGGGTGGAGATCCAGGCCGGATGGGCGTAACAAAGGATAGGGCGGATGAGGGATTTATAGGTGTGGAGTATGGTGGAGTGGTCCAGACCCCACGTACAGCCGGAAAGGAGCTTGAGGAGAGTCAGGAGCGTGCCTTGGCTTGGAGTGTCCGGAGACGGGGGGTCCAGGAGAGTCGACGATCGAGGGTGACGCCAAGGTATTTAAGGGTGGCGGTGAGGGTGATAGGACGGCCATAGATGGTGATATAGAAATCAAGGAGGCAGCAGGAAGGGGTGGTTTTGCCTACAATGATCGCCTGGGTTTTGGAGGGATTGATCTTGAGCCACCGCTGGTTGCACCAAGTGGTGAACCGGTCAAGATGGGATTTGAGAAGGTGTTGGGAGCGCTGCAGGGTGGGAGCAATGGCAAGGAAGGCCGTGTCATCGGCAAACTGATGAAGGTGGACGGGGTGTGACGGCGGCGGCATGTCCGCCGCAGGCTGAGCGAGAGGCAGGCGTTTAAGTACTGTATCGGTGACGCAGCTATTGGCCGCTGCAACCACGTGTTCCAGTGTGGCGCTCTCACGCTAAATGCGGGCCAGGAAGCGTGCGCTGCCACAGCTTACGGCGCGATGGTGCAGAGACCTCTAGTGGTCTTCGACGTCCATGACGTCTGGCGAGGTTTCAAATTTCGCGGCGCGCGGTACCGGAAGTGGTGGCCATGGACCGAGACGCTCGTTTTAGTTCCACATTTCCTCAATAGAACGCTCGTGGCAGTTTCGGTCATGCTTTTCAGTTAATGCAATCGGTCTGTAACGACCATGTCTGATTACAGAAGCAGATACTAGCCATGTTAAAAATTTACCCAGTGCCTTTCAGAACCGCTTCGTTTATTCTTGCCATACGAAGGACGTGTAGTAAACGAAGGCATTCATATTTTGTAGAACGAAGAGACCGGACAACAGCTGCTGAATCAACAATCTTTTATTGCATAAAAGACCAGTTACGGACTCTTAAAGCTTTTAAAAGTGTCAGTGCAGGAACTAAGCAGCTAATATTTCTAAAAACAAAAGAGAGAACAGGATGTTGCTTACAATTAAAATCACTTCACAATCTGAGATCACTCTCTTTCTTTGAAGACATTAATAACATAGTAAACCCATAGTTTTCAAGGACCTCTTCCTCTAACGAAAAACCAAAGATCAGCCAATCTCGGAACCCCCTGTTTATGAGCAGTAATAGTTCACCGGCTGCCACACAATAGTTCAGCTGAGGGCCGGTCACAGCATTTCGCAGTTCTCGTAACCTGAGCGCACTGGACACAAAATGAACTGAGCATAAGTGAATTTGTTTTTGTATAATTATATCTGGTGAGTATATGGAATATTTTTCTCTTACTGCTAATGTTTATACCTTATTTTATATTGAAGTGCAATTGTGCAAACATACGACAAGTTTCATATTACATATTGTATTCTAAATATATTTGAATTTATTTCATATGGCTCTATTAGAGTCTCAAGGACCTCTCTTGCACCTAACCAGATCCAGATGTGTTTAGTGAGTTAACCACAACGAGAGAGAGAGAGAGAGGGAGAGAGAGGGAAAGGAATAGTGCATTATGATGATGATAAAAATAATAGTAACAGGTAAATTGGTAAACTAATCGTAAAAAATGCATAATACATGAGCATTGCATAATAACAGTAACATCATAATACTCCTGATGATAATAATAACGTTACGGAGATGATAGATAAACTCCAGTGGAAGACTCTGCAGGAGAGACGCTCAGTAGCTCGGTACGGGCTTTTGTTAAAGTTTCGAAAACATACCTTCACCGAAGAGTCAAGCAGTATATTGCTCCCTCCTACGTATATCTCGCGAAGAGACCATGAGAATAAAATCTGAGAGATTAGAGCCCACACAAAAGCATACCGACAATCCTTCTTTCCACGTACAATACGAGACTGGAATAGAAGGGAGAACCGATAGAGGTACTCAGGGTACCCTCCGCCACACACCGTCAGGTGGCTTGCGGAGTATGGATGTAGTAGATGTAGAAATGTAACAGAGACTGAGGAAACAGAAAGATAAACGTCGCATAGTGACATGTGACTGCTCTGTCACACCCCTGTATCAAGTGGCTTCTCATATGACCTCACGAGACTGAGTGGACTACGTTCCAGCTCTTGTCACCACTGGCAATCGAAACCTGGAACTTATTAGCCACCAACGCTAACCACTAAACCACAGAGACGGCCATTAAAACAGTAACGAATATATATGGCGTTTCCATTTTTCTCGAAAGTCAGTAATGACATCTAACACACATTTATGGTGGCTTTATACAAGCAATTTTATATGTGTAGAAGTGGACTGATCTCCAGAAGAGCAAGAAGTAATAAGAGAAGGTTGGCACCTGAGACAAAAGAAATAAAATGGAATTAAAGATGAAAAAAGCATGGATAGTTCTGAAAGTGTGACAGAGGTACTGATTCACTGTTAGGCAGAATGAAGGCAGCTAAGATATGTCGAGATTTGTTGTATGAACTAAAAGCTTAAAAATGCACAAAAAACTTAGTATACTGTCAGTACCGATACTTTTGTTCTGACAATGTCGAATCATGTAAAATTTATAGTTATTGATGTCGATATGTGACGTAGTATCGGATCTGGTACTGGAACGTCCCTGATAAGGTGTATGATATGTAGAGACCCCTAAACATTATACTTCATTGATAGTGGAGAGTTGCCTATATTGCACAGCCTCCTAAAATATACCACTACTATAAAATTCGTCTCCGATGTACTCTCCGACATATAGTGAGGTCCGCTTGGATTTCGTGTTTCTTGGAGGCATATTGTCAACTATGATCTCAATGTTCTGAGGAACAGTTCGTTTGTAGACAGCTTTGGTTTTTCTGTAGTTCATATCTAATTTATCGACTACGCGAGGAAGAGAGTTACTGTTATATGTTAAGTGGTAACATAGTGTTTTATTTATTCATGAATATACGTGGAATAATCCTAGTTTTGAGACAGTAAAAAATTTGTGTTCGTTCTGGTTCATTTGCAGGAAACTGACGAAAACGAAATAGCGACATTGCGAAAAATGTACTGCTAAAAGTCTCTGATATCGTAACCCTACAATTTAAGAAACTAGCTCGTGTAGTGCAACGTAATGTTGGGATATCAAGTGATTTATTTTCAATGCGTTCTTCATCGTAAGGTATTATTAATTATTTTTTATTACAGTATGGCGATAGGGAAAGTGGGGTTCAGATGAATTTCATTTAGATGCAACAGTACATCAAATTAGACGTCATGGATTAAGTGAATAGGCAAGCACACACACTACGCGAAAGCTAAAAATTATGAAGCAACCATAAAAAGAGAAAATGGCGATATAAAAATGTTTGGAGCCAGTAAAGTGTTCTCCAACGAACTATAACACGAATTGGAAGACACATTCTCACATCTGAATCTATAATGTTAGGTTTAAGCAAGTCGGACGTAAGAAAACTTGGATTCGGTGTCGCAAAACGAAGCATACTGTGCCATAATTTAATTTCAGTAGAAGCTATGGTCGAAGTGGAGAAGATATAAAATGTAGACTGGCAATGGCTAGGAAAGCGTTTCTGAAGAAGAGAAATTAGTTAACATCGAGTATAGATTTAAGTGTTAGGAAATCGTTTCTGAAAGTATTTGTATGGAGTATAGACATGTATGGAAGTGAAACATGGACGATAAATAGTTTGGACAAGAAGAGAACAGAAGCTTTCTAAATGTGGTGCTACAGAATAATGCAGAAGATTAGAAGGGTAGATCACATAACTAATGAGGAGGTATTGAATAGAATTGGGAAGAAAAGGAGTTTGTGGCGCAACTTGACTAGAAGAAGGGATCCGTTGGTAGGACATGTTCTGAGGCATCAAAGGATCACAAATTCAGTATTGGAGAGCAGCGTGGGGGGTAAAAATCGTAGAGGGAGACCAAGAGATGAATACACTGAGCAGATTCATAAGTATGTAGGTGGCAGTACGTACTGGGAAATGAAGAAGCTTGCACAGGATAGAGTAGCATGGAGAGCTGCATCAAACCAGTCTCAGGATTGAAGACCACAACAACAGGAGCTATGGCTGCAAAAAGTGGTCTAAGAGAGTCAATGCAACAAATGTTGCCAAATCGACTGAAAGATGCAAGCAAAATGTCAAGCAGAAGCCAAGGAGTCTGTGAACTGACGAGCAGTTCATAGGATAAATTTAACCGAGAACTAAGGCTGCACTTATGAAATGGAAAATGTATTTAGAACACTCTATTCGAAAGACAACATAAAAACTGATTTCTGAAATAGAGGAATAGGGCTGAGAGGCGTGTGAAGAAAAGTGATTGGAAGAAATGATCAGATGCATGAGATGCAAAATGTGATTTCATTCAAAGGTAGAGAAGTGGGGAAAAGAGTGTAAAAGTTCGTAGTAATGCCTGAAATAGTGATTTACATACCTCGGAGGCCAGGTATATTCAGTAGTTTATAAGGGTGGTACAATTTATGCAGTCACTGTTTCAAACTAGGAAATCAGACTCCTGATATGTACCACTACCAGATATTTAGTAAGTCATGCGTGTTTCATTTTCTCAGACATTCAGTTATTTAAATCAGTAACCAAGAAAAAGATACTCCAGTTGGGATTGGGACTGTTAAAATAATTTAAAAAGTAAAATACATATATATAATAAAAATGAATGTATGTACACCTTTAGTGCATATGTAAGTTATACATCTCCTAAATCGCTGGACCGATTTTGATCAAGTTTGATACACTTCTTGCTTACTGTCTGGGAAGAATCGTTTTGGGGTTAAGAACCACTACCTATAAATGGGGTAGGAGAGGGGTTGAAAAAGTAGTGTAGCCTATGACAACCGAATAGCCAGGATTTATTCATACAATATTTGAAAATGAAAGCGCTTAGTGACTTGTAAATAACTTAACATATAATTTGTGACCTTTATGAAAGTTTTTCTCTCTGGTAACACCCTCAAATCCATGAAAGAAAGAAAGTTTATCACTTGCTACATTTTCGCTGTTCATGCAGCAAAACTACTGCATCAGGTACGACATTCTAATTTATTTTTTCTTTAATACAAACTATATTCTCGCAACATTTTACAGACTTTATTCATATGTAGCACTGAAAATACCTGCAAAATTATATCGTTTTACCACAAATAATTCAGGAGATACGACGTCACAGGCAATGAGACGCATAAAGAAGTGCCTCACATATATATTTATTACCCTACTTGTTTGCGACCAACTCTATTCGCAACGCGTTTTGCAGATAGTATACAAAAATGTCGTCGAATGCACGTACAAAATTATACTATTATATGACGTCAGTTCAGAAGATATGAAGTCATAGAACCTGAGATGCATGAAACGCAGCCTGCATTACATTTAAATTAATTACTTCTTCGCTACCAACTCTATTCGCAATACATTTTGCAGGCAGTAGAGATGTATCCCTCTGAATGCATGTGCAAAATTATATCATTGCAAGAGATATGATATCATAAACAATGAGCTGCGTGAAAAGGAAACTGCAAGGCAAAATTCGCTAGAGATGTGAGCGAATTATTTCTACAATGATGTCAGAAATATTTTAAATAAGAGTAAAATGTGCATACATGGGCAAAGACATGTATAAAAATCTCTTCCTAAGGTAATGAACCGATTTCAACCAAACTTGATACATATACTACTTAGAATCTGAGGAGAGAAATAGTTGCCGGCTTGGGTGGCCGAGAGGTTCTAGGCGCTACAGTCTGGATCTGCACGACCGCTACAGTCGCAGGTTCAGATCCTGTTTCGGGCATGGATGTGTGTGATATCCCTTGGTTAGTTAGGTTTAAGTAGTTGTAAGTTCTAGGGCACTGATGAACTCAGAAGTAAAGTCCCATAGTGCTCAGAGCCATTTGAACCATCTGAAGAAATAGTACAAGAGTGGGAACCAACAACCTCTTAATAGGTGTAATAAGTTAGTGAGAGAGATAGGGATAGGAGGAAATGGACAGATAAGGGGAAGGAGAAGATGGACACATATTGGGGGAGGAAGACAGAGAAATGGGAATGGGGAAATGTACAGAAAGGAAAGAGGATGAGATGGAAGAAGAGAGAGAAGAGGAAGAGATGCACAGAGAAACGAAAGAGGAGGAGGTGGATAGGGTTAGGAGGCATTGGACAGAGACGGGGTCATGAGGAGAAGATCAGAGAGAGGGACAAAGAGAGGGGGAGAAGGACAAAGAGAGAGGAAGGAGGAGATTGACTGAGAGGTGGGAGTGGGGGAATAGATGTACACAGCAGAAGGAGTGAGGAGGAGATAGAATGAGAGGAGGAGACTGACTTAAAGGGGAAAGGAGGATATGAACAGAGGGGAAGGTACAGATGGGCAGAGATAGCAGATGAACAGAGAAAGGGCGAAGGAGGAGATGGACTAGCAGAAGACTGGAATAAGCACATACATGGGCAACACCAGATATTCAGTTAGATATTAAGTAAAATCTGAAAAGATTAAACAACTCTCCCCTACAGTGGGCTCCACTTTTGTTTCCCTCCTGGCCCCTGCAGTATAGACGTTACGCGCCATGCGGCGTGACGTCGCTGGAGCAAGAAGTGTCCGCCGTGTCGGGCGGCTTGGCGCATGCGCAGGCTCGGCAGGTGGCTGCGGACGCAGGCCTGCCAACCCCGCCTTGTCGCGCCCCATTAGGCTAATCGCGTGTGCGCCGGCGGCTGCTATCGCCGCCCTAATGGGATTTCCATGAATTAGGCGGCAGACGGCTGCCCCGGGACACTGGAGGCCCGCCTGTAGCCGCTAATTTGTACAAACACGGCGGTCCCCACTCCGCCCCCGGCCTCTTCCGCCTGCTGCTGTGTTGTCCGTGGCCCATCACTTGGGCTCGCTCCTCCCAAGAGTCTGCCGCTACGAGCGGGAAGTCTCATCTGGGAGAATTACGGTGTCCACAATAAGATTTTGTTGCTGTTGTGGTCTTCAGTCCGAACACTAATCTGATGCAACCCTCCACGCTAGTCTTTCGTGCTTGTTTATTTATTTTTATTTATTTACTAGCTGACAAACACGGGGTATTCATTTTGTCAGCTTTCTATTATAAAAAGAAACTAAAAATGAACTTAGTTTGCAGTGAAGTTAAAAAAATTCTATTTCCACGCATTTGTGAAAACATCTTTTAAATTATAAAAATATGGCTCTGAGCACTATGCGACTTAACTTCTAAGGTCATCAGTCCCCTAGAACTTAGAACTACTAACCTAACTAACATAAAGACATCACACACATCCATTCCCGAGGCAAGATTCGAACTTGCGACCGTAGCGGTCACGCGGTTCCAGACCGTAGCGCCTAGAACCGCACTGCCACCACGGCCGGCTTTAAATTATAAAACGCCCCTACAAAGAAATATACATAATGTACAAACGTATAAGTACAGTATACAGACTAAGAAACATGATCCCGGATAGTTTCTAAATTCTGGGCACAGCCGTTTCGCATGTCCACAACGTGATTTTCTTAACGTTTCTATGGCAACGCCTCTCCATAGTTCAATAGTTGGCTATTGTTTTGCCTGAATCCGTTAGCGCTTTGCATCTGAAAGCTGTCAACAGCGCTGCCAGGCCCCAGAAATTCCCTTAGGTTGACTCGACTGTAAGAGTGTCTTTAAAGTGAAGAATAAATGTATTAAAACATGGTGCATGATACAGAAATTTTTCAAGCATCTCAGTGTATATGATGTCATATTTCTTGCACTGTGTGTCGCACAGTGATGTATCTGTTTACGTACATTCCCCGGCTTAAGTGGATACTGGTTGCGAAGAATGTTGCGGATAGAGCTAATATCAAAGACGTAATAAATGTAATGTCAGGCATTGTGCGGCATTTTTTCGTGAATTTCAGTGTCTATTACGTGATACCTCCTGATATAATTTTGTAGGTACATTCAGCAACATATGTCGAAGCTCTGCAAAAATGCGCTAAGAATAAAGTTAGTAGAAAGGAAGAACTAAATTTAAACGCCATTCACAATGTGGTAGTCTGTCACGCATTTCAGTGTTTATGATGTCATATCACTTGAAGTATGTGTGGTACCATGATTTACTTTAGTAGGTGCATTTATTGAAAGGTACGGATTTTGTGTACAAAATGTGCTATGGATACACTTAGTAGCACATAAGACAGCAGTTTAAATGTAATGTATGATGTATCACGTATTTCATTGTTTTTCACGTATCTCACTGTTTATGATGTCATATATCCTGAACTATGTTGGGCTGGTAGCTGTTACCCCAACAGCGATTGTTGCCTGACGGTATAGGATATGTGTACCAAGTTTTGTTGAAATCGCTCAAGTGGTTTAGAAGGAAATGTGGAAAACACACACACACGTTTTTGTACAGTGTATGGATTTACCAAATACCGTAGTACATCGTTCGTTATCTCGTCTTCTCCGTTGCCTTTTATTGTTTCTTATAAAGGTTCGGCATTGCTATGTGGGTTGAGGCAATGTTAATGGATGTTGACGGCCGGATCTCTTCCTGACGCCTCAACACTCCCCGTAGACCAGGATGGAATCTTTCTACTACGTCCGTCTGTGTCTAGAGGAAATCTGTGTTCATATCTGAGAAGGACTGCTAAATATTTGTACAGCATGTATCTGAGGCAGGACATAGCTACCAGCCCAGTAATAATTTAGGTGCATGTGGGAAACGAATGGTGTAGTATAACGCATGAATGATTTCAGTACAAAAAGGGCACCACTCAGACATACGCATATAAACAAACAGAGCGTATCAAAAGAAAATAAGAATAGATATAAGAATATATAAAACACGTTTAAAGAAAGTAATATACGAAAAAAAACAACAGCCGAATGTCCGTATTGCTATTCTAACGTCTTTTCGGTAGCATGTAGGAATTCAGAGCAGTTAGACGTGTACGTCAGTGGACAGTCTTCGAGTATATACACTCCTGGAAATTGAAATAAGAACACCGTGAATTCATTGTCCCAGGAAGGGGAAACTTTATTGACACATTCATGGGGTCAGATACATCACATGATCACACTGACAGAACCATAGGCACATAGACACAGGCAACAGAGCATGCACAATGTCGGCACTAGTACAGTGTATATCCACCTTTCGCAGCAATGCAGGCTGCTATTCTCCCATGGAGACGATCGTAGAGATGCTGGATGTAGTCCTGTGAAACGGCTTGCCATGCCATTTCCACCTGGCGCCTCAGTTGGACCAGCGTTCGTGCTGGACGTGCAGACCGCGTGAGACGACGCTTCATCCAGTCCCAAACATGCTCAATGGGGGACAGATCCGGAGATCTTGCTGGCCAGGGTAGTTGACTTACACCTTCTAGAGCACGTTGGGTGGCACGGGATACATGCGGACGTGCATTGTCCTGTTGGAACAGCAAATTCCCTTGCCGGTCTAGGAATGGTAGAGCGATGGGTTCGATGACGGTTTGGATGTACCGTGCACTATTCAGTGTCCCCTCGACGATCACCAGAGGTGTACGGCCAGTGTAGGAGATCGCTCCGCACACCATGATGCCGGGTGTTGGCCCTGTGTGCCTCGGTTGTATGCAGTCCTGATTGTGGCGCTCACCTGCACGGCGCCAAACACGCATACGACCATCATTGGCACCAAGGCAGAAGCGACTCTCATGGCTGAAGACGACACATCTCCATTCGTCCCTCCATTCACGCCTGTCGCGACACCACTGTATGTGGGCTGCACGATGTTGGGGCGTGAGCGGAAGACGGCCTAACGGTGTGCGGGACCGTAGCCCAGCTTCATGGAGACGGTTGCGAATGGTGTTCGCCGATACCCCAGGAGCAACAGTGTCCCAAATTTGCTGGGAAGTGGCGGTGCGGTCCCCTACGGCACTGCGTAGGATCCTACGGTGTTGGCGTGCATCCGTGCGTCACTGCGGTCCGGTCCCAAGTCGACGGGCACGTGCACCTTCCGCCGACCACTGGCGACAACATCGATGTACTGTGGAGACCTCACGCCCCACGTGTTGAGCAATTCGGCGGTACGTCCACCCGGGCTCCCGCATGCCCACTATACGCCCTCGCTCAAAGTCCGTCAACTGCACATACGGTTCACGTCCACGCTGTCGCGGCATGCTACCAGTGTTAAAGACTGCGATGGAGCTCCGTATGCCACGGCAAACTGGCTGACACTGACGGCGGCGGTGCACAAATGCTGCGCACCTAGCGCCATTCGACGGCCAACACCGCGGTTCCTGGTGTGTCCGCTGTGCTGTGCGTGTGATCATTGCTTGTACAGCCCTCTCGCAGTGTCCGGAGCAAGTATGGTGGGTCTGACACACCGGTGTCAATGTGTTCTTTTTTCCATTTCCAGGAGTGTATTTAGCTGTTTGCCTGGCATATCCACAGTCGCACATGGGAGAAGCTGTTTTCTCCCGTTCAGCGTGTCAGTACAATTACCATAATTCGAATAAACTCTGTTTAGGGTAGAACACGTTTAGCGACTACTGCCGAATGCAAGTGGTATGGGTCGCGAAGCAAGATGTGTGGTCCACCAGTCTTTCCAGCGACCAATTAAGCTCAATCCATTTTCAACCAGAATTCTGCAGATCTCATAATCTCTCCGTCATTACTGCAACGTAAATTCACTTTTGTCTGCTTACTGCAGTGAAGTCTCGATGATTCTCTACAACTGTTATTTCAAAAATTTTCCTATATTGCCGAATAAACTAGCTGTTCCTTGTTGTCTGAAGAAGTGTTGTGTCACTCTTTTGACAAGTGACAATCGTTGCACCTTTTAGCACTTTAGGCTGCTGCTGCGCATAAAGTGAAAATTGTTTAGTGTCCACCATGAGACCAGTATAAATACTGTTGTTCGGCGTCAGCTCTTCAACTGGCTATTGCCTAAAGCCTGTGAGTGATGGAAAGGTCGAAACTGAAATGCTTCTGTTATTATGAATGATAGTTGCTTCTGCCTGGCTTCCTAAACTCGCAGAACAATCGATAACAGAACTCTGAAGAGCCTCGTCAGCTACATCAAGGTTTCTGCATGATGCATAAACATAGGTTTGGTGCCCAATTAGTGCAACACCAATTATTCTACTGATATTTTAACACCAAACTTAACTGTTGACTTGTATGTGAAAAATACGCTGTGAGACAAACCTTTTTTTCAGAGGGCAGTCGACTATCGAAGAGATCTACTGTTATTTGAGACAGTGTAGCGCAGGATAACGCAGGAGCACACTCCGCCAATCTGACCAATACAGCAATACGAGTTTTTTTTTTTTTTTTTTTTTTTTTGTATCAGGACAGATGACTGGCGTCCTCATTCCATAGATAAAAGTCGACATAATTTTTATGTTTATGGTATGTTAAAACATAACTTGTGGGCAAGAAAAGAATGTACACTCAAGGAGTTAGAAGGCAGCATTTGGCTCATGGTTTCAAGAACTTTGACAAATGTTTGACAGTATGTTCAGGAACTGTCACGTTGCCCTCGCAGCAGAAGAGCATCATTTTCAGTAATTTCTGTAATCAGAGGCAAACTCAATTCAGTAGCATTCCGGCTTGGTTTGCGATCAACTCAGCGACGATGCTTAGAGCCGTTCTAACACAGACATCAAGGTATTTGTGACAATACTACGTTACTCCCTTCTACGCCCATTTCTCCTGTCAGTCAGTCATACACTCGTGTATTACGAAACGAACTATGAAATATTTAATTGCTAACAATTAATAGTGACAAAAAAATGGTTCAACTGGCTCTGGGCATTATGGGACTTAACATTTGACGTCATCAGTCCCCTAGAACTTAGAACTACTTAAACCGAACTAACCTAAGGACATCACACAAAACCATGCCCGAGGCAGAATTCGAACATGCGACCGTAGCGATCGTGCGGTTCCAGTCTGCTGCACCTAGAAACGCTCGGCCACACTGGCCGGCCAGAGTGATCACAAAATGTATTAATTGTTATTACGAGGGTTATCCAGAAAGTAAAGCACCACTTTTTTTTCTCAGCCGAAAACAAAGCTACGAATGCGAAAAGTTACGTATGTATTAATTGAAGTCTCCTAAGTGAGCGCGCTAAGTTTTCGTCATTTCTGACATGTAGCTGCAGGACAGTTTCAAAATGGCGTCTGTAGGTGATTTACGTAACAAGCAATGTGTCGTCATTGAATTTATCAGTGCAGGGAAAGAAACTGTGGGGAATACTCACAAACGCTTGTGTCAAGTCAATGGGCTTCTGCTGTCGAGAGAAGCACTGTTAGTCGCTGCGCACGGAGGGTGAGGGCTTCATAAGGCGGTTCGCCGGAGCTCCACGATTTGCAGCGGTAGGGGAGAACATCCACAGCTGTCACACCTGACAGCCCTGACCTAGCCTCCTCGGACTTCCACTTATTTGGGCTATTAAAGGTGGCCATTCGTGGCAAACATTTTGAGGATGATGAGACACCATTCTCTTTATGTTCAATAAGGAATTGTTGAGGGAAAAATGCGGTGCATTACTTTCTGGGCTACGCTCGTAGAACTAATCCGTGTCCAAAAACCAGCTCAAATCTCATTTACTACAACACATAACAAGACTGAACTTAACCTCGACACGTGTGCAGTTCCAACCCGATTGTATCGGAAAAAGTGTCTGTATCTCAAGAACGCTGCCAAGCAACTGGGCTGACTCGGTTCTAACCACCAGTGCATGAGCGACACGATAATAATAACAAGTCACAAACCAAATGCCAGCAGGAAAAGATCATTTTTATAGTTCCGTATGTCAATCGGTAAAATCGGAACCCTAATAGGACAACTTCGTTATCTGTTTGTATGTCAGTCTGCCTGTCCGGCCGTTTGTTAAGACCTCGTTTTATCAGAAACGGTTTAATAGGTATCAAGTTGAAATTTAAGTCACATACTAGGATTCATGTTGCCTTGTCGGGGTGAAAAATTGAAGCTTCTAAGTCAGTTCAGGCCATTTATGTCACATATTTTTGACACTCGCAAAATCACTCTTCAGAACTTACAGGCTACTTCCCTTAGGCCTAGACACAATAATATTCGCAATAAGCAATGTGTCACAGTACAAGCAAAGGAAACAATCCGAGAACGGTAAATCTGTAATTTTATGACACGAAAAAAACCTGTCATTTATATACTGATTTCCTGTCTGTTTATCTATTAAGACACCTTTTCCTCACGAACTGGTACACATATCGAGTTAAAATTTATGTCAATTATTAAGATCTATGGTTCCTTGGCGGTGTAGAAAATTAAAGTTTCTAAGTCAATGAAGTCAAAAGGCACTGCCATTTAGGTCTAATATTTTGATACTCGTAAACTCTTTAAGACCTGCTAGGGTACTTCCCTGTCGTCGTCCTCGACTCATGCCATTTGGCAAGAAACAATGTTTCACAGTAGAAGTATAGCGAAAAAGTCCTAAAACTGTTAATCTGTAATCACATCACGCTAAGAAATATTTTTTTATCATTTATTATCCGACGCCGAACTTGAAACTTAAACATTGTCGAGACTCTTCCAATCTCTGGGCCGATACCTCGCTAGTATCAATGTAGATAACAGGCAAAAATTGTTGATATTCTGGATTCCCGGAATGGATGAATTGTCTATATACAAAAATAAGTTTGTACGGAACTCTTAAATAAGAGGCTCCTACTTGCACCTGGCAATTGTTTTACTTCTGCATACAGCTTAACCACCTGTTTGCTGCATCACCATCGATACTCAGCATGCACTAAAATAGACAATAAATGCTAAAATCTAAAAATAAGCAATAAATGCTGAGACATAGTATGTCTGTCCTGCCACAGCCGCCGTGCAAACTAACACGTACACATCCTGTGCGAACTCCGGGGATGCCTTTGTGTCGTACGTGAAACAGTCTGCAGTTAATAGATAAAAACCTTAATACTATATATGTCATATGTAAGCCTTGGTCCCAGATGATAATCGCTAGTGACTCGAAAAGCATCACATTTATTTACTAAGTTCATACTCTTGTAACTGTTGTGACTGGTTGCGATACGTAGGCTACATGTAATCTTTATTACAAAACTGTCAAGAAGAAAGATCCGCCGATACTGTTACCGATTCTACGACCATAATCATTACACAATTAGAGCGGCATTAGAATGCCACAAAAAAAAAAATCAGGAAAAATCAGCTGGTATGCTTCACACATAACGAGTTTCTCTTTGGATTTTCTGCCAAATTTCGAAACAGCGTTTCGTTGTGGAAACTAATAAAATCATCCCTCATTGAAATTTGAACTAGATTTCGAGCTTCAGTAAAACCAGTCTTGGGGATATTTAATTTTTTCGTTGCTTCTATAACAGTCTTCTGACCTGTTTTGCGTACCATGGAGTGGTCAGTTAACTACAAGGGCTATTCGGAAAGTAAGGAACTATCGGTCGCGAAATGGAAAATACAGTGAATATCTGATGAAGCCTTGCACAGATGCGTTGGCTACTGTGTCTAGTACACCCGTCGATCGCTTCGTGTGGCTGTTTTCAGTTCTGAGCTCACAGTGAGAACGTAAACATGGCTAAAAATTAGCGTCTCCTGCCAAGTATCAGAGCCTGGCGAAAAAATTCACCTGAAGCTACGCAATCCACATAAGATACCTGTCATGCGGTTCGTTCTACACGATAATTCTCGGCCGTACTCTGTAGGGGCAATGAAGATGCTCCTGCATCGTTTTCAATGGAAAGTGATCACCAACAATACAGGCCGTAATTGGCTACCCCTGAGTTTCAGCTCTGCTCAAGTGAACTGCTGGCTATGAAGACAATATTTTGACACAGACAGCGTGCTGGAGTCTAGAGTAGAACATTGTCGAAAAGCACTGGCGGCTGTCTTCTACAACAAGGGAATGGGAAAGTTGGTACAACGCTACGGCAGATGTCTAAGTCTCACCGGCGACTGTGTGGAGAAGTAGCTGGAAGGTGTAGCTAAACGTTGCAAATAAAACAGTTTTGATTTTCACTGTGGTTTCCATTTCGTGACCTACCATTCGTTACATTCCGAATAGCCTTCGTATTTAATTCTCTGGTTCTATTTCAATAACCAGAGATTCCTTTGCACAGGCGTACACTGACAGAAAAATTTGCAACCCCCAAAGGAGTTGTGCCACATAAACTAAAGTTGGTAGGCGTCTTTCTACGTCTGAAAGATTATGTCTATTCAAATTTCACGAGAGCCGCATAAGGGTGGCGCTAGTAGCACCACTGTGAGGAAGTTTTAAACACAGGCTAAAACTGTCGTGAGAATTATTTACCTTTGAGATTGGACATGGTGAAGTTGTATTAGTCAAGGAATCTCTGGCTATTGAAATATCGCAGACTACAAATACGAGGGCTATTCGAAATGTAAGGAACGATAGGTCCCGAAATGGAAACCACAGTTAAAATCAAAACTGTTTTACTTGCAACGGTTACCTACACCTTCCAGCTACTTCTCTACACGGTCGCCGCTCAGACTTAGACATCTGTCGTAGCGTTGCACCAGCTTTTCAATTCCCTCGTTATAGAAGACAGCCGCCAGTGCTTTTCGACAATTTTCTACTCTGGACTGCTGCTCGTTGTCAACACCTAACTGAGTTTGAACTTTGTCGTCTAAGAGGGCTACGAGGAGCTGGATATTTCTTCTATGATACTACAGAAGGACTTGAGAGTAATGTAGCCACTGTACATGATTGCTTGCAGTAGTGGTCAAAAGAATATACAGTCGCAAGAAGATTGGGCTAGGGTCGGTCACGTGGCAGTACCGAGAGCGATGACCATCGTTTCGGTACTTCAATCTGACGCACATTACTTCATCCTCAGCAAAAATATGAGCAGCAGCTGGCACCACAGTGACAGAACGAACTGTTGGAAACCATTTAGTTCAAGGATAGCTCCGAGCCAGACGCAATGTAGCGTGTACTCCACTGACCGCAAAACAGCAACATTTGCGACTTCAGTGGTGTCAGATGGGAGCTCACTGGAGGGGAGGGTGGAGGTCTGTTGTGGTCTGTGACGGAAGCCGGTTCCGCCTCGTGACAATGATGGCCGTATGTTGGTTAGGGGGAGGAATGTTGAGGGCTTGCAACCAACTGGCAGAAGCACACTCGCGGGTACCCCATTCACCCTGGTTGCAAATTTGTACGTCAGTTTGGTGATCCGACTCGTCGTGCTGTCATTCATGAACAGAATTCCAGGTAGTGTTTTCCAACAGGATAACGCTCGCCCACACACCGCTGTTATGTCGACATGGCGACATGTCGCCTTCGCCCGCTCGACTACAAGATCTTTAATCGATCTCATATGGGACATCACCGGATGACAACTGCAGCGTCGTACACAAACATTAATCTTCCTTGTACTGACCGACCAAGTGCAATAGACATGGAATCTCATCCTACAATCTGACATCTTACACCTGTACTACACAATGCATACACGTTTACATGCTCTCATTCAACATGCTGGCGGTTAAACTGGTTATTAATGTACTAGCGTTTTCCATAAGCAATGGTTTATCTCACGCCCACATTAGCCTGTGATCTTGCGGTGTTAATCACTTACCTAGGCAAATGTATTCGCAAAATGTCATTACTCTACAGTTATTATTTGTAGCACTGCGATTTTTTTCATTCAGTGTATTTTAAGCACAGATTTAACGGATGTTTTCAAGAGTATGATATTGAACTATAGAGTAAATTGGAATCTTTTCTGTGAATTTCAGTACAAGATGCCCGACAACAGGCATAAAGCTGACTTGTTCCGTAAAGGTACTTTGAATGGAACGCTCGTCGTGGCGTCTGGACTGGATTTTCGGCCGCCTACGCACGTTATTAGGGCCGCGGCGTGAGTAATGGGCCGCATGTAAACGAATCCAGCGTTTGCGGGAAGCCGCCCGTGACGGCGGAGGCGAAACATCCTTTGTGGGCGGCCTCCAGACCTCCACCTGCACGAGGAAATTGTATTCATCTTTGACTTTATGGCACGTACTCGATCACACCTCAAAGAGGGATGCGGGAAACGCTTTCATATTTTTACCCGGTTCCTTTGCGGGCGCGCCGGGCAGGGCCGTGTTATAAAGTCTACCGACTTGCCGATGACAGGAAGTATAACACGGTCGTATGGGTGGGGAAGTGGTGTGGAGAGGGGGAGGGAGTGGAGGGGGGGGGGGGAATGCCTGAGGGAACTGGAGAGGCCAGGGACTGGGAAAGGGAAGGTAGTTTCCTGTGGAGCCTGATATGAAATTCTACTTTGTGCTCTGAGGTAATGCAATATCGATGCGTGCGTCGGCAGCGAACAGAGAGGTCACGCGGAGATCACAGCAAAGTGAGGCGACGTGCTGGCCGGCGAGGTTCGTGACTGGCTGCCCTGTAGGGTCCAAGAGGTGGGTGGCGGGGCCGTGCGCCGAACATGCCGGGGGATCAGCGGGGCAGTCTGAGGCAACGCCACGGTGGATTTCCTCCAACTGCCCTATCAGCGAGGACCGTGTAGGTTCCGATCCGAATATTCTCAGTTTCTCACTTTTTGTAGCTTCAACGTATCCATTTCCCAGGCCAGCTCAGCGGCTGTGGGCAGAACAATATCACTTTCAATTTGGAATTAATCCACCTGCCCGATCAGAGAGGGTCATGTAGGTTACGATCTATTCTCAGTTAAACACTTTTTATAGCTTCAACGTATCCATTTTCCAGCCCATCTCAGAAGGAATCGGAGCAATGGTATCACTTTCAACTGCAATTCATCTTGATACTTCAAATTCCAAACGAGACTGACAGGAGCAAATATCCGCATCTATATTTACATCTGATTACGTAGGGTTTCCCGGGGTAAAAATGGTTCAAATGGCTCTGAGCACTATGGGACTCAACTACTTAAACCTAACAAACCTAAGGACATCACACAAATACATGCCCGAGCAGGATTCGAACCTGCTACAATAGCAGTCGCGCGGTTCCTAACTGAAGAGCCTAGAACCGCTCGGCCACCGCGGTCGGCATGCATCTAATCTTCAGCATTCTTCTACAGCAGCAAATTCCAAAAGCCTCTATTCTTTTCTTGTTTAAACTGTTTATCGCTCGTGTTTCAGTTCCATACATGGCCACACTCCATGCAAATACTTTGAGAAATGACTGCTCAACACTTACAACTTTATACGATTTTAACAATTTTCTCTTCTTCAGAAGCGTTTTTCTTGTCATTGCCAATCTACATTTTATGTCCTCTCTACTACGGCCTTTATCAGTTATTTTATTACGTCAATAGTAAGACTCATTTACTACTTTTAGTATCTCATTTCCTAGTCTACTTCACTCGGTATCACCTCATTTAATTTGACTACATCTTACTATCCTTGTTTTGCTTTTGTTGATGTCGTTCTTATACATACCTTTCAAGACATTATTCATTTCGTACAGCTGCTCCTCCAAGTTCTTTGGTGTCTCTGAGAGAATTACAATGTCATCGGCAAACCTCAAAGGTCTTATTTCTTCTCCCTGAAGTTTAATTCCTTCTACTAATTTTTCTTTGGTCAATTTGCTGCTTGCTTAATGTACAGATCTGGGACAGGTCAGAGCCCTGTTTGATTGCCTCCTTAATCACGGATTCCTTTTCATGTCAGTCGACTCTTGCAACTGCCGTCTGGTTTCTGTAAAAGCTGTTAACAACCTTCCGCTCCTTGTATTTTACCCCTGCTACCTTCATAATTTCAAAGGGAGTATTCCAGTCACAACCGCCAAAAGTTTTCTCTAAATCGACAAATGTTAACCTAACTTCTAAGATAAGTTTTAGGGTTATCATACCCTCGCGTGAGCCAACATTTCACCGCAATCCAAACTAATGCTCCCCGAGATCGGCTTCTACAAGATTTTCCATTCTTCAGTAAATATTTGATGTTAGTATTTTGTAACCAAACCGATATTTTAATAATATTAACACCTGTCAGAACCTGCTTTATTTGGAACTGGGATTACTACATTCGTTTTGAAGTATTTCACCTGTCTTATATATCTTGTACCCCAGATGGAACAGTTTTGTAATGACTGGCCCTCTCAAAGCTATCAATAGGTCTGACGGGATGTTTTCTGCTCCCATGGCCTTGTTTCTACTTAGGTCTTTCAGTGCTCTGTCAAATTGTTCTCTGAATATCATGTCTCTCATCTCCTCTTCATACATACCCTCTTCCATTTCTATAACATTGCCTGCAAGTATATCTCCCTTGTATAGACCCTCTATATACTCCTTACAACTTTCAGCTTTCTCTTCTTTGCTTAGAATTGGATTTTCCATCTCAGCTCTTGCTATTCATACAGTTGATTCTCTTGTTTTTCCTACTACTCCGAATTAACTAATATATTTTCTACATTTAGAGCAAGCTGCCACTTATCACATCAACTAGAGTTTATGTCAAAGTCGCCTTGTAACCTACTGGTGGCACTCAATGACGATACCCCACCGCACACCAGCATCAGCAAAAAAATGGCAAACTGCTGTTGGCCCTGTCAGTCAGGTCATACAGAATAAGATTGGTCCAATTACACTTATCTGGGCACTCCAGACGATACATGTATCTGTGGTGAACCCTTGCCGCTGAGGATAATGTACTGGATTCTGTAATGTAAAAAGTCTCCGAGCCATTCACGTATCTGGGACCCTAATCCGTGGGATACGACCTTCGTGAACAGGCTGCCGAGGGGCATCGTGTCGAAAGCTTTCTGGAAATCTAATAATCTGTAATCTGCTTCTTGGCGTCTATAACTGCTTTGTAAGATATTATGTGAGAAAAGGGAAAGCTGGGCTTCGCACAACGGATGATTTCTAAATCCGTGCTCATTTGTTGACAGAAGATTTTCCACTTCAAGGACAATTACTATATTCGAACTCAGAATATGTTCAAAAATTCTACAGTAAACCGATGTTAATGATATTAGTATGTGATTATGTGAGCCCATTCCTTTATCTTTGTTATACATACGAATGGCAATTATCCATCACGACCTGACGACTTATTTGTTTTTAACGCATTCAGTTGCTTCTCTGCACTAGGGACGCCTACCCCTACGTCCTTCATGCGATCATCCAAAGTAAATCATTTCCTAAATGTGAAATTTAAAACTTCAGTATTGCCCAACCATCGTTACAAAATATTGACAAGAATTTTTTCAGCAGAACGAGAAAACTAGTTAAATCCAGTCTTGGGGAAGTTCAGTTTTTGTTCCGGAGTAATACTTCTTCATACCGCGACAATACGGAAAACACTGGAGAGAAAGGAGTTGGAAAACAAACAACTGTAATCGTTCAAGCGAAGTATGACTAAAGCTTCATGTAAATCCGGACAAAAATTGGAACGCATGTTTGGCTTAGGAACGTTACAGGGTTGAGGCAAGATAGTGTGGTTTCAGCATGGGTTATTTACAGTGGTGGATGATCAAATCGTGAAAGAGACCAGAGAAGCTCATAGAGAAAGGAAGATGAAGTTACTGTTATTTTAGGACGATATTTTGTGGTGTGGAAACCAACAGTAAGGATGAAAAAAAATCGAGAGTTATGGAATAAAATGCAGTATCGAGAAAAGCAAGCCAATGGTGGAATCCAGAGAAGTCGAAGATGGCAAGCGACAAATTAACATTAATGGACAGAATATTAAAATTGTGACATAATTTTAATTATCTAGGGAATGTAGTACTGGAAAATACAAGAATTGGGGCACGACATAGCAATGAGTTTTACCACAGTGTGAGGGGCTCAGTATTAGTCTGGGGAAGGGAGGTGCCAAGAAGTGTAAGGAAGCGCTGTTCAGGACGGTGCTTTACTCCGATATTGGCATATTCAGGGAGATAATAATTAAACTTTGAAACCGCTGTAGAAATAACACCAGTGACCAGAATGACGTCAAATTGCAACGCAATATTATCGGAGAAGAGCGATAACGTATGGTATAAGAAAAATAAATAGTTACAAAATGACGCTGTAAGCATCATAATTTTATAGTGAACGAAAAACGAATAACAAATAAATCATACAACAATGGCTAAGGTGTACGTTTGACGTTAAACAAACTGCATGGCTGTACAAGTGTGATACTGTTAGTTACGTAAACCCATCCACCACGGCAAGGTCATATCACGTCGGATTGGAAAAATCCCTTTTTATTGGCCCTGAGGCAAAAAAACCGCATAAACAGTATCACTCACATCGGTTTT
This sequence comes from Schistocerca gregaria, assembly GCF_023897955.1. Classification (NCBI taxonomy): domain Eukaryota; kingdom Metazoa; phylum Arthropoda; class Insecta; order Orthoptera; family Acrididae; genus Schistocerca; species Schistocerca gregaria. The sequence continues at coordinate 137,960,631 of NC_064923.1, read as the reverse complement.
TAATTGTCCTGTGGCCAAAAACAGCATAAAAATCATGAATCATTTCGGTTTCTAATTGTCGTGAGGCCAAAAACGGCATAATAAGCATCAGTCAGAATCAACTCGGATTATTAATTTCTGTGTGACTGGTGCGAAATATGTTCAGTAAGTTTGTCCGCCGTTTCCTGCAACCAGTTCAAATCGAGAAACAGCATGTTGCACAACTGATATAAATGTTTCCGGCGTCAAGTTCAGAAAGTGTTGCTCATGCCGTGCCTTCAATGCAGCTAAGTTTGCAATCGGAACACTGAACACAACATCTTTCAGATAGCCCCACAGCCTAAGTCACACGGATTAAGGTCAGGTGATCGGGACGGCCAGGCTGTATGGAAATGGCGGCTGATAATTCTAGCATTTCCGAAGTTGGCGCTTCAGCAGCTGCTTAACTGGATTTGCAATGTGCGTAGGGGCGCAACCTAGCATAAAAATGAACTCATCCACGCTGTTGGAGAGCTGGTGTGACGTAGTTGAGCAAAAGTCTCTGATAACGCTTACCAGTGACGGTACAGGTAACAGGACCGGAAGCACCTGTCTCTTCGAAAAAATATGGCCATATGATACATGATGCCGTAAACCCGCATTACATAATGACATTTTCAGGATCAAGGGGCACTGGTTGATTTGTGCGTATATTTTCAGTTGCCCATATTCGACTATTCTGTGTATTGACATATCCTGTCTGATGGAAGTGGCCTTCATCTGTCCACAACATTTTCCATGGCCAATCATTGTCCACTTCCATGCGAGCAACAACTTCTCTCTTACTGGCAGGTCAACGGAAGCAACTCGTACACATGGGTAATTTTGAATGGATAGCAAAGAAGGATGTTTCGTAGAATTTTACGCACTGTGGTGATGGATATGTCCAATGTTCGGGCAATTCTCCATGCACTACACGTTTCCACACCACCACTCGTCTCTTCCTGTATTGCTGTGGCCATTGCTTCCACTGACGTTTAGACAATTCGTTTCTTCCCTCTGCCACATAACACACCAAAAGAACCCGTCTTTTCGAATTTCCGAAATGTTTTCTTCAGACCAACGGCAGTCATCCAACCAACGTGTTTTTTCAAACCCTTCAGTGTCAGGAACTTCTGCAGAGCGACGTGTGCACAGTCATCATTCTTCTAATACAGCTCTACAAGCAGAGCGCGATCCTGCATTGAGACAGTCATGGCGAAGGTCGCAGACGCGAAAGGAGAGAAAGCCGTCGACCCGGCCTCTTTATGCCAACTTCGATCGGTCGTGCGCGTGATAGGTGTTTTCATTTGTGTATTATGACACATACAGCGCCATCTACTGATCAATTTTCACACTATTTTTTTCTTGTGCCATAGGTTTTCCCCTTCTCCGATAATATTCTGTAGTGGTTTATAAAAAAGAAAAAGAGAAGAAAAGAAAAGGTTGAAAATGTGGGAAGAAATGGTGAACAAAAAGGGGGTTTTAAAATCGTTAATGACCATCAAAAAAGGGAAAGAATGAAATGCAAATCGGACTTCGTATTACAGAAAAGTTATCGGACTGTGTGATTCGGAATACCTATTGTTGGGGTGGTCGTTCTGACGTTTCTGAGCAAAAGTCAAACCAGTTTCAACTACAAAGTTATTTGAAGGAGAACGTAGAATAACAAAATGTGATTAACAGGTGGAAATGGCGTAGATAAGAGTTCATCCTTTACCATGTTAACATGTCTTCTTACGTGCGGCGTCCAGGTCTTCAAAAATCTCCTACTTCATTTCTGCGTGAAAAGTCTGCTCCGAAATCTTGCAATCGTCCAGGAATCACTTATTTATACAAATCAAAATCATTTTGACACTGAATGCAATTTATTTTACGTTGCTACTTCCATCCTCTGAATTTCATAACAACTTCAACAATATGTCTACACATTAATAAGTTTTTTCGTCTTAATCAGATCAAGACTAGCTAATAAGTGTTTTACGTCTGCATTAAGCTTCCGCTCTCGAAAGAGACAATAGACGGATAGAAAACAAAAAAAAAGAGTTACAATTTTAGTATTTTCTCTGCCGTCGAGCGCTCATACCGCTGAGACGGTATAATTTATATCTGAGGGAACGAGTGTAGCGCGGCGAAATTCTAAGTCCCGCTGCAATTCCGTTGCAATTTCACGTCATTCTGACCAGTGGTGTTATTTCTACAGCGTTTTGAAAGTTTAACTTTAATTATAATCGCACTGTACATCGGAGACCTGGACAATGACAAGAAGAGAGGAGACAGATTCTGAGCCAGTGAAATGAAATTCCTAAGAAGCATGTTAGGGAAAACGAGGAGAGACAGTGAGAAGTGAATATGTAAGCAACGAAACTGGGGAGCAAAGCTGAATGGGAGAACTGAGAACAACAGGGTAAAAACCCTTGAACATAAGATTAGAATGGAAACGGAAGAATACCAAAACGAGTTATGGAAGTTAAGTTTGAGGACAAGAGAGAGACCTAGAGCAAGATGGATTGACTTAGTAAAGACGAGTTAAAGAAAGAAGGATGTGGACTGGAACCTAACAGTTACAGAAGAATAATGATGGAAAGACAGGAAAAAGGGAGAAGTACCACAAAAGTCCCAACCTGGCCTGACACTGAATAACGGGAAACGAAGACGACGGCGACCGTGGCAATGGGTATGGTTGTTTAAAGTCTGACAACGGTAACGTGCACACACATCAACTTCTTTACCACAACTGTTTAAGATTCCATACTCGACACACATGTTGTTTAATATACGCGTACACATAATATGTCACTAATGAAGGGCTATAAGGCCGAATAAGGGTCTAGCAATTAAATAGTTTAACTCGTAACACATGGTGTGCAGGAAAATGTCTTATAAGAAACACATTCTTCTAACCACCAATCATATAAGATTTAGATTAGTAAGAGCATTTTTCGCAAAAAACAGAACCACAAAACAGAGTGTTCCAGAAGTGGTGCGTACAGTACATAAATCCTTAACTAATTAACATACATCCAACTAATAATGAATGTTTAACCTTCCTAAACTCGTAGTTAAAGTATCTTGTCTTCGTTATATAGCAATTTTATTTACTGATGTAATGTTAATGCGAAGAAGTATTAACTAATGGAAGAGAAAAATAGTACACAGACTTTTTTTGAAAGAATGACGTATAAAAGCAATGTTGCGTCCAGCAAGAACGATAAAATAAAACAGACAATGTATTAAAACAAACGAAGATACTGGCATTAGAAAGGGTATATAATACATGAAAGACATTGTTTGCAGGTAGATCGTTGCCTTGCTGTTGAAATAAACGTTGACATAAGATAGTGTTACTACCATTAAATTAGAAAAAGGAGGGAAACGTGAGTAATATGGTAATTTGTAAATTCTTGTGCCTTCTAATATATAAGAACTGGTTGATGACGAAGTCTTTCAGTTTGTAATCAGGAAATAAACTCCTGATGTTTCGTGAACGAAGACGTAAGAAACTTTTACTCTTATTCAATGACGTAGTATTTTTCCGCTTACCCTTCCGTGTTCAAGTGTTGGTCAGAAATTTATTTAAAGTGGTAGTAGTATGATTTATTATTAGTGCTGCGCAGGAGAGCATATGGATCTACATAAAAGGCTTGTTCTATTTCTTACATATTATTCATGCACTCTATACGAAAAGAGCTAGAAACTTATGATTTCTTAAGGCAGTTGGCGCAGGTTGTTATAGATTCAGTCATACGTAACTACGTTCACTGAAAATAAAATTATACATGAAGTTTTCCCTGATGTTATTGCCAACAATGTTTCTGGGTAGCCACGGTTTAAAAAGACAGTGTTGCCTAGTTAATTATCTATTACGGGACGCATAAGAATGTTCTGGTAGAAGCGTTCCTAAACAACTTGGAACCGTTCCACAAAATAGTCTAAGTTAGATGCTAACGCACGTGAGGTTGCTGGTAAGCACGATCAAAAATTAAAAATAAATTCTGTTTTCGGAGAACGGAGTACATTTCACAGTAAATAAAAGAGGTTTATCTTTGAGTACCATCACAGGGTCTCATGCAGCTTTAAACGCTTCACGCCTTTGAGTACGTATTTTCATATCGTCATAACGGCTGCTCCTTACACGCATTTACACTTTCTTATTGTAGTCAATCTTTTCTTTGATCACCCTCTTCAATTTCCCTCCCCCAGACCAGACAGACATGACACTTTGGTGTCTCACGATGTGCATTTTATTATCCAACTAATCATGAACATTCTTTCCTAATACCACATTTCAAAAGCGTCTATTCTTTTCTTCTCTGTTCGACTTAACGTTCACGTTTCACATTCAAGTAACGTTACACACCGGGAAACATACCTTCCGAAAACACATCCCAAGATTCATATTTATATTCCATTCTGTGTTCACATATTTCTCTTCCACAGACTTTTTTTCCGTAGCCACGCCACCTCTTCTGTCCTTTTTGGTCTCCCAGCTTTAGTTACTTTTTACGTCAACAACTCTAGTCTGTTACTCTCAACATATCTTTACCTAATATTAGCGGTTACCGCAGCAACACGTCACATAATTCGACTATACGCCGTTATCGTAGTTTAACTTTCATTGTTGCTAACCTTCAAGTCACTTTAAAAGTCACTATTGTTTCCATCTACCTCACCTTCCAAGCTTCTTGCCGCCTTTACGAGAATTATAGTGTTATCGGGAAGCCTCACAGTTATTATTTCTTCTTTTAATGCCCTTTCAAATTACTCCTTGGTTGCCTTTACCGCTTGTACAAAGTACCACGTGAGAAACATGAGAAATAGGCTACAACCATGTCTAATCATTTCTCAAATACTGCCCCTCCCTTTCATGTCCTTCGACAATCAGAAATGCAGTGTGTTTTCTACCCAGTTGGATTTTTGTAATTTTTTTATATGTATGGGAAGTGAAATTCAGAAATTAAGCACCGAACTCAAACATTTTCGAAAAAAATTTTTTGAAGGCTTCTGAGGAACTTTAATTCGCCAAATTTAAGACGGTTTTCACAATTGGCTGCATGCCTAACTCGGTAGCGTAATGTTAATCGTGTAATCAGTGGACTGCTGGTTCGAATTTGGCTGTTGTTCTTTTTTTGTGATAAGCTTTCTGTCCAATTTGAAAACATAAGTCATTTCAATACGCCATTAACCCATATCTGATCACCATTTTTATGAAAAACGCCAATCTTCTCTCTAATTACATCCCACATGCATTGCAGATGTAAACGATTATTCATATTTTATAAAAGATTGTTAATAAAAATTGTTTAAAGAAAGAAAAACATTTCAAATTTATTAACGATGTTTTATAAAATATCAATAATAAGAATTTATATTTGCGATGATGTGATACGTAGTTAGAAACAAGAAGCCGTACAATTTTCATAAAGAATGACGATTAGATATGTGTGAGTTGTTTTATATTTGATGAATCTTTATTTAAATGATGTAGGTGTTCGAAATGAAAGAACTAAGATTCCATAGAGGTGTTTGAACTAGTGATCCACTATTATCCAGTTCCCAATCTCCAACGCTACCGATATACTTTCTTTTTTGTTATTTCAGCATTTTTTTTAATTTAAGGATAGATAGACAGCTATAACGGCATACAACATTTACAAACATAAGAAAATCCGACGGCGACAGGTAAAGTGTTTGGGTCTCAATCGAATCAGGACCGCAAAAATATCCCATAGGTCTATGATGAAACATTTGAGCATCTCGCAACATATCTGTTTGCGCAGAAGGCAAATATATGTTTTTCAGGAAAGCCATTAATGGTATATCTTAGTCTTTATATGTTCGTGCCAATATCTGTAAGTGCATTTAAACAATGAGTCATCCTTAGTTTTACACAACCACAAACAAAATATTTGTAGGACAACGCTCAATTTATTTTAGAATGAACTAAAAAATGCAGGCCAGTGAGACTGTTAAGATCTCTTTTAGGTTAGTTCAGATACTTACGAATAAAAAAAAAAACTGTCATGTCAAATACAGTAGCACGAAGTTTACTTTCTCTTACTTACAAAAGGGCCCCATATTCTCAGAAGTGTATTTTTGAAACAGACCATTATGAACTCTAACATTCATTACTGAAGTAGTTACAATAAACGGAAAATGAGTGCCTGTATTTCATATAATAATTTGAGTTCCGTCTGTCTCGGAGAATAACACAAGCCATTTCAATATCATCCATACCACACTACAAGCCAAGGCTTGAGTAAGTTATTGAAATTCTGCTACCAGATCCATCATTAAGCCTAAATTTTATTCTGCCATTGGTGGTTCTCTCTATACGTCCACAAACGTCGTTATTATTTTATACATTCCGGAAACACACTATTCACAGTATTGTGTATCTGAATACGTAAAACACATAGTATCATTACTATCAATTGCAGGTTCGAAGTTAGGCTTCACATGGTGGGTCCGGCAGTTGGTCTGACAAGGATAAAATATATTGCTCGCCAGTGTTTTCTCGCAGATCATGAAATTCCTCTGCATGTAACCCTGATTTCAGCGCTTTGGCGTTGCCCTTCTCTCCCCTTTTATTTTTCTAGATAGCAGGGACTGGAGTTCGGATTTCTCTTCTCTACTTCTTTGTTGCTTGCTGCATTTATTTTGAACAGGGTGCTGTTGTTGGTTTGTGCTTTCGCAGTGTAGAATGAGTTATGGTAGGGCCTCCATGTTCCATGGATTTTTCCATCATAGAGCATTCAACGTCGCATGTGTTTTCTGCAATATCAGAATACCTAGTTTCACTCTTTTTAGAGTCACCAACGCTTCCTGCCATCTCCACATCCTCTTCTATTTCCAGACGAGCAGTCTAACGTTCCTGTTGCTAAATGTTGGCAGTGACGATATTTGCAGTTTCTTCATTTAACGCAGCAGTACTTTCGATCATTTCCTGTGCCGCTCTGCATTCCGTTCCCCTGCTCTGCGGCGGTAGTTTCACTAACGTTCGATGCCACCTCCGCATTCTCTTCCATTTCCATAGAAGCATTCAGGTGATCAGCTTGAGTGTCGTAGGTGACTCCGCTACCACCCTCGTTGGTTGAGTTTCTTGTATTATCACATTCGTTGCTCTCCGTTCGATTCTCCTGCTGGTCCTGGACGGATTCTGTGACTTCCTCTTTCACATTTTTATGGCTGCCAGGCACTGGTGAACCCATAGTAGGGTCACTCCTCTCGGGCAGAACAATTACACATGCTACTGGTTCCAATGAAGCTTTCTCAATACCCAATTGAACAGAGAGACTAAAGGTTGCAGTTTCTCCTCAGGCGTTCAGTGGAATTACATACCGAGGAGCATGTACGGGACTGGTTTCCGAAAAATAAGCCCATATGAAAACATATGCTCTAGGACCTCATGCAGTGACAGAAGAAGGTATGGGCTTTCGTAATTCTACTTTAGCTACTCTATTGACGTTTATCTCGCCATGCCAAAAGTTTTTTCACTATACTTCTTTTCTGATACCGTGAACTGTCCCATATAAACCAAGCATTTCCCTGAACTTTCCGAGGGGCCCTTAGCAAGCGAAATTACAGACTCACACACATGAGAAACCAATAACTGCGCACTTTATTGATACTGTGCTAATAGACCTATTATTATGCTTAAATTTTACGTTACCATTAGTGGTCGTGATTACTCGTTCACAAACATTTGGCATACACACTACTCACATTATTGACAATTTGAGCACCTAATACTGCCACTTCAAGCAACTTCACACTTAGGTGACAAAAGTCATGGAATACCACTTAACATCGTGTTGAACCTTCGTTTGCAAAGCCCAGTGCAACAATTCGATGTGGTATGGCCTCAGCAAGTCCTTGGAAATCCCCTGCAGAAATACTGAGTTATGCTGCCGCTGTAGTCGTCCATAATTGCAACAGTTTTGCAGTACAGGATTTCGTGTACTGACTGACCTCTCGATTATGTCCCATAAATGTGCGATGGGGTTCTTAACGGGCGATCTGGGTGACCACATCATTCTCTCTAAATGTCCAGAATGTTCTTCAAAACCAATCGCGGACACTTGTGGTCCGCTTACATAACTCGGATCGTGAAGTCCATGAATGGCTGTAAATAGTCTCCAAGTAGCCGTCAATGACCACTTCAGTTGGCCAGAGAACTCAGTCAATTCCATGTAAACACAGCCCACACCATTATGAAGCCAGCACTTGCTTTCGCAGCGTTTTGTTGACAACTTAGGTCCATGGCTTCTCGGGGTCTGTGCCACACTCGAACCCTATTATCAGCTCTTATTAACTGAAATAGGCATTCAGTTGATCAGGCCACGGATTTCCAGTCGTCTAGAGTCAAACTGAATGAATAACGAGATCAGATGAGCCGCTGCAGGGGATTTCATGCCATTAGCAAAGGCTTTCGCTTCGTTCGCCTGTTGCCATAGCCCATTAACGCTAGATTTCCTGTCGCACTGTCCTAATGGACACATTCATCGTACGTCCCACATTGATGTCTGCGGTTCTTTCACGCAGGATAGATTGTTATTTTTTTCTTTTTTTATTTACACTTCTACAACCGTAGCAAGTTGAGGTGCAAATCTTCAATGTTATGAACATCTCAGTACATGAAATTACAACATTAAAGTAATAACAGATAAAATAGAATAATTATGAATCCAAAAAGTCAAGCCATAAGTTTAAGTAAACGCAATAAACAGTATAAGACCCAGCTTAACATTTCAATGGAGTAGGAATGACCCACGAGGAAACTCTTCAGTTTCGAATGAAAGCACGTGGATTACTGCTAAGATTTTTGAATTATTGTGGTAGGTTATTGAGAATGGATGCATCATTATACTGTACACCTTTCTCAACAAGATTTGAGGAAATGTTATCCAAATGCAGATTGGATTTCTGCCTAATATTAACCGAGTGAAATGTGTTAATGCTAGGGAATAAGCTGTTATTGTTAACAAGAAACGACAGTAAATTATATACATTGAGTATTGAAAGGGCAATGTCAAAATACCCAGAGTAGTGAACAGGGCTCGACAAAAGGATCACGAACTTACACGACTTATAACCCGAATTGCCTGTTTCTGAGCCAAAAATATTCTTTTATAATGGGAAGAGCTACCCCAAATATAATACGATACGACATAAGCGAATGAAAATAAGCAAAATAGACTAATTTTCGAGTCGAAGGATCACTTACTTCAGAAAAACCGTAAAAACAGCGTCTTACTGTGATTTAGCGTTAGTTAACTTTCTACAACCCATGAACTTATGTCAAGAGCTGCACTATTTGAAATCGAGCCAGTGTTTCGCACAACATCCTTTACTACCAGGCTAGTGTCATCAGCAAAAGAAATATTTTAGAGTTACCCGTAAACTAGAGGGTTTATCATTTTCAATAAATCATCAAAAGTATCCGCACACCACGAAAAACATACGTTTTTCGTATTAGGTGCACTGTATAGCCACCTACTGCCAGGTACTCCATATCAGCGACCTCATTAGTCACTAGACATCGTGAGAGAGCACAATGGAGCGCTCCGTGGCACTCACGGAGCTCGAACACGGTCAGGTGACTGACTGTCACTTGTGTCATACGTCGGAACGGACATCACTAGGTCCACTGTTTCCAACGTTATAGTGAAATGAAAACGGGGAGGGGCACGTACTGCACAGAATATTCAGGACGATCTCGTCTGTTGACTGACAGGGACAGCCGACAGTTGAAGAGGGTCGTAATGTGTAACAGGCAGATATCTATAAAGACCATCACACAGGGATTCCAACCTGCATCCGGATTCACTGCAAGTCATAGGACAGTTAGGCGCGAAAGCTTGGATTTTATGGTCGAGCGGCTGCTCATAAGCAACACATGACGCCGGTGAATTCCAAGCGAAGCCTTACTTGGCTTAAGGAGCGTAAACACTGGACGATTGAAAAGTGGAACAAAGTTGTGTGGATTGACGAATCACGGTACACATTTTGGCGATGGCGGGGTGAGGGTATGGCGAATGCACGGTGAACGTCATCTGCCAGCGTGTGAAGTGCCAACAGCAAAATTCGGAGGCGGTGGTTTTATGGTGTGGTCGTGTTTTTTGTGGTTGGAGCTTCCACCCGTTGTTGTTTTGCGTGGTACTATCACAGCCCAGGCCTACGTTGATGTTTTAAGCACATTCTTCCTTCCCACTGTTGAAGAGCAATTCGAGGATAGTGATTGCAACTTTCAACGCAATCGAGCACCTGTTCATAATGCACAGCATGTGGAAGAGTGGTTACACAACAATAACATTCCTTTAATGGATTTGCCTGAACAGAGTCCTGACCTGAATCATATAGAACACCTTTGGGATGTATTGGAACGCCGACTTCGTGCCAGGCCTCACCGGCCGACATCGATACATCTCACTCTCCGTGAAGAATGGGCTGCAATTTCCCAGTAAACCTTCCAGCACCTGATTGAACGTATGCATGCGAGAGTGGACGCCGTCATCAAGGCTAAGGGTGGGCAACCATACTGAACCGATGGAGGGCGCCACGAACTTGTAAGTCACTTTCAGCCACTTGTCCGGATACTTTTGATCACATAGTGTATATAAATAAGGAACAGGAGTGGCCCCAAAACTGATACTGGAGCAACCCCCCCCCCCCCCTGACCGTACTGCATTGAGACCCCACATCATAGCCATTCTCAACACTGTGAATAATGACCTTTTTCTGTCTGTTGTTAATGTAAGAAGTGAACCAATTGTGAGCTACACAGGGTAGTCCGTAATGGTCTAACTTCTGGAGAAATATTTTGTGATCAACACAATCAAACGCTTAAGTTAAAGCAAGAACTAAGCCTAGCGCTTGAAGCCTTTTGTTTAATCCATCCAGTACCTCACAGACATAAGATAATGTAGCATTTTCGGTTGTTAAACTACTGTACATTTGATAGCAAATTATGTGATATAAAACTATCAATTGTCGTTACATATACAGTCTTTTCAATAATTTTAGCAAACATGATGGCGCAGAAATAGGTCTAAAATTGTCTACATTATCCCTTTCTCCCTTTTTATAAAGCGGTTTTACTACTGAGTAGTTCAGTCGTTCAGGAAACTGAACTTTCTGAAACAAAAAATTACAAATATAGATAAGTGCAGGTTTAACATGTGCAGCACATTACTTTAATATTCTGCTAGGCACTCCATGATATCCATGAGTGTCTTCAGTAATTTAATGATTGACTTAAACTCCCCCTTGTCAGTATCACAGAGGAGTATTTCAGACATCACTCTGGGAAAGGCATTTACCAAGTTATACGATTTCCTGTAGAAAATAATTTTTATTTAACTCACCAGCAATGCTCAGAAAATGACTTTTAAATACTGTACATATATCTGACTTGTCAGTAACAGAAATATGTTTACTACGAACTAACTTTATATCGTCGACCATGTGCTGCTGGCCAGACACTTCCTTCTCAACTGACCATATGGTTTTAATTTTACCTTGTCAATTAACTATTCTATTTGCGTACCACATACTCTTTGCATTCCTAACTAAATTTTTAAGTACTTTACAATACTGTTCGTAATAACAAATTTTTGTTACTTCCTGTAAACTGAACCAAGAACCGTCTCTAGCTTGAGCACAAATGATCTGAAGTCAGAGTAAAAAAAAAAAGGTTCAAATGGCTCTAACCACTATGGGACTTAACATCTGTGGTCACAGTCCCCTAGACTTAGAACTACTTATACCTAACTAATCTAAGCACATGACACACATCCATGCCCGAGGTAGGATTCGAACCTGCGACCGTAGCAGCAGTACGGTTCCGGACTGAAGCGACCAGAACAGCTCGGTCACAGCGACCGACCGAAGTCAGAGTTAGGAGACAAATAAGAAACAACAATTCCAACTTTAGTTTCACTAAATTCAACTGCACCTGCACAACATTCAAATATCTGTTCAGTGCAGTGCCGTGATACGTCCACGGACCTAAACGGAATACTGTTTTTTATGTACATGGCCATTCCCCCACTCCGCAAGGAACTCCTTGAGAAACAGACAGCTAGTCTGCAACCAGGGAAAGGAAGCCTGTAAATTGCCAAATTATATAAGTGGTGCTCCGATATACCAATAATGTCAGAGTCAACATCTACAAGCAGTTCACTGACTTTATCTCCAATACCTCTTAAATTTTGATGAATTATGCACTTCCTTCTTTACTTGGATACCTGACCACCTCTGCAGGTGATTCCTTTGTTAGAGGGACTTCCTTTAAGCAGATATGTCTACCAGCTGACTCCAGTCTAAAAGAGGTGTAGCTCTAACACTAACTACCACAGGAATTTTTTCAAGAGCTGTATCACCCACTAAACTGTCACATATAAGTTTTGCCACCCTCCTCATACCTATAGAGGTGCAGGCCATGCTAAGTAAAACCCAATCTACTGGCACCATCCAATGTTACCCATGCCCTCTGCCATCAACGTCCTCTCCAGTCCCATGTTAACACGCCTAACAGGCGCATTAAGATGAGACCGATGATGATGCAGAAACAGTTGCACGAAATGCACATTAGTGCTAGCAGTTTGAGTGGCTATCTTGACCAGGTCACCACGTACATCATATTTCCCTTCCCCATCAAGACCATTCCCTGCTCTACCAGCAATCACTACCTGATCCTCTTTCGTAAAATTCCCACACATCTCACCTGAGCCAACCTGCACTAGGCTTCACTATGCTGGTGACCTAGTACTCACTCCTCAACACTTCCTACAACTGCTAGCCCACACCTCTACCGTGCGAACTACCTAGCAACAGAACCTTCTTCTTTCTGTTACACTTTGCGATTGACTTAGGCCTCCTCACTGTTGAGGACTGCCACATGTTCCCTACACCTACAGCTACAAGAAGCTCCTCTCGACTGAACTCTGACAGTTGGTCAAATGTATTACAGATACACATAGTACAAGTGTCTGAATACCACCTCCTGCTAACTGCCTTCTTCCAACTGCCAGTTCCCATTCCTAACGCCCTTCACCCGCCTCATCTATCTAGTTCCTCCTTTGCGTATTGTAACTGCATCTGAAGGGCACAGATCTTAGGCTCCTGCTCCTCTATCACCTTATTTCTACTACAGATTATGCATTTCCAGGAGAGGATTTCGCTAGAATGTCCAGTGGATTCTGCACTGCAAGCCCCCCACCCCCCCCCCCCCCACCCCCGCCCCAATGAAAATACTTTGAACAAATCCCACACCGTAATCCACTACTCACAAGCCTAGGACAAAACCACACTTTTCATTCATGGTATAATTTTACTGTCACTGGAAAAAAACTAAACGTCTCGTTACATGAGTTCAGTTACACGAGTAGAATTATTTATAGAACTAACAATAGTAGTCTCGAAATTCTATCTCTACTAAGAAAGCTACAACTTTTATTAACTACTAAATTCTAACAAATAACAATACCAATAAAACTTCACACAATTTATTAGCCAAAATCAAAAATTCAAGAGGCCACAGGAACACTTAATGAAGTTCAAACAGTGAATGAAAATGTTAGTGAAATATGTCACTAGAAGCATTAAGAAAACTAAAGCACGAAATTTGCTAAACGACTTCAAAGCAAAGAAAACACTGAAAAAACAGTGAACGAACGTTTCCAAAAGATAATTAAACCGCTATTTTGCCGCAAACAGCACGAGACACCGTTGAAAACTACTGCATTTAATTACTGTATAACAGTGCAGAAAGAACTTTGTCAGAACTTAAGAGCCGCTATAGCTGCAACTGTATGCCGCGAAATGTTGACACACTGCTAAAATCTGGATTAACGACTGAAAACTACTAAATCTGATATTCGAACACAATGCACAAACAACTTTGACAGTCCTTCGCTTTATAACTGCTACAGCTGCAACCGCAAGCCGCGAAATGTAAACACACTACTGAGGTGTAAGACTAGGATGAGCGACGTAAGCACACTCGAGTCAGTACCACAGAAAGAAAGATTGAGAAGAATGGAATTCCACTAGTTAGCTACTTTTACAGCAAATATGAACACAAATAAACTTCAAAATAAGTAACTGAGGACTTAAAACTTTATAAAATATTGACGACCAATTTCAACAGCAGTACATGACAATCCCTGGCGTCATACCAAAGCATTGTCTGTTAGCGCTGACAACTCTAAGTCAACGCCGCTGTTCTCGGTCGGTAAGTGAAGGCCTTCGGGCACTGCATTGTTCGTGGTGAGAGGTAAAGCCTGTTGTGTGTTATTCTTGGCACAGTATTGACACCGTGGATCTCGGAGTGCTGAATTCCCTAAGGATTTCTGAAATGGAATGTCCCATGTTTCTACTTCCGACTACTATTCTGTGTTCAGAGTCTGTTTTACTCATGTCATGCGGGAACAGTCACGTCAGAAACTTTTTCCGGTAAATCACCTGAGGACAAATGACAGCTCCGCCACAGCACTTCTCTTTCATACCTTGTGTAAGCAATGGTTGGTTCAAATGGCTCTGAGCACTATGGGACTCAACTGCTGTGGTTATCAGTCCCCTAGAACTTAGAACTACTTAAACCTAACTAACCTAAGGACATCACACACATCCATGCCCGAGGCAGGATTCGAACCTGCGACCGTAGCAGTCTCACGGTTCCGGACTGCGCGCCTAGAACCGCGAGACCACCGCGGCCGGCTGTAAGCAATGGTATCGCCACCTGTATATGTGCAATTCGCCATCTCACGAAGCTTCTTACCTCGGTATACGTCACTAAACATCCGTCTCCGGATACCGAGAGGCATTGACCTTTTGGTGTTCTGTTAGAAACTAAATTTCAGCGTTTCTCTTCTCGTGGAAGACATGGGACTCACAGTTCAGTGTTGACACTTCCCAGCAGCACTGAAGACACCGCTCAGTAAAAAAAAACGCTGCCCTGGATTGGATGGATTGTTTGGGGGAAGAGACCAAACAGCTATGTCATCGATCTCATCGGATTAGGGAAGGACGGAGAAGGAAGTCGGCCGTACCCTTTCAAAGGAACCACCCCGGCATTTGCCTCGAGTGATTTAGAAAAATCACAGAAAACTTAGATCAGGATGGGATTGAACCGTCGTTCAAATGGTTCAAATGGTTCTAAGCACTATGGGACTTAACATCTGAGGTCATCAGTCTCTTAGACTCAGAACTACTTAAACCTAACTAACCTAAGGACATCACACACATCCATGCTCAAGACAAGACTCGAACCTACGACGGTAACTGAAGCGTGGTTCCGGAGTGAAGCCCCTTGAACCACTCGGCCACAGCGGGCGGCCGAACCGTCGTCCTCCCGAATGCGAGTCCAGCGTGCTGACCACTGAGTGATCTCGCTCAGTAGGCTCCCATGCTCCGAGTCGCAGCGGACTTACGCAAGCCACAGTGACCAATTATGGGCTCCTCCAACACGGCCCTTCGTCAAAAATCGTCTTTCTTTTAGTACCTTAAGATCGCCTGAAAAATCTCAGAATCAATTCTCTCGAGAATGTTTGAGAATTGCATAGAAATGCTTTAAAAGATTGAGGTCGCAATCTCCACCCGACGCACAATAACTATAAAAATTACAAACAATCCGATTGTGAGTGATTCATTAGTTTGTAGTTGTTGTTGTTGTTGTGGTCTTCAGTCCTGAGACTGGTTTGATGCAGCTCTCCATGCTACTCTATCCTGTGCAAGCTTCTTCATCTCCCAGTACCTACTGCAACCTACATCCTTCTGAATCGACTTAGTGTATTCATCTATTGGTCTCCATCTATGATTTTTACCCTCCACGCTGCCCTCCAATGCTAAACTCGTGATCCCTTGATGCCTCAGAACATGTCGGTCCCTTCTTCTTGTCAAGTTGTGCCACAAACTTCTCCCCAATTCTATTCAGTACGTCCTCTTAGTTTTATGATCTACCCATCTAATATGAGAATGCAAGCTTTCTCGGCGAATCGTGATGATAAATTCTTCTCGGGTTGACAACCGAGTCAATGCGTTGTTCTTCAGCAACGTTTCTTACTTGCCATCTTCAGGCAGAAGAATTTATCATTACCCATCTAATCTTCAGCATTGTGCTGCAGCACCACATTTCGAAAGCTTCTATTCTCTTCTTGTCCAAACTAGTTATCGTCCATACATGGCTACACTTCATACAGATACTTCCAAAAAGACTTCCTGACATTTCCTGACATTTACAAATTTCTCTTCTTCAGAAGCGCTTTCCTTGCCATTGCTAGTCTATATTTTATATCCTCTTCACTTCGACCATCATCAGTTATTTAGCTTCCCATATAGAAAAACTAATTTACTACTTTAAGCGTCTCATTTCCTAATCTAATTCCCGCAGCATCACCCGATGTAATTCGACTACATTACATCATCTTCGTCTTGCTTTTGTTGATGTTCATCTTATATCCTCCTTTCAAGACACTGTCCATTCCGTTCAACTGCTCTTCCAGGTGCTTTGCAGTCTCTGACAGAATTGCAATGTCATCAGTGAACCTCAAAGTTTTTATTTCCTCTCCATCGAGTTTAATTCCTACTCCGACTTTTTCTTTTGTTTTCTTTACTGCTTGCCCAATATACAGATTGAATAACATCGGGGAGTGGCTACAACCCTGTCTCACTCCCTTCCCAATCACTGCTTCCCTTCCATGCCTCAATTTTTATAACTGCCATCTGGTTTTTGTACAAATTGTAAATAGCCTTTCACTCCCTGTATTTGACCCCTGCCAGAATTTGAAAGAGAGTACTCCAGTCAATGGTGTCAAAAGCTTTCACTAAGTCTACAAATGCTAGAAACGTAGGTTTGCCTTTCCTTAATCTTTCTTCTGAGATAAGTCGTAAGGTCAGTATTGCCTCACGTGTTCCAATATTTCTATCGAAACTGATCTTCCCCAAGGTCGGCTTCTACCAGTTTTTCCATTCGTCTGTAAGGAATTCGTGTTAGTATTTTGCAGCCGTGGCTTATTAAACTGATAGTTCAGTAATTTTCACATCTGTCAACACCTGCATTCTTTGGGATTGGAATTATTATACTCTTTTTGAAGTCTGAGGGTATTTCGCCTGTCTCATACATCTTGCTCACCAGATGGTAGAGTTTCGTCAGGACTGTCTCTCCCAAGGCCGTCAGTAGTTCCAATGGAATGTGCTCTACTCCCGGGGCCTTCTTTCGACTCAGGTCTTTCAGTGCTCTGTCAAACTCTTCACGCAGTATCGTGTCTCCCATTTCATCTTCATTTACATCCTCTTCCATTTCCATAATATTGTCCTCAAGCACATCGCCCTTGTATAGACCCTCATTAGCTTAGCAGTAAGAAAATTAGATGCAACTAACGCCATTTAGAATCAGACGGTGACGCCTCGACCACCCTGTACTGTGTGGCATCGGCGGAACTTGGCAGCAGCGCCTCCGCCCACCCCTGGCGCCATCTGCACCCTCAGGCGAGTGGCGGCTGGCCGTTCTCGGCAGGTGACAGCCGCCCCTCACTCCACGGCACGGCACTCCGCGCGGTAGGCCTGCAGATAGGAGGCCGTGGGGACCGTGTCTGCACGTCCCCACCAGATGGCGCCGACCCGCGCCGCGCCGCGCCACGCCGCGTAAACGTTCGCTTACACCGGCGCACTCGGATATTTGTACGCTATCCGATAATCAATAGCTAATGTGCTTCCTTCTGGGCTCCGTTAAACACTTTCCGATACTGCGCCAGTGCTGTTGCGCGTTCGTAACGTGAGAGGAGGGCAGGCGTGGGAGGGAGGGGTCCGGGGAAGGCGGAGACGGAGGAATGCTGGAGAAACAGCTCTGTCGGGTTCCACGGCACACTTCCTTCGTCTCCGCTACTTGCTGGCAATGTATAACAACGAGGAAAACAGATTCGTTACGCGAACAACGAAGATTTTTCAGTGAGGAATAGTTAGGACTTCGAAAATTGCTATCAACTAAACGGACTGCCTTCGTCTCTCCAAAGGATACACCATATTAGCCTGAATTTAAGCCACACCTATTCCTCAAAATTTCACAACGGAAAATTAGAATTAGGGTTATCTGCGAGATCCTGTAAGGTTGTTCATACGTAATTCCTGGGTTTCTGGGTTTCAGAGCACGACTCAACGGAAACTACAATTCTGTATTAGCATGTATCTAACATTCAACTCCTCCGAAACCACTGAACCGATTTACACCAAACTTGATGCACATTGAGACTCCCTGCCGGCCGGGATGGACGACCGGTTCTAGGCGCTTCAGTCTGGAACCGCGCGACCGCTACGGTCACAGGTTCGAATCCTGCCTCGGGCATGGATGTGTGTGGTGTCCTTAGGTTAGTTTAAGTAGTTCTAAGTTCTACGGGACTGATGACCTTAGAAGTTAAGTCCCATAGTGCTCAGAGCAATTTCAACCATTTTTTGAGGCGCCCTGCTAAGCCCGCCGGACAGGACAGGTAGGTTAAGTTGTGGAAAGGGACCAAAATAAGCGGCTGTCAGTTACAGTCAAACATACAACCTTTTATCTGTTCAAACATTATCACAGAAAAGAAAAGTTTCTTTTACAAAAAAAATAAAAATAAAAAATAAAAAAATTAAAATAAAAAACACCTTTCGTTTTGGAACTTAATTAGCGGCTGAGTGCGCCGTACAATCTCATGTTTTAAGGCCAAGACTCCTTTAATTTAAAAGCGGCTGAATGTTAATAGCTTAAAGCTCAAACAAATCATAAATTTAAAAGACAAAGTCTTATCTTAAAACAGTTCCTTAATTAGGCTGAAGGCCCAAAGAATCTGACACTTTAAGAACAAAACAACTTAAATTCAAAATCAGCTAAAGGCCCAACACTTAAGACTCAATAACATCAATTTTAAAAATGCAAAAGTTTTTACGCAAAACAGTTCTTAAATTAGGCTCAAGGCCCAAACCATCTGACGCCTTAAGGGCAAAACAACCTTAATATAAAAATCGGCTAGAGGCTATGCAAGTACAAACAACAAGAACAAACAAGAAAAGGAAGCACACCCAAGGGCGCTCAGAAGTTCCGAGGGTTGGTCTGGAATTCTGACACTAACGTTCACTTAGGTGCGACAGGCAGTCCGCCCAACCATTGACGATATGACGGCAACCCAATCGACGGACAGTCAACGGACCCACCGACAAGATAACCTCCATTTCACCCAACCAGCACACAACAGGGAGTTCAATGGAACAACGTAGAAGGTATTGGCGCCCACAACAAATTATACGTTGAGCTGTTAAACTATACATCATGCTGGACAGCGACAACACGATGATGAAACTACGCTGCCTGAATTTACGTCAACAGCCCGGGCAGGTAACCGGAACGTTAACGACCACAAGGCAGAAGATTCCGCTGGTGCACTTTAGTTTAAATAACCAAGTACGGTTTAACTCCACCGGAGGGTTGCTAATATTTGACAACTTGAAACCATAGGTTCTTGCTCGCGGGAATATTCCAACAGCCGACAACGAACTCTAAATGATACAATGTGAACAGTCGTGACTTGCTGGTAGATTAAATCAATACTCAACTTTCATGTCAAGGATTGGTGAGCTACGAACAAAGTAGCAAATGGGAACATCACCACACGGCCAAACTACGCGCTACGATTTCCTCGCTGCTCCACGCCAACCGACCTGTTGCCTCCACACAGCCCAGCCGGAAACTACACTCCTGGAAATGGAAAAAAGAACACATTGACACCGGTGTGTCAGACCCACCATACTTGCTCCGGACACTGCGAGAGGGCTGTACAGGCAATGATCACACGCACGGCACAGCGGACACAACAGGAACCGCGGTGTTGGCCGTCGAATGGCGCTAGCTGCGCAGCATTTCTGCACCGCCGCCGTCAGTGTCAGCCAGTTTGCCATGGCATACGGAGCTCCATCGCAGTCTTTAACACTGGTAGCATGTCGCGACAGCGTGGACGTGAACCGTTTGTGCAGTTGACGGACTTTGAGCGAGGGCGTATAGTGGGCATGCGGGAGGCCGGCTGGACGTACCGCCGAATTGCTCAACACGTGGGGTGTGAGGTCTCCACAGAACATCGATGTTGTCGCCAGTGGTCGGCGGAAGGTGCACGTGCCCGTCGACCTGGGACCGGACCGCAGCGACGCACGGATGCACGTCAAGACCGTAGGATCCTACGCAGTGCCGTAGGGGACCGCACCGCCACTTCCCAGCAAATTAGGGACACTGTTGCTCCTGGGGTATCGGCGAGGACCATTCGCAACCGTCTCCATGAAGCTGGGCTACGGTCCTGCACACCGTTAGGCCGTCTTCCGCTCACGCCCCAACATCGAGCAGCTCGCCTCCAGTGGCGTCACGACAGGCATGAATGGAGGGACGAATGGAGACGTGACGTCTTCAGCGATGAGAGTCGCTTCTGCCTTGGTGCCAATGATGGTCGTATGCGTGTTTGGCGCCGTGCAGGTGAGCGCCACAATCAGGACTGCATACGACCGAGACACACAGGGCAAACACCCGGCATCATGGTGTGGGGAGCGATCTCCTACACCGGCCGTACACCTCTGGTGATCGTCGAGGGGACACTGAATAGTGCACGGTACATCCAAACCGTCATCGAACCCATCGTTCTACCATTCCTAGACCGGCAAGGGAACTTGCTGTTCCAACAGGACAATGCACGTCCGCATGTATCCCGTGCCACCCAACGTGCTCTAGAAGGTGTAAGTCAACTACCCTGCCAGCAAGATCTCCGGATCTGTCCCCATTGAGCATGTTTGGGACTGGATGAAGCGTCGTCTCTCGCGGTCTGCACGTCCAGCACGAACGCTGGTCCAACTGAGGCGCCAGGTGGAAATGGCATGGCAAGCCGTTCCACAGGACTACATCCAGCATCTCTACGATCGTCTCCAATGGGAGAATAGCAGCCTGCATTGCTGCGAAAGGTGGATATACACTGTACTAGTGCCGACATTGTGCATGCTCTGTTGCCTGTGTCTAAGTGCCTGTGGTTCTGTCAGTGTGATCATGTGATGTATCTGACCCCAGGAATGTGTCAATAAAGTTTCCCCTTCCTGGGACAATGAATTCACGGTGTTGTTATTTCAATTTCCAGGAGTGTGTAAGCGCCAGGGCAAAGATAGTCCACGGTGCGAATATCGATACACACTGCTGCTGCCACCCACAGAAAGATATGATAACAGTATAATCACGATAATCGCGGGAGACTAAATACAGAATAGCAACCAACGTTTAGCATGAGCCAGCCGCAGCTCATACATATCACTCACTGTCTGTCAAAGCGGTGGGGATGCAACAGCAGTGTAGCCCACGATGCGTGAACAGCCCTATTATAGTCAACCACCATTCGAGAGTAAGAGCTCCTAGTGACCTGGATCAAACTTATCAGACTCTTTCTCGCTCAGAACCCCCACAAAGTGATGAGAGAAAAAAAGTTTCTCATTTACTCAAATGTTCAAATGTGTGTGAATTCCTAAGGGACCAAACTACTGAGGGCATCGCTCCCTAGACTTAAACACTACTTAAACTTATTTATGCTAAGAACAAGAACACGAATCTCTGTCGGGACGGGTGGCACAGTCCATGACATGGCGCCTAAACCGCGCGGCCACTTCACGCGGCTATTTACTTACTACATTTTCGCTGTTCATGCAGTACAGCTGCTGCATGAAGGATGGCGTTCTCATTTGTTACTTCTTTATTACTAACTGTATTCTCGACACACTTTTCAGACAGTATTGAGACATATCGGTTAATGTAGCAGAAAAATTATATTATTTTACGCGACTTAGTTCGGGAGATATGCCGCCGTAAAGTGCCGGAACTTCTGAGCGCCCTTGAGTGTGCTGCCTTTCTAGATTAGGGTTGTTTTGCCCTTATGGCGTCAGATGGTTTGGGCCTTGAGCCTAATTTAAGAACTGTTTTGCGTAAAGACTTTTGTATTCTTAAAATTAATGTTATTGAGTCTTAAGTGTGTTTCTGTGTGCCTCCTAGTTTTCGCTCACTCGTGTTTCAGTCCTAGATGGTACTCATGAGTATCTCTGTACAGGTTGTATAATGTGTTCGCTTCGTACAGAAGTCAAGAGACCTTTCGCGTCCTTAGCTTGTATTGGAGAACATCATAGGTAGTTTTTGGACTGGAAACAGATTTTAACCAAATATTGTTATAAATCAGGGAATGGAGAAGGGAATATCTGTGACAGAAATTATGAAGGAACAAGTGGTGGTATGAAGGCCTGTGCTGCAATTGAAATTTTTAGTCGATCTGTCAACGAAAGGCTAGTGTGTTACACTAAGTTCTTCGGTGGTGGAGGCTCAGAAGCATATAACAATGTAGTAGATGCTCAGCCTTGTGGTGAGAAGATTAACACAAAGTTGCAATGTGTTGGCCATGTCCAGAAGAGTACGGGCAGCAAGTTGAAGAAATTGAAACAAGGTTTTACAGACAAGAAACTTTCTGATGGTCAAATCATAAGAGACAGGCTGTCACACAAAATGATTGATGAACTACAGCAATATTATGGCATGGGCATTGGAAATAATACTGAGAATTAGTTTAAAATGAACCAGGCAGTATGGGCTACATTCTTCCACAGACTGTCTACTGATGATAAACCAGTACACCGCCTTGCCCTCCTGGGCCTGATTCAT
This sequence comes from Schistocerca gregaria, assembly GCF_023897955.1. Classification (NCBI taxonomy): domain Eukaryota; kingdom Metazoa; phylum Arthropoda; class Insecta; order Orthoptera; family Acrididae; genus Schistocerca; species Schistocerca gregaria. Next base: position 137,937,941 of record NC_064923.1, on the reverse strand, counting down.
GGCGCAAATACCGCAATGCCCAGTACTCAAACAGTTGATACAGCCATAAACTTACCATCCAGCAGCACTCATGGATGTCATAAAACCTATTTACAGAGACCTGGCAAATCGTGAATTACAGAAGAAGTGTCTGCATGGCCAGACTCAAAATCCCAATGAGTCGTTCAATAATCTTACATGGACCCCACTCATCAAAAAATGTTTTTGTTGGAATGAAGACATTAAAGTGGGGTCAGTGATGCTATTAATGATGGTAACATAGGTAGGGTGAAGTGCTACAGCATATGGGAATTAATCCCGAAGAAAAATTCTAAACATTCATGTTGGTGTCTGTTTGTACTGTATCGTGTCTCCCTACCACTTTCGCGCAACGACGCTCTGAGCTTGTTTTTTAGGGAATTAACTAGTTTGAACCTGGGACCTGTTGTTGGTAAGGACACGACAGACCACACATGACATGTAGAATTCAGAAGAGTTCATTGAGACTAGCGATGATATAACCAAATACTAAATGATTTCAGCGTCAGCTCCACTTCACTCCCTGTAAAAGAATCTTAATACTAACTAAATTTAGTGGAAAGGGTTCAAGGCTTTCCTATTTTTAGTTAGCTGGTAAAATAACGTCGAAAAAGCAGTTAAATTTACCATTGGAAGTTTTATTCTACTCACAAAACATCGTTTATAAATTGCACTATTGATAAAAGGAAATGTTTTAATACAGGATGGTAAAAACCAACTGCGTTCAACAAAAATGTGAACGAATATTCCCTAAATGGGTTTCCAAGTTCTACAATCGATCGAAGGATGACCTATGCCATATCACATCTATAATCTAGGTTTAATTTAAGTTTCACAAAATAGAAAACTATCAAAATGGTCTACAGTGACCCTCAATTATCTTTAATTACTTATTTAACTTGTCGTAAATTACAGTGACTGATGTGGCTTCTCAATAACTATATAAAAGAAAAATAATCGCGTTTCAGATCTTTTCTTCAAGTGGCAAATGTGAACACCATGAGTTTTAATTAACGATCGACACTAGTATTACGCAAAAAGGGGTGTAATAGATGAGACTTCTGCAGTTCTAAGTGAAGCGTTATGCGCTCAAAAATGCGGTATCGCGTGCGTTCATTACCTTGTCGGTGTTTAAGCAGCGTCAGGGCGACAGCGGCCGGCGCAGCAGCCATCCAGCTCGCCGTCTCGGAACCAACTCTCTAACTTCTCCTTACTACAATTTACCGAAGTTCGTTATTAAAAACTATCTGGCTGTGTTTTCATCTGACCAATCAGGGTCTTAATGTTAACTTTAAGCTCCGCCTACATAAATTCTGTCTATCCAATGAGAAACGTTATACTTTTCGTGGTGGGGCAATGTTTTTAAAGTTTGCAACGTAACAGAGACGCTATAAAGTCTCACGCAAAAACCTGCAGCTGGTGTGGTCCTTTTAGCGTTATCGTGAGATCTATACTGTTCTTCTGGAGGGCTCTATCTTTTAACATGGGCTGGAGGATTGTCCTAATGTAACAGACACGCGAAAAAGTCTCACGCTTAAAGTTGCGGGTGGTAGTGGCCCTTTTTGTGTTATCGTAAGATCTATACTGCTTTTCTGAAGGGCTCTAGCTTTTAACATGGGCTGGGGGTGGTCCTTGACGTACCTGAGACGTGAAAAAGCCTCACACTAAAACGTGCGGGTTGTGTAGTCGTACAGGTAGTCTGGTGGCGTGGGTGTCGAGCCCCTCCCTTATCGTAGGGCCTTCTAGCTTAAAACGGTTCTGCTCTCGGCTTCTGTCCTCGTTTCTCCCCTCGGAACTGCGTCTGCCTCACGGTGGGAAGGTACGACATGCATTTAGGCATTCTTGTTAGTCTGTGGTATTCCATTTGCTCACTCGTTACTCGTATTACTTTGGTTAATTTAATGTGACGATTTATTCGGAGCTATGTGACATACTAGTAGATTTGCTTATTATGTCAGGATTTTCATGTAAGGTGTTGGATTTGCCTGACACCTTACATATCACCACCCTTCGAACTTAATTTTTGCACTGAATTTAGGCACTGATTGTATCGTTGTCTAAGTCAGTCAAAAATTATTCCGGTGTCTAAATTTTGTAGCCTACTGTTCAGCCACGTTATTCTGTTCTATACTAGGTATTACTAATATATATTTTTATATTCTTCCACATTAAAATAAAAATGACAAGAGAAGAATATTTTTATACTATTATTAATTTTTAATTATTTTCTTTCTTTATTTAAGTGTGAAGTTTGTTTTTTAAGAAGTTTGATATCGAAAGTGAGGAGTCTTTCACATCGATTTTCTTAGAAATATTGTTTTTATAAATGTAGTAATTAAGTAAAATCTATTCCTAACACATTTTCTAAATATCATGTACCAGTAAAATGTTTTTGTTTCTAGACACTCATTTCAACATTGTTACACTAACAAATAAGAATTATTTCCAAGAATTACTTTGACAAAAAATATACATACACAAGTATTGAGACATTATCCTAATAAATGGTACAAATGTTTTAAAAAAAGGGAAAACATCCAACAAGATAATTTTTTGTTCTTTGTTTTTATAAGGAGAAACTAAGTAAAATATAGTTATTCTTTCATTTTTATGAGGAGAAAATAAGTGGCATATTGTTTCTTTATATACTGCCCATTGCTGAACTAATGACTTGTTTTATCGACAGTCTATTTTTTACTTATGTCCATAGTCAATGACTGTTATTTTGTAGTTTATTAGCTGTCTGGTGTGCTTAACGTATTTAGTTTTTCACACGTTTCTTTTGCACAATTCCTACATCACATAATCAGATTTCACACGTTCACACAATCCTATGAATGTTCAAGCATGAGGTTGGCGAATGTTTTTGCACGAAGGTGATGGCTTGAGCGAGATGGATGTGGGCAAGCATTTGATGTACAGGTTCTTTCGGCGTTCCTTGTTGGTTTTGCAAGTGTGTGTCGTTGTTGTGGAGGTCCCATAATGGAACGGAGCTGTGAGTGCAGAATCTCGTTGTTTACTGGCTTTGTATGCGTGAAAGTAATCGTTATGTGTCGCTGAATGCGGTCGTTTTTCGTTGTAATACTTCGCAGACGACTAGTTTACAATAGGATAGGGATTTGGGAAGGTATGTGGTCTGTTCTTCACCCATCTTCTTTCTTGGTCTCAATCTTGCGAATCTTCAACTTCTGTTCTTCCTGCTTTCTCTCTGCTTCTTACTTGCTTCTTGGTTCTTCTCTGGGCAGGATATGGAAATATTTATTAATAACTAGTCGCTTTGAAGCTCTCCTCCAAGTAACAGTTTGATAAATTGTTTGGGCGCGTCATTTTTAATTTGTGGAAGTTCTTCTTCAGTTTCGGGCATCAGCATGCTCTTTAATAGCAGTAGTGTGACTTTTACCCTTTTTTTTTTTGCCAGTGGTGGCTTGCCCAAGCGGTCTTCTCGTCCGGCCGTTTTTTGCTCGCTCCGTTCATTCGGGGCTCGGAGACCCTTCCGGCGTTCGCCGTCCCAGCGCCGTCACGCCGCGTCTTAGCAGGGGTCTGTCACTGTGCGGCTCGGTGTTCCATCCCTGCAGGGTTCCTCCTAGCGGGCATATTTATTGCCCACTTTCGCTACAAGGGCCTTCTGTTGGTTTTGATGTCCATTCCCTTCTCTCGACGCTCCTGCTATGTAGGAATCGTGTCTTGCTAATTACGTCCTTTTCTTTCTTGATACATCTCGCGTTGCAACTTGTGGGTCGTTGCATCTCTTCCTTGCTGGAGTTTTTACAATGGTTCTTACAAAAAGTTTTACTTATAATCATCTAACATATATCTACTATCTACTTGTTTTACGCCTTCTTAAAAAGCTTTACAAATTTCGGCGCCCTTTCCATGTTACAATTCTAAGATATTTGGAGTCTTAACGTCTACTCAAGAATCCTCAAATTCGTTTTTATTTTATTTTTGTGTAGCGTCATGGTGTATGTCATTTTAGTATTTCATGCTGTTAGACTATCTACGCTTTATCCCTTCACCTTAATCTATGGTACTATTGGTGTTATTATTGAAACTACTTTCTTTTTCCCACCTTCCTCTCTCTTCATTCTTCTTTCTCCTGACGATGTTATCTGCAACATAATCTTGCAATATTGTGCTGATTATTTACCAGTAATAAAATTAATCTTCAAACTTGTTCTGAAAGTGTTTAATACTGCCAGTCTTAGGTAAAAATACCTCTGCTTTATCTCGTAAAATACCCTCTAATTCTCTTTTACTGTGTTCCGAAATACCTTGAACTTCTTGCAATTTTTCGTCGATTTCTTTATGGACTTCTAACATGAGTTGAGGCGATTCCTTCTTTTGCGCATACCATTCTAATTCTTCGTCCTCCTTATCTCACATCATTCTTAATTGTTTGTTTATAACTGGTATTTCTTCTAATTTTAGCTTTTGCTCAAAGAGAAGTGTGACATTCCCGAATGTTACGCTACCTTTCCCCATATCTATTATCGCTCGTCTCTCATTTAAAAAATCTGCACCTATAATCAAATCTACATTTAGTTTAGGTATAATCACGAAGTTGGCTTCGATCTTTTGACCTTGGCACGAAAGAGTTAGCCTTGTTTGTCTCATAACTTCCGCAGCATTGTTTCTAATAGGACCTCTTACTTTAATCTTACGTGTTTTCAGAACTGGCAATTCCTCATTGGCATTACACTGCATGAATAAATTTTCCGAGATCGCAGTCAGTTCACTTCCGCTATCAATTACAATATTGACTGGGATATGCTTTACCATAGCCATCACAATTGGTTGAATTCGAAAGGGTTGGTTCTGTTCTTCTTCTTCTTCCATCAACGAATCCTCCACTGAATCATACATGAGTCTTTTTAGGAGTTTCCCTGGTGAATTCGAACTTTCTGTAGGATAAGCTTCCACTGCTACTTCTCTCTCTTTTATTTCCTCTTCTCTATTTCTCCCTTCATTTACGCTTTCTTCTACATCCTCTACTTTATCCTCATCCTCGTCAGTCTTCTCCTTCTTCGTCGCTACTTCCACATAATCGCATCTAAATGCACTAATTATCGCTTCATAACTTCCTTCATTATATACGTTGGGTTGTGTGCCCACTTGTAACTTATTTTCAACTTCTGTCGACTGCGCATTTTCCTCATTGAATTCGCTTTCCCTGGTTTCCATCTGAAATAGCTCTGCAATACTCATTACTTCGTCCTTTCCTCCTACATTCGCTGCGCATGCCTCTGGTAATTCTTCTTCCTCGTCAGTATTCTCCCAATTAATTTCGTCCCAACACGATATTGTTATTTTCTCTTCTTCGTTTTCATCTGGTCCCTGCGGATTTGTTTCTTCCTTCTTCTCTTCTTGTGATAAGATTTTTGCTTCTCTGGTCAAGGTGCTGCAATTGTCCTGGGTCAGTGCGTCATCCTCTTTGGCATGGGCGCTTAGCTGTCAACTCGAACGTTTATTGGGGTTTGGTGGTCTTACCTCCATCTCTTCTATCTGTATTCGCTTTTCTTGTTCAGCTTGTTGATAGTGGTTTCTTTGTTGATAATTTGCCGGTCTATTGGTTCTCCAGTACCCGTTCCGGTTGTCGTTATTCCCTCTGTAATAGATTTTTCCGTTCCTGGGTGAATTATAGTTATTGCCACATTCTCTTCTAAATCCATAACCGGTCCTTTGTTGAAATCTATTGTCGTTTCTTGGTGCGAAGTTATCACGTGGTTAGTAATTATTGTTTCTTCATACTGTGTCTTGTGGATTCCACTGCTGTTTGCTTTCGTTTTCACGTGCGCTTCGTCTTTTTCTTGTGTCATCTTCCGAAAATATGAACTCTAGTTCCCTTAGAATACCTTTAAATGCTTCGACGTCATTGCCTCCGCGACCTACTAATGATTGCTGGTATTTCAATGGTAGCTTCATCGCGCATAATTTAATCAGCTCTCCGTCACTGTATGGTACATCTAAGCATTGATTTTTGTTTGCCATTTCTTCGAAAAATTTCACGGGACTCTTCTCTCCTGAATTTTCAAAATATGGCTTCTGCAATAATTCATACTTCACTCTGTTCTGTGCTTCGCTGGACCAATATCGTGAGAGAAACTTCTCTCTGAAATCTTCGTACGATCGGCATGTCGCTGCAACATTTTGCGTGATTTCTGCGACTGTTCCTGACATGTGTGCACATATAAAGTCTAATTTGTGTGCTAGCGTCCAGTGTTCTGGTAATCCTACTCGGAATTGATCAATAAAAGTTCGTGGATGTAATGAGTTTCCTTCTCGAAAGTGTTGAAATTTTCTGACTGTGAGAAAATGATCATTGTCGTACTTCGTCATAGTTCCATATGAACTTCGCGATTCTTCGCCACTTTTGTTTCTGATCATTTCTCCCGTCTTCCCTTCCGGTTGTGGTAGATCCATTGGATACTGTCCACGGTAACTTTCGCCTACCCGAGGTGCTGTCTGTCTGATTTCACATATGTTACTTTCCGCCTGTGAATGGAATAGCAAATGCGTAATATCTTCGTTAATTGCTTGTTTTTCCGGTGCTGTTACGGATACGGATGTGGTTGCAGACTCAGTGCTTGTCCGATCCTGTTCTCTACGCTCTTCAATGGTTTGCAACAACTCTCTTCGCAATTTCTGAAATTGTCGCTTCGTTTGCGCTTCTATATTGACTATGCGCTTATCATATCTTTTCAGCGCTGCTTTTGTGATACGTTTGTGTAACACACTGTTTTCAACAATCTCAAGCGCTGTACCTGCTGCTTGTCTAGTAATTTCGTTCATCTGTCTCTTTAGTTTCTTGACTTCTCCCTGTGTGTTGTTACGTAATGTTTTGATCTCGTCCTGAATGTCATTACGCAATGTTTGTACGTCCGCTTATACCTTGTCAATGTCTGTTCTCAATTGATTGTGACCTGTTATTAAGTGTCCTATCACTTCTCGAGATTCTTTTGCCTCGTCTTCAATATGACTTAGGTGTAACTGAATTTTTTTGTTTTGTTCTTTAATCTCACGCATTTGTCTCGTGGTTTCTGCATTCTGAATTTGAATTTGGTTCGCTATGTCTTTATTTTGCCTTCTCATGGTTTCAGTAATTTGTTGTAATAATTCTGCCAGATTGGTGGGTCCTATTGCCTTTTCTTCCGACGTCCTACGCTCTGTGCTTTCGCCCAAGTGTTGGTTCGCAACCGACTGCATTGAACTGTGCTGCGACACGTTTCTGCTCGCATTTCTTGTACTCTGTGGTGAGGAAGTTCTGATTACTTGTACTATGGGTTCTACGAATTCTAGACGCAGGTTAGAATCCTCATCGATTGTCGCTCTACTTTCCTGCTCCTCTGTCGTATGCTGACCTAGGTTTTCTGTGCCTTGGCGTACATTATCCTCGTTATGGTGCGTTATAAGTCCTATTTCTCGAGATACTACATCGTCTGTTGTACTGTCCTCAATTCTCTGTCGATTTTCATGATGGATCTCTACCTCAATTCGGTAAAGGTCACGATCTGCCATTGCTAATCTTTCCGAATCCCTTATCTTCTGTTTTAAAATCAATTCACGCGCCCTACTTCGCGTCACCATACGCTCATACGATCTTACGCATTTCATAAACTTCTTGTTCACACGACTTCACACTACAAAGATTGACAATCCATTCCCTTACTTGTTGGGACAGAACCAACGTGTCAACGATGTATCCGCCACCTGCGCGCTTGCATTGGAGAGAAAACTTAATTCTAACAATTTTTAAAATTCATAACTTAATTATGCTGTTGTCTCTGCTAGAATTCTCACTTTTTCTTGAACACTTTTACTATCTATTGCTGCAGCTACTGTTTTCGACTATTTATACCTTTAGGATTTTTTGTTACTACGAAAATTTTTTTGCAAGTATTTTTCTGACCTAGTTAGGCATGTCGTCGACCTTGAATCATGGTATTTTGCCATCCTGGCAGGGTCGCCATTTTCTAAACATTCATGTTGGTGTCTGTTTCTACTATATCGTGTCTCCCTACCACTTTCGCGCAACGACGCTCTGAGCTTGTTTTTTAGGGAATTAACTAGTTTGAACCTGGGACCTGTTGTTGGTAAGGACACGACAGACCACACATGACATGTAGAATTCAGAAGAGTTCATTGAGACTAGCGATGATATAACCAAATACTAAATGATTTCAGCGTCAGCTCCACTTCACTCCCTGTAAAAGAATCTTAATACTAACTAAATTTAGTGGAAAGGGTTCAAGGCTTTCCTATTTTTAGTTAGCTGGTAAAATAACGTCGAAAAAGCAGTTAAATTTACCATTGGAAGTTTTATTCTACTCACAAAACATCGTTTATAAATTGCACTATTGATAAAAGGAAATGTTTTAATACAGGATGGTAAAAACCAACTGCGTTCAACAAAAATGTGAACGAATATTCCCTAAATGGGTTTCCAAGTTCTACAATCGATCGAAGGATGACCTATGCCATATCACATCTATAATCTAGGTTTAATTTAAGTTTCACAAAAGAGAAAACTATCAAAATGGAGTAAAGTGACCCGCAATTATCTTTAATTACTTATTTAACTTGTCGTAAATTACAGAGGCTGATGTGGCTTCTCAATAACTATATAAAAGAAAAATAATCGCGTTTCAGATCTTTCCTTCAAGCGGCAAATGTGAACACGATCGACACTAGTATTACGCAAAAAGGAGTGTAATAGATGAGACTTCTGCAGTTCTGAGTGAAGCCTTATGCGCTCAAAAATGCGGTATCGCGTGCGTTCATTACCTTGTCGGTGTTTAAGTAGCGTCAGGGCGACAGCGGCGGGCGCAGCAGCCATCCAGCTCGCCGTCTCGGAACCAACTCTCTAACTTCTCCTTACTACAATTTACCGAAGTTCGTTATTAAAAACTATCTGGCTATGTTTTCATCTGACCAATTAGGGTCTTAATGTTAACTTTAAGCTCCGCCTACATAAATTCTGTCTATCCAATGAGAAACGTTATACTTTTCGTGGTGGGGCAATGTTTTTAAAGTTTGCAACGTAACAGAGACGCTAAAAAGTCTCACGCTAAAACCTGCAGCTGGTGTGGTCCTTTTAGCGTTATCGTGAGATCTATACTGTTCTTCTGGAGGGCTCTATCTTTTAACATGGGCTGGAGGATTGTTCTAATGTAACAGACACGTGAAAAAGTCTCACGCTAAAACTTGCGGGTGGTAGTGGCCCTTTTTGTGATATCGTAAGATCTATACTGCTTTTCTGGAGGGCTCTAGCTTTTAACATGGGCTGGGGGTGGTCCTTGATGTACCTGAGACGCGAAAAAGCCTCACGCTAAAACGTGCGGGTTGTGTAGTCGTACAGGTAGTCTGGTGGCGTGGGTGTCCAGCCCCTCCCTTATCGTAGGTCCTTCTACCTTAACACGGTTCTGCTCTCGGCTTCTGTCCTCGTTTCTCCCCTCGGAACTGCGTCTGCCTCACGGTGGGAAGGTACGACATGCATTTAGGCATTCTTGTTAGTCTGTGGTATTCCATTTGCTCACTCGTTACTCGTATTACTTTGGTTAATTTAATGTGACGATTTATTCGGAGCTATGTGACATACTAGTAGATTTGCTTATTATGTCAGTGTTTTCATATAAGGTGTTGGATTTGCCTGACACCTTACAAAATACATCAGAGAACTGGAAGAGATGGACAAGGTTCTCATTGATAAAGCGGAGTATGCAGCACAGTTGGCCACTAAGGAGTCCAGAAAAAAGAAAATAAGAAAAAAACTTTGGAAAAGATCAAGAGGATGATATCCAGTATGGTGCAAGATGCTTCTGAGTGACAAAAATAAAAAAAATTAGCGTATATTAAGTGAATTACGGTCTTTAGAAAATTTACAAGCCGGTTGCGGAAATTTACATTTTCTGTTGCATTTTTCCCTAAATCTCAGAAACCACTTCGAGCGGAGTCTTCAAATTTTCAGGGAGTAATAACATACATATCCTGGGGTTACTGAACTAAAAGAAGAACATAATGTTATATATAATTAAAACTATTTAGGGTAACGTAGACAAAACTTTAACCATGTAATTAATAATTTTTTTTTCCGAAATCATTGGCTGAAATGCAATTTTTGTAGTTCAGTAGACTCAGAAGATACAGTTTAATGGCCCGTAAAAGTTTCATGTCAATGGCTAGAGTGGCTCCTGAAATACAGGGACGCGAAGTCACTAAAATTAACATTGTCGGAATAGGGCGTTCCAATTCCCCTTGAAAAAAGTGGCGTTCTACCACAACTACGGTACGATAGTTTTAGTACAGTACATAAATTTCATATAAAATGGCAGGATTACCAGAAATAGTGTTAACTTTGGTAGGGAAAGAAACATAAACGAATGTGTGAGAGAAGAACTGTATCCCGATCACATCTCCCTGTTTTTTGTTTTGTACATAATTAGAACCGTATATCATTCAATGTTAGTCCATTGCGTATTTTATATCCTTAGAAAATGTAAATGGCACTTTATAAATAAAAAAAATTTGGTACTCACATACATTCTGTGCTTTTTTGCGGCCAAAAAAATTATTTTCAGTGCAAGTACAGTTTACACTAACAACACAAAAAATCTATACAATTATTGAATTATTGTTGTCGTTTTGCACTCATTGCCAGCCGCGGTGGCCGTGCGGTTCTAGGCGCTACAGTCTGGAACCGCGCGACCGCTACGTTCGCAGGTTCGAATCCTGCCTCGGGCATGGATGTGTGTGATGTCCTTAGGTCAGTTAGGCTTAAGTAGTTCTACGTTAGAGGTTACTGATGACCTCAGAAGTTAAGTCCCATAGTGCTCAGAAGCATTTGAACCATTTTGCACTCAGTAGAATGTTCTTCATCACGATCGAAGGCAAATGCTTCCTGTTATATTTGATAAGAGCAAAAATTGTTTAGCAGTAACATAAATATGTTTCATACTAGCTCGACGAATTATTAAAGTGAAGTCTGATAGATTTTTTTTTATTTCATGTTTTTTGTTTTGTTTTAGGAAATGGCCTTTTCTAGAGCTATATGATAAATCTACATTTCTTTACATTTTTACTACAGCATCCCTCTGTTATCCGTTACAGATTAATATTTATCGAATGAAACTTGAATTAAACAGTGGGAGTTTCAGTTTTGCTATGAGTACTGTTTATTTTTAAGTACCAGACAAGTGGATGAATATGTAGAATAAAGATGTTCCGTACGTTACGTGGCCCTTTATATATCCTCATTTCCTAATCTGTTCATCGCTTCCAGTTTCTACGGGAATCTGGTGAGAGGCTGATCGCATGCGTAAACAAAACTATAGAAATGAGGTAACGCCTGATGGGTGTGCAACATACCTAACGTACAGGTAATGCTGTTACCAAAACAACAAGGAGAAGTGTCGTAGCCTACGCTTACTTACAATAGGCTACGGTACCGTACGGTAGTTTTACAACTCTTAAGCAACGTTGTGCTTCGGCTCGGAGGAATGTACCGTGTGCGTTTAGCCTATTTACTCTGTAATGCCTCGTGTATTCCCTGGGCTTCAATTTCGCAGGTTCTCGAAGCATGTGAACCCCTTGGATCTCCCCTACAGCACGTAGTACTACCGCTTCAAAGGACAAGAAATTGAAGTTGCTAGGGCGAAACGTAGTTGTGAGCCAAATACATCTGAAAGCGGCGGCATAAAGGCGGTCGGCGCGCTCTTTCAGCGCCGTTTATTTTTCGCCCACGGCAACTAGCGCTTTCCGACCGCCAGTGGTGCAACGGAATACTCGTAGGACCCTCTCCCCCCCCCCCCCCCCCCTTCGTGTACATAACGGGAACAGATGCTCGCTCCTTCTTCCCCGTTCTTCCCTCCTCAGTCTGCACGCTGCTGGTTAACGGCCTTTCCTCTGCATATTCGCCTTTGAAAACACTACAGCATGATGTTATTTCACGCTCCGTTTAACATAATCCGAAGGCCGGCGCATGACCGTAGGGGCAGACAGGCGAACGGAGCTGTCTCATTCCGCAACGATGATGCCCTCACAATAACAGCTCGTGTATTTACTCTTTCGCGGTGACTTCTTTCTTCTGAAATGTTGACGTACTGTTCCAGAGGTAGCAAAAATGCAAACAACATTTCTTTAGCCGGCTCGGAAAATGTATGTACAAACACATACACACACACACACACACACACACACACACAAACACACACATACACTGGTTATATACACCCGTAGTCCCATACGGCGCTGACATTCCTCCACTTGTTCTCCCTCACGTCCAGCACCCCTTGAGCATGGATGCGGCTGGGTATTGTCTCGAGAACGATGATGTAAGTTTCTGCAACGATATAATGAATCTTCATCTGTCTACTCCAAGAAGGGTGGTTGAGTTTAGCATGCATATTTAATTGGACTCTAAAGAAATAGCGAACTTTTTTTTATGAAACATCTGTGACAACTTTCCATGAGCATTTGAAGCTTTCGCTAATATAGACTCTTTGAGACGGGTGTTACGATTAATCAAGGAAAATCCCCAGTTGGGAAATGGGTTCAAAATTAATTGTTACTGTCGAGTTGCAATTTACAATTTCTTTATTGATTACATCAACCATTAAAAGTCATTAAAAGCCTTTTCAAAACAATGTACTTTACAATTAACGGCCAAGCCATTTTACTTAAAATCGATTTTGATAAAACATTTGATAACAAATCAAAATTTTCCAAGTAATGAAATTAAAAACTTTACTTTACAGTTAATAGCCGTGCCATTTTACTTAAAACAGACTTTGATAAAGCATTTAATGACAAAATTAAAACTTCCCAAGTAATGAAACAAAAAACCACCAATTTGCATATCATTTCGCTGCCGAACATGTAGGGAGCCAACTTCTTTTAAACTTTGGCACAACAAGATATTAAATTACAAGGGCTCGCTAATAGAGAGGCGGAACTAGTATTTTCAAAGGATGCCAAGTAGATTAAAACAATCAAAGTAAAGATACAGTCATTAACCTTTTAGAATAAGTAACAATTTTAAAGTCACATATTTTTTAAAACCCACCAATGAAAGGCAAACTTAACCGTTTTAAACAGTGGCCAAAAACAATCAGAGTAAAATACAACCATTTCACATTTTACAATAACTAACAACTTTATTACCATGTCCTGCCACCAAAATGTCCTGGGATATAAGTAATTAACCGACCGGGTGTAAGGGAGGCCATAATTGTCTTCCGAAGGATGCTCAGGCTAGAAGCGGAGTAACAGACCGACAACGCCTCACATTCAGCAATCACATCAACCTCACGCGAGACCATGGGGTGAGGAGGAATCAAATCAGGAACCATAATCGCTGCCCAAAAATACACTTCCTCCCAGGCAGTACTAATAAGAAGCCAAATCACTGACTATAAATACACCGGCCACAGGGACAGGAAATCTGAATGCAGGAGGCCACAAGGCAGAAAAGAGGCTGGTTGCGCAAACCAAAATTCTTCAATTAACATCTAAACCCTTAACCAGCTTAACTTGCAGTTTATCAGAGAAACAGCAGGTGAACTCCGATGCAAAGGTTCCTCACACCCTACCGTGTACACGTCGCCAGCGTACCCAGCTGGGCACAGTCACGCAGCCACGCGCTCTGTCACCGGAGTCTTCGTCTTCTCTGCACCCACGGTGGCGAGGTACCACTCTACAGGTTAGGCGAGTTACTAGTCCATCATTCCCGCCTCCAGACGTAAAATTTAAAGATATCCGTGGCCGCTCCCACCAAGTAGTGACTCGGAACCACAGCCGTAGCCCCCGGATGCTCACAACAAGAGCTTACAGCCAGCCCCGTCAAATCGTCCCCCTCGTCTTGCCAGGATAGACCACGCGTCTCGGAACAACAGCCAACTGTCCACCGCCACGAAACTCCGCGGTCTCATCGTACGACATCCTCTAATTCCCGATTTTAGAAACTGACAGACCGGCTCGTCACCGCTAGGCAACCAACCGGCCATCCCTGCAAAGATCTTATTCCCTTACACAAGGCTAAAAGGAAGCAACGATTAGAAGGTCGATAAGACCAGACACGCCGCCAGAGGGGAATCTCAACAGAATCGTAAGCAGCATAATGATAAAAATGAAAGAATCAATTAACGATGGACGGAAGGACTCAGGACAATCTTTACAGCGCGATATATGTTGAGAGCCGAAACACGGCTCATTCTTTTATGAGGGTATCTTTCCATCCAGTTTGAAATAATAGCGACTGGAATCTTCAAACAAAATTTCCCACTTTCGTGTCCGCCATTATGGACAATACTCATTTGAAGATCGAGTCCGTCTCTTGATTCTGTAGAAATATCGTTCTCGCGACTTCTTTCACATTGTACATCGTTTTATTTTTCCAATTTCAAAAGCTTATGGTAATGTCTATATTTCTACACCACAACAAAACAATTCTCTCTCAATCTTTTTAAACTTGAAACTCTGATGCGGACTGTTATTTTTGCCGCTATTGCTCTTTGTTCTATTCTACTTATAGCCATATATTTGCTAGTGCTGTCTTATAGTTGCCCCATATTCATATGTTGAGAAATAATTTACCAAATTCCGTATTTTGTCGATTACAGTTGGACATAAGCCGCGTAGCAAATGTCGTCGTTTCAGACACGACAGAGAAGGAAAGAGTTCTTGAACAGAATGAAAATGCTAAGATGACATAGAGATAGCTGATTGGAAATTTCAAAACTCAACGAATCTCTCACATTCACTTCTTTAAAGTACTGTAACCTCCTCCTTCCTAATAGGCCCTCTGGATTGCGATATAACTGACCGTGATCGCATATGCCTAATGAAATTTTACAGTGAGTAACGCTATCGTTACCGAAGGAAAACAACAAAATGATTCAAATGGCTCTGAGCACTATGGGAACCAACTGGTGTGGTCATTAGTCCCCTAGAACTTAGAACTACTTAAACATAACTAACCTAATGACATCACACACATCCATGCTCGAGGCAGGATTCGAACCTGCGACCGTAGCAGTTGCACGGTTCCGGACTGCGCCCCTAGAACCGCGAGAACACCGCGGCCGGCAGGAAAACAACACCAGTTAGATGCAGGAAAGGGTACAACAGACTCTTCTGAAGGAACAAACTATTCTAAACTGAAGCTAAACACTGATGATAATTTTGAAATGGGTGGAATAGAGTGCAATCGCTCACTTGCCACACAATGGGGGGAAAAGGGTACCACGTAATACTACAAAGATTATCGATAACATAGAAAGCCACTGATTACCAAAAAAGGGGACAATTAAACGGTTACCATCCCGCTAGGGCATTGAATTTCCAGAATCATAAGAAAGGTAATGGCAAAGAAATTTAAGCAAGAAGGTTGTCACGCTTTTCCACAGCACAACAGTTCACGAGAAAATGAATGAATGAGAAAGCAATGAGTTTGCAATTACTTACTCTGAAATACTAAATTGTGAAAGCAAAGTAAAATGGAACTAGTGGTCAAATAAATGACTGGCTTAAGTTAAACTTTGTTATGTAAGAAATGACGTTCAGTAACCTTTGTATAACGCAATGCAAAATTTAGTAAAAGAAAAGCTATTTAGTTTTGATTATTGAAAATTTGAAGTGAATTTACTTTAGGCCAACAGGCAACTGAAGTTACTTTTAATATAACAACGATAATACACATACCAGGCCAGTAGAAGTCACTGGAGAAACTAAATACAGAATAAATTAAATATGCACTCTGAATTTGTGCTGTATCTTTAGTTAAAAAATGGTTCAAATGGCTCTGAGCACTATGGGACTTAACACCTATGGTCATCAGTCCCCTAGAACTTAGAACTACTTAAACCTAACTAACACACAATACCCAGCTATCACGAGGCAGAGAAAATCCCTGACCCCGCAGGGAATCGAACTCGGGAACCCGGGCGCGGGAAGCGAGAACGCTACCGCACGACCACGAGATGCGGGCTATTTTTAGTTATTAGTTTTGCCAGTGAAATTTTACATTACTTATAGGAATGGAGCTAATACACAAAACTGCAAATTATTTAAGCCTCTCTTATGCAATACAAGAATTAACTGTTACTGAGGAACAAAATTCAACTAAAACTGGTCATTAGCAAATACACAAATCTGGCAGTAAGTTGTTGATCAATTTTCACATTTTTATGACACTCAGAGATTGCACGGAAAGGAAAGGGATACTGCCTGGTAATAATGTCTGAGGCAATTACAACCCGGGAACCCTACAAGTTTCAACCATTGCAGGTTATTATTCAAGTTCGTCATACTTTTTGAAAGAAATGCAGCTGGGTAATGGCTCTACAGTACTATATGCGTCAGTTAACAGTCTTACGACGTTGTGGCTGCGCGGACGACGAAGAATGTTGCCGACGACAATGCTGAACTGCCGCTTCTGCTGCTGCTGCTGCTGCTGCTGGAAGATAACCCCCAACTAACTCCAGAGCCACGGATAATAATGGGAAAGGCAATAGTTAGCTCTGCAACTTCCTGCGCCTGTCCACTCCTACCGTGCTCGCAATACTCGCAGGTTAGAGAATTGCGTGCACCTACATTGGCGCGGTCACAGCTGCACCCCGCGACTCCGGCAACGCCCATCGAACACTTCCGCACCCGATCATGACACAAGCTGCTCAGCCTCCTCTCTGCTCGCAATGCGACAGAGTATCTCCATTCGCAAAGATCAACAACGGCACAGCAACTGCCATTTCGTCGTTGCTATCGGTACATTACACTGAAGTCCCCTTGGCTATTACCAAGAAATTTACAATATTTTCATTATATTTACAATCAATTATATACAGTCAAAAATAACTTTTTTGCTGGTGCAGAAGGTATTTTGTCTGCATTTTCGGTGATACAGTATGATAGAGGCTTCGCTGGCGGGGGTGATCTTCAAAATTTCCTGGCTGGTCTCGATAAGTGAACAGAAAAGCTTTCCAAAGCAATCCTGTCTGGTTTCGGGAGGAAGGTACCAAAATGCGTTAATTTTGTGATTTATCATTTTCATTTCCTTTTACTTCACTCTAATTATGACAAGGAAATGTGTGGTGTTATTTAGTCCATTAGTGTTCTTACGAAGATACAGTGAGGCGGCCTTTGATTGTCATGGTAGTCAGTTGTAAGGGGTTAACTCTCTTGTAGTTTATTATAGTCTGAGATCCCTCATTGAAAGTTCTGCCAAATCAGTCCATGTTCCGTCTGAAAATGCTTACGATGATTTTGTATTGGCTGGTTTTCTGTTGTTCCCTGTAACGAGTTTCGTGTTAGCATCAGTAACTGGTGTATGTTGATTGTTCTCATGCTACTTGTTACTGTCATGATGTAGTGTATGGAGTTCGGGATGTTGGACAGAATGAGTTTTTGTGACCATTTGCCACCTCTTTAAATTAATGTCACACTAAATCTAAACTATTGTGTGTTCTGATATCTAATGTAAAGTCGTATTGAAACACTTGTCATTGTTCTAAAAAGAAGGAATAAAAGGTTTCCATTATAAAGGACAGAGGCAATTCACTTTTTATGTAAAAGTATCCCCAGCATTCCCGATATTTTTCCTCACACCCCAAGTGATTTAATAAAATAGAGTAAGAGAAACTGACCAGTAATAACCTTTCGGGGTCCAGCTACCTCAAACTTGAATTACCATGTTCAACAGGTAGTAATGTTGTATGCGCTCCGCCCAGACCTTTCTACCACGTTTTTGATTATAAGATGTTATTCTCTTACCCAAAATCGGATTATCGATTCATCCCACCGTGTTTAATTGTTATTCCATACTTAGCACAAACGTAACACTTAAGGCAAGGTGACTTAAGGGAGCAAAGCAAGGGTGAAAGGGTAAGATTTCACCTATGTCCACAGTTCTTTCAAGGAGTTGTGGTCGAGCTATTAAGCTCGTTACTATATAATCTTTTCTCTGTACAATGGCCGCTATTACTATCAGACGGACAGATTTTTGATGGGAATCACGTTAGCTCAGGCTGTTGCAAACCTCTTTGTGGAAAATTTTGAGGATATTGGCATATGCCACAAATCTATACAAAACCAGAAGACAGATGAATTATACCTGCGCCTGCGACAGCGTGGGCACATCAGAACACATATTGTGGGTCTGCACGCTCTATGAAGATGCAGCGGGTAATGGACGTCAGGTCTTAAGGATACTGGATCCCAAAGCAGGACTAACGAGTGAGTCGACCCGGCATATATTGCACCATACTGTAGCCGCAGTATCCAGCAAGGCCAAGCAAGACATCTTGAGTCATTGAACCGTAAGTCATCATGCTGCCACCAAGGATAGAAAACATACTCTGCAGATGGAGAGGACGTAGCTGAGGTCGTCGACCACGGAATGAAATACTGCCCCAAGAATCTACATTGCGTTGGTGCAAGTGATCATGGAAGTGTGGGCTTGAATAAGTAACAGTGATGGGTGGACTTACATGCTATTGTGAAAACGCGGCTGACATGCCGCCCGACGCCCAAGAAATCCAGCAGACTATGGCTGTTGACCACGGTAGCATGAGGGCGGATCCAGTAGTGGAGACAGCCACTTACAAGATAAATGCACCAAAATAAAGCAACAAACAGAGAACAAATTTTGCAGTGTCTGTAGTAGATTAGTGTCTACGTAACTGATTAAGGGTTTTAATGTAGTTTTGTAATAGTAGAAGTACTAGTAGTTTTTTATCTCTTCCTTTTTTTTAAATCAAGTATCAGACTTAAATGTTGTTGTTGTTGTTGTGGTCTTCAATCCAGTGATTGGTTTGATGCAGCTCTCCATGCTACTCTATCCTGTACAAGCTTCTTCATCTCCCAGTACCTATTGCAACCTACATCCTTCTGAATCTGTTTAGTGTATTCATCTCTCGGTCTCCCTCTACGATTTTTACCCTTCACGCTGTCCTCCAATCCAAAATTGGTGATCTCTGGATGCCTCAGAATATGCCCTACCAACCGATTCCTTCTTCTAGTCAAGTTGTGCCACAAATTTCTCTTCTCTCCAATTATCTTCAATACCTCCTCATTACTTATATGATGTACCCATATAATCTTCAGCATTCTTCTGTAGCACCACATTCCGAAAGCTTCTATTCTCTTCTTCTCTAAACTATTTATCTTTCACGTTTCATTTCCATACATGGCTACACGCCCGCATCTCGTGGTCGTGCGGTAGCGTTCTCGCTTCCCACGCCCGGGTTCCCGGGTTCGATTCCCGGCGGGGTCAGGGATTTTCTCTGCCTCGTGATGGCTGGGTGTTGTGTGATGTCCTTAGGTTAGTTAGGTTTAAGTAGTTCCAAGTTCTAGGGGACTGATGGCCATGGATGTTAAGTCCCATAGTGCTCAGAGCCATTTGAACCATTTGACCCATGGCTACACTCCATACAAATACTTTCAGAAACGACTTCCTGACACTTAAATCTATACTCGATCTTAACAAATTTGTCTTCTTCAGACACGCTTTCCTTGCCATTGCCAGTCTACATTTTATATCCTCTCTACTTCGGCCATCATCAGTTATTTTTCTCCCCAAATAGCAAAACTCCTTTACTACTTTAAGTGTCTCATTTCCTAATCTAATTCCTGCACCATCAGCCGATTTAATTCGACTACATTCCATTATCCTCGTTTTGCTTTTGTTGATGTTCATCTTATATCCTCCTTTCAAGACACAGTCCATTCCGTTCAGCTGCTCTTCCTGGTCCTTTGCTGTCTCTGACAGAATTACAATGTCATTGGCGAAACTCAAGGTTTTTATTTCTTCTCCATGGATTTTGATTCGTACTCCGAATTTTTCTTTTGTTTGCTTTATTGCTTGCTCAATATACAGATTGAATAACAACTGGGATAGGCTACAACCCTGTCTCACTCCCTTCCCAACCACTTCTTCTCTTTCATGGCCCTCGGCTCTTATAACTACCATCTGTTTCTGTACAAATTGTAAATAGCCTTTCACTCCCTGTATTTGACCCCTCCCACCTTCAGAATTCGAAAGAGAGTGTTCCAGTCAACATTGTCTAAGGCCTTCTGTAAGTCTACAATGGCGAGGAACGTAGATTTGCCTTTCCTTAATGTACATTCTAAGATAAGTAGTAGGTTCAATATTGCCTCACGTGTTTCCACATTTCTACGGAATCCAAACTGATCTTCCACGAGGTCGCCTTCTACCAGTTTTTCCATTCACCTGTAAAGAAGTCGTGTTAGTATTTTGCAGCGTTGGCTTATTAAACTGATAATTAAATAATTAATACATAATTTATTACTGTTCACGGAAATGTGATTTTTTATGGCATGTTTTAATTTTACAGATAATAGGCTGTAATTATGAAGAAAAAAATAAATAACGAAGTATTGTTTCAGACATGGTCCCTTCAAAGCGCAAATGTTTCTTCCAGTACGTTGACGAGGCGTTCCTCGTAAGTCCCCGCGGATGACAAAAACGCCACGAGTTCTTGGAACATCTCAATAGCAAACTGTATTGTAAACTGCATGGAGGCATCTTCAGTGATTACGTAACTTAGTGCTTCATTACAATTGGCACATGCAAAATATCCATAGCTTTAGATGCGTCAAGATTTTAATCTGCTTCCACATTCTTTTCTATCTTGTAAATAGTAGGACGCCAGCTGTGCATACAATGTACATGGTTTGGAGGCATATTGAGTAGTCATTGATTATGTAACTGGGTCCGCTTATGTTCACAGCAAAGTACCTGATGACGCAATCTAGGCAGTTGATAGGAACAACGTGGCGAAAGCTGTTCCGCCGCAGTGGCTTCGTAAATCTAGGAGCCAGAGGCGGCTTTGGCGCGCTTCCAAGAGCCTAGGTCTGCGCGCTGCTACGGTGACGCAGTCTATTGAGCACACAGAGCCAGACCCGGGGGGCCTCAGAGAGCATCTTAAGTGTGCCCCTGAGAGATACTGCGCTAAGAAGAACCCACTTTTCGGCTATTGGCAAAGTCGACGAGTAATTTTATGTATCAAATAAAAAATATACATTACTTTAAATGCTATTTTACGACGTGAAGGAAAAGGTGAAAAAGCTGCCATATCAATAACAATAGTACGAGGTTTACTGAAAATCCGACTTAGGTTTCGACGTCTTT
This sequence comes from Schistocerca gregaria, assembly GCF_023897955.1. Taxonomy (NCBI): domain Eukaryota; kingdom Metazoa; phylum Arthropoda; class Insecta; order Orthoptera; family Acrididae; genus Schistocerca; species Schistocerca gregaria. Next base: position 137,916,784 of record NC_064923.1, on the reverse strand, counting down.
AAAAACGTCTTCTTCAGAAGGATCAATGATCCACACTTAATATGGTGAACCTCATATAATATGTCTCTCTCTTTGGATGTCGTTTGAGGATGACATAGTAGCATCATTTAAACACGTGCTTATTGAAACATACTTCTCATTTCATGACCAATATTTTGAACAAGTGGATGGTGTCGCCATGGGAAGGACCCTGTCTCCGGTGGTGGCCAGTTATTTTATGGAGGACTTTGAAGAAAAAAGCACTACATTCAGCCACTCTCAAACCCCCTTTTTTCTGCGGTATTTGGATGATACGTTTACGGAGTGGCCACATGGACGTGATACTCTACCTACGTTTCTTCACCTTCTGAATTCGCTCCATTCGAATATAAACTTCACAATGGAAGTGGAAAAAGATGGTACTTTACCGTTTCTTGATGTTTTGGTACGAAGGAAGGCCGGTGGAACATTGGAACATAGCGTCTACCGCCAGCCAACGCATACAGATCTATATCTGCAGGCTACAAGTTGCCATCATCCACGTCAATGCGGTAGTGCATTTCATACGTTAGTTCATAGAGTATATGCGGTACTTGATCCCGAAAGACCGTAGAGTGAAGTACAACATTTTAAGACAATGTTCCGACAAAACGGTTATTCTGAGAGACAGATATGTAATGCATTTAGGCCTAGGCGAGTTCGATGTATGGAGGAGCACGAAGATACGAAGATAACCACCATTTTGACCTTTTTACCGTAGTTTGGTGCCATCTCGTCAAGAATAGGAGGAGTCCTCGGAAGCGTGTTTTTCAACATTCTGCAAAACTGAGAAACCTGTTGGGTTCGGCTAAGGATGATCTTGGCCTGAGGAAATGTGGTGTGTACAAGATTTCTCTTCAGTGTGGGGCAGAATATATTGGCCAGACATGTCGCACAATACAAGAACGCTGCGATGAACATCAGCGTCATACACGCCTTCGTCAGCCGGAAAAGTTGGCAGTTGTGGAACACTGTCTGAATACAGGATATCGCATGATTTATGAAAAGACGGAAGTTTTATCCTCGGCATAATTTTTCTGGGACTGCGTCATTAAGGAAGCAAAACATATCCGTACAGTCGATAATGTCATCAACAAGGATACGGGATTTCAACTGAGCACAGCCTGGAACATTGCATTGGTTGCTATTACATCGCGATGTGAAAATATTTTTCGATAACAGACCCGTCATAATATTGGTCTGGTACGGTCTTTAGTGAGTAACGTCGTAAACGCAGAGTACAACGCATTCGCAGGGGAGCCGCTCTGCGATTTTCGGCAGAGGGCGTTTGAGTATGGCACCATCTACGTGCATATCATTGCGTATGTGCGATTTCGGAGCCTGCGCATTCTTCGCGCTAGTGTTCTGGAAACGGGGTGTCGACGTGTGGATGCTGACAGTCGTACCTAGCCACCAGCAAGGTTGGACCACCTGAATATGTCGGACAGTTGCACCTAGGAAATATTGTGGAATTTGCACAGCGTGATCCGGCGGCAAACCCGTGAAGACTATTTATTACATCATATAACATGTTAAAAAAAAAAAAGGTATAAGGCAAAAATAAAAACAGTTCCACTTAATGGTTGCATGATGTTGTGGAGGTGCGTTAAACAAGTAGGCAGAACAGAAAAATGAAATCACATTTGCTTAAATGATAAAACCACATGATTTCGAGTGATTGTCATCAGAAAGTGCTTCAAACATAAAACTAGTGAACTGACGTCGCACCGATGTCTATTGATCTGAGGAAAATTTAGGACACGAGAGGGCAGTCAGAACGTGTATGTGAGGAATATACAAAAACGGAAAAAGTATAGCCCAAAAATAGCTTCTAAGTCTACCCCCAGTAGCTGAGTGGTAATAGTCGAATTTTGGCGGCCGTGGTGAGCGGACCTCCGGCGTGTGCTGTGCGCTGCGGTCTGCTGCGTTCCGTTCGGTTAAGTCAGGCGCCTGTTGCAGTAGTTAGCTGCGTTATTTCAGACTCTTCATGGATTCATATTAGAAGGAGAGATGGATCAGCCTAATAGAAGAGACACGTTGAAATTGGTATTTGACCAGAAAGGGCAGAGACCGAATTCGTTCGAAATTGAGACATGGTTAGAGGAAGTTGTGAAAATTTCGTTTGAGGATATTATAGGAATTCCCCTATCAATTGTGAGTAGCATTGTGTACCTCAAGCTTAAAAAAACGGAATTGTGTGACATAATTGTTGAATCTAGTGGCGGAACTTTTAAGTTCAAACATCACGATGGCAATTTTAGTGAAGTTCGTGTTACGCATGCTGGCTTTGGATTAAGGACTGTCCGTACCTTTGAGCTACCATTTGAAATCACCGCTGAGCAGATCAATTCTGTGATAGCTCCTTATGGGAGAATAATTAGCAATTTTGCAGAAAAGTGGTCTCCTGCTCAGAAGTTCCCCGTATCAGGCAACTGGGAGTTGATTTACACCAGCACATACCCTCGTATATAAATGTTTGTGGTTATCGGGCTATAGTAATATATGATGGGTAGCCAAGAACCTGGGCGCCTTGCGGCGGTGCAGGCCATGTCCGCTCGCAGTGTATACAACGCCGAGTGGCCCAGCTACCTGCGGGCGAAGCAGTGAGACCCCCAGCCATGTCAACGTTGCCTTGAACTTATTTAGCGGCAGCAGCTGGACTACTCCATATGGGTGTCGCTCCTGACGCTACTCGGGACGCTACTCAGGATGATGCAGCTCGCGACAATGAAGTGATAATAGAAGTTAGCGACTCGACGGTGACAACACAGCCAACGAGTAAAGAAAGAGAACCAAATATCTCTGTTCAAATAGAACAAACTCCTGAACTGGTTATAGTCCTTCAGAATGAACAGTTTCCAGAAAACCACAAAGAAACCAACCCATCACTGGCCAGCGAACAGGACTGAGCGCAAGAAACCCAAGAGGTAATGGAAAACGATGAAACCTCCCCAAGAGTCGGTCTTCCAGGGAAACATAAAAAAGAGGAGACTAGCTCATAAGGGCGATGAACAACTGGCACCGCCTTTGCGAGAAAAAGCAAATCAGATTAGCAACAAACTGCATGAAGAACAACGTAGTAATCCGGTTCTGAGTATGCAGGCACCTGACCCCTTGCAAGTCAAATACACCATGCCCCAAGTCAACGGACCATTCGTCACACGAGAGGTTGAAGCTGCTAGCAAATTTCGATGCAAACAAGGTTTTCCCTGATACTAGAAATGCAGAAAAAGAGACATCTAAAGCTAATCATCACAAAACCTGGGCTGATGAATCGGATGAAATGAATCAAGATGAAAAATTAAATGAAACTGGAGGAACGGAATAGACTCCTGCCTCCAGAGATCAACTGAACACGATGGATACATCATTGCCGGAAGATATATGTAAAAAAGGATTTTCCTCCGACAGCACTTTGTATGTCGAATATTGACTTCGGTAATGAATAGGACAATATGAACGCAGCACAAGCCTACAAAATTGCTACGTTGAACATTAATAAAATACGCTCCTCCCTGCATTTACAACATCTGCAAGTCTCTCTATACGCAGCTGACCTTGATATACTACTGTTACAGGAAGTAACAGATATTAAATTAGAAAACATACATGGATACAACGCCATAATAAACCCTGGTATCGGTGCAGAGCTGGGAACCACATTTCTCACGACAGAAGGCATCCGTGTCACACAAATAGCAAAACTTGAAAACAGCAGAGGGGTTGCCGTGACTGTTAATAATGCCAGAATCATCAACGTTTATGAATCGTCAAGCAACAATAACAGGCGTGCTAGGGCGGATTTTTTAAAAAGTGAAATCGTTCACCTCTTCGGTACACGTTAACATTATATAATCCTAGCCGGCGATTTTAATTCTGTACTTATCCCAAAAGACCAGACACCAAATTTCAACAAGTCCTTAGAACTGGAAAGAATAGTCCACCAAATGCAGTTAACCGATACCTGGGAACATACCCATGGCGCACAGGCCGGTTTCACATATTTTACCAGTCACTCAGCAAGCAGGCTAGACAGAATTTACGTCTCGTCCAACCTTAAGAACCATGTACTCCAGTCTGAGGTCTGGTCCACTATGTTTCCTGACCACGCCGTGTACATCACCACAGTAAATTTGGAAAAGCAAGAGGCTTACCGAGCGAGGAGCATATGGAAACTCAACATTACGCATCTACAAGATGAGGAATGTCGCGGAACATTTACTAATGTGTGGTAAGAATGCGAGAAACGATTCCCGCTATACAGTTCCGCCATAGCTTGGTGGTTACAATGTGCGAAATCTAAAATAAGAAGAATGGTGATCGATTACTCACAACAGAAAAGTTTCTGGATTAAAAAGACGACTGAATTTTATTTTAGCTGCCTTAGAGGCCTGTACACCTTGAACACACGATTAATGGAGAATTTTAGCCGGATTCAGAAAGTTAAACAAAACTTTTAGCACTGAAGCGGCGACAGTAAGAAGGTTTTAAAGACAGAGCAAGAACACACAACATTGTAGAAGGGGAAGAAACAGCTATGTACCATGTAATGCGTGAGAATAAGAGAGGAAACAGAAAAATACTGACAGAAGTTAAGTTACCTGATGGGAGCAGGCACACAAAACAGCATGAAATACGAAACGCTGTTCATAAATATATCTCAGATATGATGTCCACCAAACCTACCGTCGACGAGGCGCGGCGTGATCTTGTTAGAAACGTATCAGGACGAATTAGTACAGAGCAAGTAGAAAATCTCACGGCTGAAATAGAAGAGGACGAATTGAAAGACGCAATAGCACAGAGTCCTAAAAATAAGTCTCCCGGACGTGATGGTATCCCCGTGGAATTCTACCAAGTGTTCTGGCCACAAATGAAAAGCAAGTTGCTATGTATGTACAACGAAATCATGAATGGGACTGTGCCGCTCCCAAAGAATTTCCTGAAGGGATCATAGTTCTAATTCCTAAAAACTCACTTAGCAACGCAATTGAAAACCTTCGCCCAGTAACATTACTCAACAGTGATTACAAAATTATGGCACGCGTATTAGCAAGAAGAATAAAAATGGTTATTAACTCTGTAACTGGCACGTACCAAACATGTGTAGGCAAAGACAGAAACCTATATCAGAATATATGCGAATATAGGGATATAATATCAACCGCAAATGTATGCCGAATAAAATGTGCTTTGGTGTCATTAGACTTCGAGAAGGCGTTTGATAGAGTAGATCATAAGTATCTCCTTGATATCATGGAAGTAATGGGATTCCCACCACGATTCGTGAGGATTATACAACAAATTCTGAAAAACTGTGTAGCACGAATAATGATAATCGGACAACTAAGCAGAGAGATTGAATTGATTGGATCCGTACGTCAAGGTTGCCCAATGTCAATAGCCCTTTTCGCAATAGCAATAGAACCTCTCCTCGCGACACTCAGGCATCACCTGCAAGCACTGTGTATAAACGGCAAGAAAATAGTGTGCAACGCCTACGCAGATGATGTGGGCGTCCTGGTTATAAATGAAGATGAAGTGGTGAAAGCTCTTCAGATTGTACACACATATGAACTTGCTTCTGGCGCCAAACTAAATAAAAGGAAGTCAGGCATCATGAGCCTGGGCAGAGGAATATGCATGCTAAATCGGGGACAATTGACGGAACTATCCAAATTGGAATGTTTGGGTATTGAATTTAGGACCAACATCCAACACACTATTGCCGTCAATTATAAAAAACTACTTGCAACCATACGAGCACCTGTACTAGGAAACAGTATGAGGCAACTGGACGAGATACAAAAAACCAAACTAGTAAATTTGTATATAACATCCAAACTTAACTATGTTGTCCAAGCTTTCCCGATGCCATTAGAAAAAGCCAGAAGAATTTTATCCGTGATAGGAAGCTTTGTATGAAAAGGCAACATTTTCAAAGTGAAGTTCAATACACTAACACTCGCAACAAGGAAAGGAGGTTTAAACCTTTTTGATGTCAGTTACAGGTCACGTGCGTTATATGTGTGTCGAATGTGCAAGCAATGGAAACAGATGCCCGACAGCTTAACGGCCCACTTGCTGAATGAAATTGCTCCAGCAAGCATGCAGCCGCCAATAGATGTGAAGCATATACCAGATGGTCTTTGTCACCTAAAAACTTTTCTTCTTGAGTACAGTTATATCCCCTCGAGGCTCTCAGAACAGCAGTTGAAGAGAGTAAAGGACATCTATACATATTTGATGGAAGTTAAGCAAGGAAATATTATTGAAAGAAAGTACCCCAACAACGACTGGTCTGCAATTTGGAAAAATATCCACGGTCTTAACTTACCCTCTAAAGTGAAAGCAACTTGGTATAATGCAGTCATGCAACCTTCTTGACACTGAAGAACACCGATTCTTTTGTGAAAGAGTAAGAGACATATGGCATATAGTTAAGCAGAAATTAGCGACCGTTAACAGAACATCTCCAACCGTTCACACCGCCGCAGATTTTCTGACTCCAGACGCAGTGCCACACCCTAATATGAAAAGAAATGCTGTTAACTGGCTAAAAGGGCACACAGTGCACTATATCTTGAAGGCAGAAAATAACAGCAAAGAAGATTACTGAGTGTATTTAACGACTGAGCACCATCATCTCATGCGGACAAAAGACTACAAAAAAAATTACACATGCTTCCTAAACAGAATCATGGAATAAAATTATACAGAGAATAATAACAGATTAAGATTGGTACGGAATTCAGAGATGTTAGCTTTGCACGATTACAGATAACTGGAACCGGAATGTCTTCGATCCTTTCACGAGACACTACAGAAAAGAAATCAAGTCCGCGGCAAGACGCACCGGGCTACATCCTCATGAAGAAATGAGACATCAAATTTTATGTATATAATTTTTTTAATCATCTTATGCCATACACAGAGAAGTTTTAAGTTCTAAAAAACGTTTTTCAAGAGGATGCAAGATTTTATGTTTTCCTTATGAAGATGAGAGACTTCACGTTTCAGTTTATTTTTAATATACTTGTCTTTCCATTAGCATGAGGAAGATTCATTACCTTTAATTAATATTAAGAAGAAAAATTCATTCTCATTTTTGTTAGCTAAGGTAATTTAGGCATCCAGCTTACAGAAAGAAAAATAAGAAGCCGAAATAAAAAATAAATAAATAAAATAAAATAAAATAAAAAATATAAAAAAGAAAAAGTGTCCGAGCACTCGCAAAAAGTAAGAAAAATGAGGATTTGGCATCAAAAACATAAAAAAGAATATAAAATAAAAAAGTAAAAAAAAGTTGGTAGAAGGATGGACTCTTAATAATAATAACAATAATAATAATAATAATAATAATAAAGACAAAATCAAAGAAGCTAGCCGAAGAAGGCAAAACAAGGTGAGCGTTTGGAAGGGCTGCAATCGTAAAGGCCCGGGTTCGTTTCCAGACTGGGGACTGGGTGTTTTGTTGTCCTAATCATCATCAGTTCATCCCCATCGACGCGCAAGTGGCGTCAAATCGAAAGACTTGCACCGGGCGAGCGGTCTACCCGACGGGATGCCCTCGTCACACGACATTATTATTATTATAGCTACTAAAGGAATAATTATTAAACTATTGTAACAGATTTATACTGCTCATTTTCTTAGGTCAATATTTTAATAATTTAGTCGTTTTATAGCTACTTCAGTGCAGTTCTTTCGTGCTCTTTTGCGCAGTTATTCCGCACATACATGTAGCACCCTTTCGCGCGCTAAATTTTCGTCGGCTGGAGATACATTTCCGCAATGTCAGTTTAGTAGTTGCATATGTGAAGCATTTTCTAATGGCACTCATGATAGTTTGTATTTTTTTTATTATGGGGGTTAATTTGATGGTCATTTGTTTCTTATGGCTATAGATTTAAAGCACCTCCACAACATCATGCAACCAGTAATTGTAAATTTCTTTTTAAGTCAGTGATTCATTTTTACTTTTGCCTTACCATATGTATTATGTCTACACTTTTAACCATTTCCCCTTCACAAGAACAGGTTTAAAAAAATGGCTCTGAGCACTATGGGACTTAACATCTGAGGTCATCAGTCGCCTAGAACTTAGAACTATTTAAACCTAACTAACATAAGGACATCACAGTCGCACGGTTACGGACTGAAGCGCGTAGAACCGCTCGGCTGCCGAGGCCGGCCACGTGTTTGAAGATGTGAAAGCTAGAGCCATTGGTTTTCAATACACCTTGCACTATTGTGACTGATTTGGTTGTCTTTCACCTTCTCCAACATCAATAGTATATCACATTTGCTGCCTCCAGTCATATTCAAGATTTTAAATTGTACAAAGTCAGTCCAATGCTTTAGCAATAATAACGCACTGTCCTTGAGTTTTAGCGCCACATTGGCAGCGGGTTCTTAGATTTGAGACACTGCGAGCTACTCTCTCACTGTTCTGCATATTCAAGAGTACAATTTAATGTTGAATTTTCACCCGAGACATCATGTTTTCTGAGATGACAGGGAGTTAGCACGTCAGGCACTGATGGCAGTGTGTACATTGTTAATCATCCAGGGTCTTTATAGTGGCTCTCCTTTGAACAGTATTTTTGTGGATTTGAGAACAAGCAGGCAGTCGGTCATTTAAAAGTAAATCTTGCAGTGGACGTTTGAGACTTGAAGTCACGTGCAGCTATTAAGGAAACAAACATCTCGAAGCAGCTACAGGGGATAGAATGCTGGGCCCAATAATTCCTCGTGCAGTGTACAGGTAATGTGTTCTGTCGACGAGGCGGAAAAATGGCTTACCTAGACCTACCTGTTAGGTGCTTCTTGCCAGAGCAGAGGCCGGGGGCGCGAGATAAATCTAGGTCGCTCAACCGACGCATTACGACAGCGTCATAAACGTTCTTTGTGAACAGGGTTGGCGGCCATAAAAATTCGCAAGTTTTCATGTTCATAGTGAAAGGACGCTATCGAGGGAGGCGAGTTTTTTTTTTTGGGTAGCCTCAGGCCTTCAAAACAATTTACAAGGAATGCAACATTTATAGCGGCTCTGAAATGACCTACGTTGGGACACAAAGGCATTTCTCTGGTTTAGCCAGGGACCCTGGTCAGACCATTCACATAATGATCCTCATGATAAGTTTGTTGTTCCCTTCTGAGTTTTACAGAAACTCAAAATAACCCATTGCCAAAAGTGGACTTGGGGAAAAGGTCGAGAGCACAGCGTCTCCTCATTTCCCTGGGGCAATTTATGATTCAGTGATTGGGCGCTGTGACCTCCACTTCTCTCTTTGCTCCTTTTATTTCGTTGATATTTGCTCTTCTTTCTTCCTTCTTCGTACTGCGGATATATCTCAGGGTTTCCAATGCAGGAACGTAGTGAGAAGGGTGCACATGTGTGTGCTGGTTCACGATATCGTAGTGCTGTGAGGGAGCATCACTCGTGCCTCTGGTTTGAGAAGACTGACGACTGAAGTACGAACAATTCTCAAAAGAAGAACAGGTATGTGTTCTCTGTTCTTTTAAAACTATAAATAGTAGCGTAGCTAGTACTATATATCGTTCTACTAAAGTGAATGCGCGCGACACCATTGATGACGTTTCTACCTCGAAAGACGTTTATTAATACCAGTTAGCTGCAATAAAAATACTCATCCAATCCAGAAGTCACTCACAGTTAGAGTAATTAGTTTCTGATGTGTGTGTAGCGGTCATTAATACTTAAAAGATCGTTTCAATAATTCTATCACTGTCCGTTTATAAGGTGATAAGCAACGTATCAACAATCTGACTATGCTATGATTAATATTTGTCGTAGCCAGATAGTAAATCGTTTCTCGCTTGCTTTAAGCATCAAGACGATTACGATGCAGCTCATATAAGTGTTTGATAGTTCCAGAATTGGATTTTCGCTCTGTAGCGGAGTGTGCGCTGATATGAAACTTCCTGGCAGATAGTTATGGTTCAAATGGCTCTGAGCACTATGGGACTTAACATCTGAGGTCATCACTCCCACAGAACTTAGAACTACTTAAACCTAACTAACCTAAGGACATCACACACACCCATACCCGAGGCAGGATTCGAACCTGCGACCGTCATGGTGGCGCCGTTTCAGACTGAGAGCCTAGAACCCTCGGCCACCACGGGCGGCCACAGGATTCGAACCTGCGACCGTAGCGGTCTCGCGGTTCCAGACTGAAGAGCCTAGAACCGCTCGGCCACACCGGCCGCCAGTTTTTTGTTCTTACAGTGAGAAAAATATCATGCGTAATACAACAAGGTGATTTGCTATGTCAAAACATGTTTATATCTACCTCAATAAAACTCATTACCTATTAAATGTTGTACATAATTAAATTCTTTACACTGTAAATAACCAATAAAATTTAGAAATAATTGACACGTATAAAAAAACTCAAGTTGATATGACGTCATGGGTCACTACTGGTTTCGACCCCCTTACACTCACGTGACACAAAGTAGATCCGACTATATAGGACACTCTCATGCAATGTTACATCGCCCCCAAACCTTAATATCTTTTAAAGATCACAGATATTAGAGGTTTCTCTAAACGAAGGCAATATGGTGTAGTGTGCTGTTGTTTTTGAACCAGTTATTTCCACACTCAGACAGGTTATAAACATGGTACATTGATCCTTACAACATTAATTAAATGTGGGGCCTAACTGGATTTGCCCATTAAATAAACTACAAACGTCATAATATTTGCCCATACTTTTTAAGCACTTTTTCGCAAAAATATTACACATTCACTTCACTGTACTAACTTCACAACACTATTAGTTGAGAAGCCCTTCTTTAACTGACTGCACAAAGCAGTCAGACGGTACTGTTATGGCCCTGTAATTCAGCGGATTACTCCTACTTAGCTTTTTGGGTATTGGTGTGACTTGAGCAATTTTCCAGTCTTTAGGTACGGATCTTTTTGTGAGGGAACGGTTCTATATAATTGCTAAATATGAAGCTATTGTATCAGCATACCCTGAAAGGAACCTGACTGGTATACAATCTGGACCAGAGGTCTAGGCTTTATTAAGTTATTTAAGCTGCTTTGCTACGTCGAGGATATCTGCTTCTATGTCACTTATCTTGACAGTTGTTCTTGATTGGAATTCAGGAGTATTTATTTCGTCTTTGATGAAGAAGTTTCGGAAAACAGTGTTTAATAACTCTGCTTTAGTGGCACTGCCATCAGTGACTTCAATGTTCTTATCGCACAGTGAAGGTTTTGATTGTGTCTTGCCACTAGCGTGCTTTATGTATGACCAGAATCTCTTTGGGTTCTCTGCCAGATTCTGAGAAAGAGTTTCGTTATGGAAATTTTTAAAAGGATCTCGGGTTGAAGTACGTGCTATATTTCGAACTTCTGCAAAACTTTGCCAATCTTGGGGATTTTGAGTTGCATTTAATTTGGCATGCGTTTTTCGTTGCTTCTCCAACAGCAATCTGTCCTGTTTTCTGTAGCATGAGGGTCAGGATCATCAGTTGTTAATTTATGTGGTATACATCTCTCAATTGCAGTCGATACTATCTCTCTGAAATCATTCCACAGCTTTCCTACACTTACACGATCAGATCGGAAGGAATGTAGACTTGCTCTTAAAAAGGCATCAATAGCTTTTGGAAATTTTTCGTAGGTTCCCATGGGACCAAACTGCTAAGGTCATCGGTTCCCTAGGCTGACGCACTACATCTAAAACTGAGTAAGGCTAAGGACTACACGTACAGTCGTGCCCGAGGGAAGACTCGAACCTCCGACGGGGTAGACGCGCTAGCCGTGGCAAACCTCCCCAGACCGCACGGCTACCCCGCACGGCCTAAGAGCTTTTATACCAGCTTTTTTAAATAGATATTCTTTGCGTTTACTTTTAATAGTCGTAGGTGTTACGGTATACAGCCTAGCAGCAACTGCCATGTGGTCGCTAATCCCTGTATCCATCACGATACTCTCTCTCGGTCCAGGAGGTCAACTATGCTTTCACAACCATTTATGCTTCGAGTGGGCTGATGAACTAACTGTTAAACATAATTTTCTGAAAAATCAAGTACAATTTCGGATTATGTTTGTGCCTGCCGCCGGCTTTAAACTTATAATTTTTCCAGCATATCGAGGGTATATTGAAGACACCACCGACTATAATTGTATGGGTAGGGTACTTGTTTGAAATGAGATTCAAGTTTTCTTAAAACCGTTCAGCAACTATATGTTCTAAGTCGGGGGGGTCGGTAAAACGATCCCATTAATAGTTCAGTCCGATTCTCAAGTATAACCTCTACCCACACTATTTCGCAGGAACTGTCTACTTCAATTTCACTGAAAGGTAAACTACTGCTGACACCAATAAATACTCCACCACCAACTGTATTTAATTTATCCTTTCTGAACACTGTTAGATCGTTTGAAAAAATTTCGGCTGAACTTATTTCCGGCTTTAGCCAGGTATCGATCCCAGTCTCACTCATACACTCACTCATACATCCTCTTTTTCCTCTTGAATGTAAAATGAAGCTGAGACAGCAGCAAATATATCCAGATTAGGGTTTCTACTGAACTGCTAATCGATGGCAAAAGAAGCAGCAGCAACAACCAGAAGCTACCGTGAGTCGTTACAGGGATTAGTTTAGGTCGTAGCTGGGAAGGCTGTAATATGACAGGTCATGCCAAACGGGAAACTGAAATGAATTTTTTAAAGGTCAAAAATTAAAGAAGTGTTCGTTCGTCTACAGTGTCAGTCTCGTCAAGTATGAGTCTCACATTTTAACGAAAGTACATTAGGTCACATGGAGCTACTATGTGAGAGGTATAGAGCGACAAGAACCAGATTTTAGATTACCTTAGCGGTCAGCATGAAAATTTAATATCCAATACTAACAATGCTGAGCATCAATGGAGAAAATATAGCAGTAGTGTACAATACATTTTAATTGGATATGTGCCGAACAAAGTTGTATTGAATGGGAAAGAACCACTGTGTTTCGACTGCAGTGTTAGAAAGCTGCTACGAAAGCAAAGAGAATTTCACTGGAAATTTACAAGTAACCAAACCCTCACAGATAAACAAAAACGGTAAGAAACCAAAATCAGACTAAGGAGAGCCAAACGTGAAGCGTTCAACAAATTCGATCAAGCAAGGTGATGCAATGACCAGCAAGTTCACTCTCATTCGGGAGGACGACTGTTCAGATCCCCTTCAAGCCATTCAGATTTAGGTTTCCCGTGCTATCCCTAATATCGTTCGAGGTAAATACGTCGAAGGTTCATTGGGAATAGGTACGGCCAATTTCCCACCACATCCTTTGGTAATACCCGGTTATGCTCCAACCCTAATAGACGCACTGTCGACAGGACATTAAACTCTTACCTTCTTTCATTCCTTCAGCGAAGTCAAAAGTGAAATTCTGTCTTCCGGCTGGACAGAGAATCTTAAGACGATCTGATATTATGTTAAATGACTAAAGGGATCGAAAGCATCTGTCCATACACCGAGGTGACAAAAGTCATGGATGTCTCATAATATCGTGTCGGACCCCGTTTTGCCCTGCATATTGCAGCAAGTCGGCGTGGCACAGACTCAACGAGATGTTGGAGACCCATGGCGAAATATTGAGCCATGCTACCTCTATAGTCCACAACTGCGAAAGGGTTGCCGGTACAGGATTTTGTGCACGAAATGACCTCTTGATTTGCCCATAAATATTCGATGCGATTTATGTTGGTCGATCTGGGTGGAAAAATCATTCGCTCGAATGGTCCAGAATATTCTTCAAACCAATCACGAACAATAGTGACCCGGTGACATAGTACATTGCCATTCATAAAAATTCCATCGTTGAATGGCTGCGAATGGTCTGCAAGTAGCAGAACATAACAATTTTCAGTCAGTGATCTGTTTGTTGGACGAAAGTACCCAATCCATTCCACGTAAACACAGATCACACCATTATGTAGCCACCACCAGCATGCACATGCGCTTGTTGACAACCTGCGTCTATGGCTTCGTGGGGTCTGAACCACACTCCAACCTACCATCAGCTCTTAACCATGGTTTTCCAGATGCTAAGCTCCAGCCAATAAGGTCGCGACTCCAGAAGAGGTGCTGTAGTCGATGCCATGCTGTCAGTAAAACAATCGCGTCGGTTGTCTGCTGCCATAGCTCATCAGCGCAATATTTCACCTCAATATCCGAACGGATACGTTCGTCGTATGCTCCACACTGATTTCTGCTATTTGCTTGTCTGTCAGTACTGATAACTCTACGCAAATACCGCTTTTCTCGGTCGTTAAAAGAAGGGCGTCGGCCAGTGCGTTGTCCGTGGTGAGCGATAATGCCGGAACTTTGAAGTTCACCGCACCTAATTGACACTGCTGAGCCCGGACTACTGCATTCCCTAGCGATTTCCAAATTGGAATGTCCCTTGTGTCTAGCTCCAATTACACTGCTGGCCCTTAAAATTGCTATTCCACGAAGATGACGTGGTACAGAGGCGACATTGAACCGACAGGAAGAGGTTGCTGTGACTTGCAAATGATTAGCTATTTCAGAGCATTCACACAAGGCTGGCGCCGGTGGCCGCACCTACAACATGCTGACATGAGGAAAGTTTCCAACCGATTTCTCATACACAAGCAGCAGTTGACCGGTGTTGCCTGGTGAAACGTTGTGATGCCTCGTGTAAGGAGGAGAACGCCGTGCTGGATCCCAACGACCTCGTATCACTAGCAGTCGAGATGACGGCTATCTTATCCGCATGGCTGTGACGGATCGTGCAGCCACGTCTCGATCGCTGAGTCAACAGATGGGGGCGTTTGCAAGACGACAATCATTTGCACGAATAGTTCGACGACGTTTGCAGCAGCATGGACTATCAGCTCGGAGACCATGGCTGCGGCTACCCTTGACGCTGCAGCACAGACAGGAGCGTCTGCAATGGTGTACTCAACGACAAACCTGGTTGCAAGAATGGCAAAACGTCATTTTTTCCGATGAATCCAGGTTCTCTTTACAGCATGGTCGCATCGGCGTTTGGCGACATCGCGGTGAACGCACATTGGAAGCGTGTATTCGTCGTCGCCATACTGGCGTATCACCCGGCGTGATGGTATGCTGCGCCATTGGTTACAAGTCTCGGTCACCTCTTGTTCTCACTGACGGCACGTTGAACAGTAGAAGTTACATTTCAGATGTGTTACGACCTGTGGCTCTACCCTTCACACTATCCCTGCGAAACCCTACATTTCAGCACGATAATGCACGACCGCATGTTGCAGGTCCTGTACGGGCCTTTCTGGATACAGAAAATGTTCGACTGCTGCCCTGGCCAGCACATTCCCCAGATCTCAAACCAACTGAAAACGTCTGGTCAATGGTGGCCGAGCAACTGGCTCGTCACATTACTCTTGATGAACTGTGGTACCGTGTTGAAGCTGCATGGGCAACTACACCTGAATACGCCATCCAAGCTCTGTTTGACTCAATGCCCAGGCGTATCAAGACCGTTATTACGGCCAGAGGTGGTTGTTCTGGGTACTGATTTCTCAGGATCTATGCACCCACATTGCGTGGAAATGTAATCACATGTCAGTTCTAGTAAAAAATATTTGTCCAATGACTACCCGTTTATCACCTGCATTTCTTCTTGGTGAAGCAATTTTAGTGGCCAGTAGTGAATCATTCCCGGTTCAAAGTCTGTTAATTCCAGTCGTGCAGCCATAATCACGTAGAGAACCTATCCTCATGAAATACTTGAGTACAAATGACATTTTCTCCGATGCACTGCCTTTTTATATCCTGTCTATGCGATACTGTCGCCGTCTACTTATGTCATAACACCATCCCTGGACATTTGTCACCTCATTGTAGTAACACTGAAACGGAGGACGACACACGAAAGGCCAAAAAAACTTGCAAATATTACACTCTAGTCCTTCCTTTCCGTCGTCACACGAATATCGACAAATATCGAAATAGGTGCCAGGTGCCCATTACATATACAAACAACAGAAATCACTCAACAGAAGGACCGCCATTTGATATGACGAGATGTAGCACTGAAACAAACGACGAAACATAAAAGTCCGAAAAACAGGGAAATATCACACTCTAGACCCTCCTTTTCATCGTCACACAAATATCCAAAAGACATGTATCGAAATAGGTGCCTTTCGTATATACAAACAACTGAAATCACTCAACATAAGAAAAGCCATTGGGCATGATGGTATACCAATACGATTCTAGATAGAGTATGCGAAGGCAATTACTCCTCTTCTACCGGCAGTGTGTTGTAGGTCTCTATTGGAGCGCCGTGATAGTGATGACTGAAAAGAAACATAGTTCATTCCAGTTTTCAAGGAGGATCGTCAGACAGACGCACAGAAATGTTGACCTATACAGATAGTGCAGAGAAACAATTATTATGAAAAAAATTCGGCAAGCTGCGTTTCCGTGTTTATTAGCGCTGAAGTTAGCCAACCAGGCCCTTGCGCGCGGAGATTCAAGCGGCCCGCCAGGTGCAATAAACTACTGCCAGTTGCTCTCAAAGCGTAGATGATAGTGCACGAGACCGTTCAGACGTTTAGGTCGCGTGGGAGGTCATCTCTGGAGACTGAAAATCCCCTCTGTGTGGTTCAATGTGCTTTCCGAAAACAACGACCGTTGGAACCCAGATCGCTCTGTTCGTCCACGAGGCACAGAAAACGGAAAATAGAAGCGTTCAGGTAGATAGCGTGTTCCTTGACTTAGGGAAGGGGCTCGATTCAGTTCTAAACTTGCGCCTTTTGAACAAAATACAAGCCTACGGAATAGCAGACCATATGCGTGAGTGCACTGTAGAATTTCTAGCAAACAACGAAGGGAGGCTGGTCACGGATGATGATGTTGTACACGAACAAGTCGCAAAGCTAGCAAAATCGTAGCGAAATGCAGGAAGACCTGCATAGGATCGATACTTGGTGTGGGTAGCGGCAATTAATCCTTAACATAAGTAAACGTACAAAAGTGTTCAAATTGTCCTTTATTTCCATCCGACCGGTTTCGGGCCACTTGCCCTTCTTCAAATTTATCACAACAAAATTGTTTTATAATTTCAATTTGTGATAATTACAAATGGTTTAATATTTAGTATTCAGGCAGCTTCATGATTGTTACGAAATTAGTTACAATACAAATTTGTGCAACGTACCGTTTGTTACAGTTCCAGAGCGACTTGTCGAATGTTGAACTGAAAGTTCACTGTCATAATTAACCATTTGTTGCTGCTTTATAAACCCTTTATGTAATGCCGGCCGTGGTGGTCGAGCGGTTCTAGTCGCTACAGCCTGGAACCGCGCGGCCGCTACGGTCGCAGGTTCGAATCCTGTCTCGGGCATAGATGTGTGTGACGTCCTTACGTTAGTTAGGTTTAATTACTTCTAAGTTCTAGGGGACTGATACCCTGAAAAGTTAAGTCCCATAGTGCTCAGAGCCATTTTTATGTAACAAACCACGTTGGTGCAATACCTAAAGCGCTAAAAAGCGCCCACTACTTGTAGAGAATGGACTAAAGTAATTAATATTAAATGATCCTAAGTATAGCATAAAACACTGATGTGAAATTTAGTAGCATTAAAATATTTTGAAAGAATGAAACCTTTATCAATTTTTTAAAATTATTTTATAGTTATCTTAATTGGTGCAAAATAAAATAAAACATAAAATATGTTCCTAAATTAACAAATTAAACATTGATAAGAACATTATTATTATTAAAAACCTTATAAGAACTTTAAAACATTCCAAAAATATCTTCTCCTCCTTCCAGTTGGCGATCGTAGAAGCAGTAGAGCATAAAAATATTCCTGAGCATAACTTATAAAAAACAGTGCTTTAATATCATTGGATTTTAAAAGAAACATAGAGCATACCAAAGTTGTCTTCTCTTCATGTTATTTGACAGTTGTAGTGTTTCTAATGGGCCAGACCGAATACCGCGCCACGCTGAAGCTTCCCGTGCCACGTCCAGTTCGTCGCCTCCAGTATGCTGAGGGCCGCCGCCCCTGATGTTTGACAGTGCGTCCTACCTCACCGCAGAGCAAGGTTTCAACAAATCTTGGAAATTTATTAGTTATTATTATGAGAAAATTGATAAAACCGTGGAGAATGAAATAAAGCGATTCACTCTAAATTAGAATATTGCAAAGCTAATTGGTGAACCTATGATAAGTTTAATTGAGGATGAAGTGCAATAAAAAATACAATTAGAGTACAAACAAATAACTAAATATATAAATATTAAAAAGTGAATCAACAAGCAAGTTTAAAAATAATTCTCACTTCAGTATGATAGACAAATAGTTCTGGAAAATTATGATACAGTACCATACGGATTTTAAATTCCGTTAATGAATTTTGTTCAATATAAATGAGAGTCTTACTGCAGGAGCTCAACATTGCTAGCAAAACCATTTTTCTGAAGAGATTAGTGAGGTAGAAGTAATTTTTTTAAATAATATGAACATTTGAATGCTAGATATGGAGGATACAATACGTCTGGAACTGAATAAAGAATGTAAAATTATTTTCCGAGACAAATATTTCATATTAATTAGTGGTTCACATTCTCGAATTTTTGAAGGGTTGTATATTAAACAGAGTGAAGAAACATAGAAATTACGATTGTGAATGTAATGATCTGGAATTATTGCTGTGATTATTTAGCGGTTATATCGTGGAGGATGACCATCCTTTTTTAAAAATTAATTCTAGTGCGCTCAAAATGCCCATTGTTTTCGATGCAATTTATAGTAGTAACTGGATACATTGAGTGCACTAAGCATGTTTTAATGCACTACCTTTTTTATGAACTGTATAATGCTATCTAGTAGTAACTGGATATGTTGAGAGCGCTAGATATGTTTTTAATGCACTACCTTTTTTATGAATTTTATAATGCTGTCTTCATGAAATTTTAAAAAAATTATGTAATGTATTTATGTATAAAACATATAGCTTTATTAAATCCATAAGAAAAGGTTGTGCATTAAAAAGATGCCTAGTGGCTGAAGTCACATTGCTCGTTAAGTAGTTTCTCTCGGTCTTTCACTTGATGCTGTAAGTTTCTACTTCCTCCAGCATAATAAAAACTTTTCGGAGCTCTGTGTCACTTCCATTTGCTCGCTTATTGCGCTAACCTCGTGTTTGCTATCTGTGACATACGCACCAAATGCTGTCCGATTACTGTGACTGCAATGTTCCCTGTATCCGATTTCGAAATTTCGCCCAGTCTATCGTATTTAATATCTATCACAGTGCGCGCATTTGATTTTGTACACTCCGGAGTTGAAGTATTTATTTTTCTACGTCGCAGTTGTTTTATGCTTTAATCTATGCGCCATTGCCCTTCATTCTGAAAATGTCACGACAACGTTTTTTTTCGGAAAACTTCAGTAACTCTTTCCGACACTCGCCCTTTGTATGTGAAAGTGACTAATTTGTTCTTAACTTTACTCTTTCAGTTCCGCTCTCTAGTACTGGAAAACTTGTTATTCATTTTATTAAACATAAGGCATGACGTCTGGTGTCACACACCCACTAGCTGCCGCAACATGCTTAATAATATCTATTTCTCTTTGTAATTCTTGTTCATTAAGGGACATTTTCAGGGCTCTGATGTACGTTGCATACAAATATACTCTTTTATGTTGGACTGGGTAGCACAAGGACAGCCCTATAATACTGTCTGATCATGTATCCCTTGTAAAAACACCGAAAGTAGGACTTCCTTCCTTCCTTCTTACAGTCAAATCTAAAAAGTTAATTGTTGCTTTAACCTCCATTAAATATTAAAAACATTTTTGACTTTTGCTCTTTTAAAACCCCATTATTTCCACAACTTCTTCTTCCCTCCATTTAAAGAGTAGAATAGAGTCGTCAACATATCGTCTCTAACAGATCATCTTGTCTCAAATTTTTGGAAAAGAGCTGAAAAATTTGTGCTCGAAGGTCGTATATACATACTGTGAGTGGTAACGTTTCCATAACACTTCCTTTGGGTATACTCGAAATTATGTTTACATCTGAAGACTTCCTCCGTTGATAATCTGATGCTGTGTTGTGTTTGCTGGAAACTCTTGCAACCAATAACAAAGATGCTCCGATAAACCGTGCAATCATGTTTTGTTCATTAACGGTAGTTTGAAACTGTATGGAATCTCTTTCGGACACCAGCGAACGTGGTATCTACTTTGGCGCCTAGATTTTCAGCTTTCTGTGTCTCGTAGACGGACAGAGTGATGTTGGTTTGAACGAATATTAATTCCGGAACACATATTGAAACCTACAGAGGATATTTCTCTGTCTCCAGAAACGTCTTAATAAGTAAATAGACAGACTTCATACATGCAGCATGGTCAGAAATAGTCCGAAAAGCCTGTGAGGACCTTACAGGTTAGGCTGTACTAAGAAATAATTGTTAAGAAGAAAAGTTCGCTTTTGAGCTATGGCCTTATTTCCGCAAATCTCGACACCTCGCTATTTAAAGCATCATGGAGGCCGAAGGTGAGGTCGTAGGGCGCCACGCCCTTTCACCACTACAAAGGGAGGCTGTAAGCCCTTTGAACTAAATTTCAAACATGTTTTGCAGTGGGAGAGAGCTACGGGGTTTAGAAAAATTGATCCACTAATTGTCTTGCGCTATGTGGATAAGATGCAAAGAAGTGAAGCACATTTCATTACAGGTCCATTTAGTAAACACGTTAGCTTCAAGGAGATGCTCAGTCAACTACAGTGGTAGACGCTGTAACAGAAGCGTACTGCATCACGATGTGGTTTACTGTACACTGACGGAAAAAATCGCAGTATCAAGAAGGAGTTACGCGACATAAAAGAAGGCTAGTTTACGTGTCTTCAGTTCTGAAAGATTATGTCTATTCAAATTTCGCGTCAGTCACCTAAGAGTTACGTTAATATCGCCACTATGAGGATGGAAACCAGATATGTTTTTATTACACGCTGTAACGGCTATGAACGTTAGTTACCTTTGGGACTGGACTTCGTGTGTTCGTGCTACTCAAGACTACCTATAAGGCGACGTAGACGCCATCATCAACACCTCACTATGTTTGAATGAGATCCTGTACTGGGTCTTCGAGAAGCTGGTTCAAATGGTCCAAATGGCTCTGAGCACTATGGGACTCAACTGCTGAGGTCATAAGTCCCCTAGAACTTAGAACTACTTAAACCTAACTAGCCTAAGGACATCACACACATCCATGCCCGAGGCATGTTTCGAACCTGCGTCCGTAGCAGCAACGCGGATCCGGACTGAAGCTCCTAGAACCGTTCGGCCACAGAGAGAAGCTAGATGTTCCTTCTGCGATACTACAGGAACACTTGGCAGAAATGTAGCCACCGTACATAATGGCTGGCAGCGCTGCTGACAAGACTGTATGGTCGCAAGAAAACTGGTCTTCGGACGGCCACGATCCGCTACCGAGAGGGAAGACATCGTGTTCGGCGCATGCCTCCGGCACAGAGTACTGCATCTGGAACAGCAGATTGAGCAGCAGTTGGCAGCATAGTGACACTACGAACACAAATCAGTTACTTCAAGGACAGCTACGAACCAGACGCCGTATAGCGTGCAATCCACTCACCGCAAACCACCGCCATTTTCGATTCAGTGGGGATAAGTTGGGAAATCACTGGAGGTTTATTGCGTTTTCTGAGGAAAGCTAGTTCTCTATAGGTGCCAATGGTGGCTTCGTGTTGCTTAGGAGGCCTGTTGAGGGCCGCCAACCAAGTTGCCTGCGCGCAAGACCCACTGGACCTAGACCTGAAGTTATGGTCTACATCTACATCTACTTGGATACTCTGCAAATTAGATTTGTGCCTGCCAGAGGGTTCATCGGAGTATCTTCACAATTCTCTATTATTCCAATCTCGTATAGCGCGCGGAAAGGGATGAACACCTACTGGATGATCAGAAAGTCAGTATAAATTTGAAAACTGAATAAATCACGGAATAATATAGATAGAGAGGTACAAATCGACACAAATGCCTTGAATGACATGGGGTTTTAAGAGACCCAAAAAAAATACAAAAGTTAAAAAAATGCCCGACGGATGGCGCTTCATCTGATCAGAGTAGCAATAATTAGCATAACAAAGTAAGACAAAGCAAAGATGATGTTCTTCACAGGAAATGGTCAATATGCCCACCATCATTCCTCAACAATAGCTGTTGTGAACAGCACTGTAAAGCATGACCGGAGTTATGGTGAGGCATTGGCGTCAGATGTTGTCTTTCAGCATCCCTAGAGATGTCGGTCGATCACGATACACTTGCGACTTCAGATAACCCCAAAGCCAAAAATCGCACGGACTGAGGTCTGGGGACCTGGGAGGCTAGGCATGACGAAAGTGGCGGCTGAGCACACGATCATCGCCAAACGACGCGCATCTGTCGGACGTTTTGTGAACTTTGTTTTATTTTTGCTTCTAATAAAACCACATGTCCTTCCAGGCACGTACGTCAATTTTTACCTCTCTATCTACATTATTCGTGGTTTATTACCTTTTCAAATTTTTACTGGGTTTTTGACCACCTGGTATATCTTTCCGTACGAGCTCTGATTTCCCTTATTTTATTGTGATGATCGTACCTCCCTATGTAAGTCGGTGTCAACAAAATGTTTTCGCATTCGGAGGACAAAATTGGCGACAGAAATTTCGTAAGAAGATTCCGTCGCAACGAAAAGCGCCTTTCTTTTAATTTGCAGCCCAAATCCTGTATCATTTCTGTGACACTCTCCCCCATATTTCGCGCTAATACAAAATTTGCTGCTTTTCTTTGAACTTTTTCGATGTACTCCGTCAGTCCTATCTGATAATGATCCCACATCGCGCAGCAGCATTCTAAAAGAGTACGGACAAGCGCAGTGTAGGCAGTCTCGTTAGTAGGTCTGTTACATTTTCTAAGAGTCCTGCCAATAAAACGCAGTCTCTGGTTAGCCTTCCCCACAACGTTTCCAATGTGTTCCTTCCAATTTAAGTTGTTCGCAATTGTAATACCTAGGTATTTAATTGAATTTACGGCTTTTAGATTAGACTGATTTATCGTGGGATGCGATTTCGGGTGACGGCAGGTCCACTCTCGTGGCTATCCCGCGCATTGTGACTCCAAAACTGTGCGTCAGTTTGATGAATCGAACTACTGTGCTGTTATTCATGAACTGCGTTCGAGGGTCTTTTCTAACAGGATAACGCCCGCCAAAAGCGTTGTTGTAACCCAACACGTGCGACGACTGTCGAAGTGTTGCCTTCGCTTGTCCGGTCACCAGATCAGTCTCCAGTCGAGCACATCCCGGACACCATCGTTCGATAACTCCAGCATGATCCACGAACAGCATTAAACAACCCTGTATTGACAGATGACGTGCAACAGGCATGGAACTCCAACCCACATAATAACGTTCGGCTAATGTGCAACACAATGTTTACACTCAAAATTCTAACGGTCACGGTGGTCTTTAATGTACCAGTATTTCACATTTGCAATGGCTTATGTCACACTTACATTAACCTGTGATCTTGCAAAGTCAATCTTAATCACTTAAGTATGTTACCGATACAAGTTTATTCCCGAAATTTCATTGCTCTGCAGCAATTAAATTTTGGTGTTGCGATTATGTTTCGTCAGTGTAGGCACATTGTCTCAAGACAATAAAAGCATCTCACTAATTAAAGAACTTTCTTTTGAGAAAACAACTTTTGTTAATACTCGTACAGTACAAAACGGGATGCTAAATATTTTCTGTGAATATTATGTTGCTAGTCTCGCAGTCTTTAGGTGCAGTCCTAAACCCTGTAATATTTCTGGCTTCATAGTCATCATAATTACTCAGCTACAAAAAACTCTTCTCGAAGCAGTTGAGAAGGCAGCACTGGGAATTTGACATAATGTGGCGTGATAGTTTATTCGGTACGTGTATTGTGAAGAAGACCGCCTGAATTGTGGTTCTTCTCCGCGATTGACTGCTGTGTTCTGAAGTAGCGCACCAAATAATAAACTTCTGTTATCAACATTTGAAAACTAAACAGTGAATTTACTTACCTTTCATATAAACGCACCTCTCAGAAGCAGACTACCATTCCACTATTTCAAAAGTGTTAGTTATCAGCAGAATAATGAACAAGTGCTGAACGAAAAGGCAGACGAAGCACTTCAGCTAGCGCCAAACTTGGGTGATGGGCAAAATGGTTCTGCTGTAAGAACAGAGCCGGTTCGGCAGTCTTGGTGGATGACATGTTGTCTGCCGCTGTCGGTGTCACTTAAGACTTAATTATCAATCTACATCTACATGGTTACTCTGCATTTCACACTTAAGTGCGTGGAAGAGGGTTCATCGAACCGTTTTCATACTACTTCTCTACCATTCCACTCTCGAATGGCGCTTGCGAAAAAGGAACACTAACATCTTTCCGTTCGAGCTCTGATTTCTCTTATTTTATTATGGTGATTATATCTCCATACGTAGGTGAGCGTCAACAAAATATTTTCACATTCGGAAGAGAAAGTTGGTGATTGAACTTTCGTAAAGAGATCTCGCCGCAAAGAAGACCGCCTTTGTTTCAGTGACTGCCACCCCAACTCGCGTATCATATCAGTGACAATCTCACCGCTATTGCGCGATAACACGAAACGAGCTGCCCTTCCTTGCATTTTTTCGATGTACTCCGTCAATCCTATCTGGTGAGAATCCCACACTGCGCAGCAATATTCCAGCAGAGGACGGACAGGTGTAAAGTAGGCTGTCTCTTTAGTGGGTTTGTCGAGACTTGTAAGTGTCCTGCCAACAAAGCGCAGTCTTTGTTTAGTCTTCCCCATGATATTATCTATGTTGTCTTTCCAATTTAAGTTGCTCCTAATTCTAATTCATAGGTATTTAGTCGAACTGACAGTCCTTAGATTTATGCGATTTATCGTATACTCAAAATTTATCGGATTTCTTATAGTACCCATGTGGATGAGCTCGCACATTCCTTTATTTAGTGCCAATTGCCACTTTTCGCACCATACAGAAATTCTCTCTAGATCATTTGGTAATTGTAATTGGTCGTCTGATGATTTTACAAGACGGTAAATTATAGCGTCATTTGCAAATAATCCAAGGGGGCTGCTCAGATTATCACATAGATCATTTATGTAAATCAGGAACAGCAGAGGGCCTATGACACTACCTTGCGGAACGCCAGACATCACTTATGTTCTACTCGATGATTTATCGTCTATCACTACGAACTGCGAACTCTCTGAGAGGAAATCATGAATCCAGTCACACAACTGAGGCGATACTCCATAAGCACTCAATTTGATTAATATTCGCTTGTGAGTAACGGTATCAAAAGCCTTCTGGAAATCCAGGAATATGGAATCTATCTGAGATCCCTTGTCGACAGCACACATTACTTCATGGAAATAAAAAGCACAAGAACGATATTTTCTGAATCCGTGTTGGTTATGTATCAATAAGTCATTTTCTTCAATGTGATTCTTAATGTTTGAGTACAGTATATGCTCCAAAATCCTACTGCAAATTGATATCAGTGATACGGGTCTGTAATTCAGTGGGTTACTCCTATTTCCTTTCTTGAATATTGGTGTGACCTATGCTACTTTCCAGTCTTTAGGAACAGAGCTTTCATTAAGTGAGCGGTTGTATATGAGTCCAATCTGTGGTTTGTAAACGTAACAGCTCAATAGGCTGTCTCGGAGGGCAGGCATGTTGCCTGCCGCGACCGGTACTGATTAAGATCTTAATTAGAAATCTCTGGGTTTTGGATTTTACTGAGAACTAGTAATTACATAAACAGCCTGTTCATTACTTTGTTTATTCTGTGTGCAAGTTTCAATTATGGAAATTATATGTGATTAAAAATGGTTCAAATGGCTCTGAGCACTATGGGACCTAACATCTGAGGTCATCAGTCCCCTAGAACTGAGAATTACTTAAACCTAACTAACCTAAGGACATCACACACATCCATGCCCGAGGCAAAATTCGAACCTGCGACCACAGCAGTCACGCGGTGGCGGACTGAAGCGTCTAGAACCGCTCGGCCACCGTGCCCGGCTATATGTGATTCATAAAGTGGACTATAACTGTGTAGTTTCTCGTATTCAGCTAATAAAAACGGGTGGCATCTCGTTAATGCAAACCAATTCAAACTGTGCAGGGAACAGCAAATGTAGAAGACTGCGTTTTGATTAGCATCATTCAGAACTTCCGCATTCCACTCGGGGCAGTGGAAGCAACTAGGTACCTCGTGGATACTTGAGTCGTACTACAAATGAGATCAGTGACACGTCATCTATGGTAACACAGAGGAGATATGAAGGAAGGAAATTTTCGAGAGAAGGGAATTATCATACACACGTCTCGCTAACTCTCTCTTCCACTCGCCTTAACCCCTGCTTCGTTAATTGTGGCTACTGTGCTACTGCAGTCAACAAGTGCTCGTCCGTTACATCACGCCCATTTCTCCGCAGCGCCGACGGTACTAGATGCGCGAACGGGTAATTTCATTGGACGGAATGTAATAAACCGGAACATCTTTCGGTGCATCTCACCTGTGCGTTTAATATTGTGGTCGCAGAAGCCTCGGCCTGAGTTGCCTGAGCACGCACGCACGCACTGGGCACTAAAGCAAACAGAAACGAGTGCCTTCTGCCGACCAACCCCGCGAGCAACTCATTAATTCTGCACGCAAACCGCGCCGGGAGCAGAAATATTTAAATGTTTGACGCAGGCAGCCGCGCTGACTACGAACGGGCGATTCGTGGTGACCACCACCACCACAGTCAACACGACGCTTTCCGTCCGCCGTGGCGAGAGAGGAAACGCCATATTCCCGTATACGCCGCACGTGAGAATGTCAGCAAGTGGTACCGTCAAAATTGCCGGCCTATAAGAAAAGGAGTAATGCGAGAGAGGAAGAGGCGAAACAGTAATTGTTAGGCAGCGTGTTATTTACACAAACCTTTAATTTTGTTTTTCACAGTACGAGTAGCACACGCGGCTGCCGCTGCCGTTAAGAGTTTACCCGTACCAGCGAAACGGCGGGAAAAAAGCTCACCGGGGCTGGCGGCGGGGACGCAAATTAAATTTCGCATTCGTAGTTGACAACGTTTACTTTTCAGTCTGCTGTTTTACTGTGTCTCGCTGTTATGCGCGCGCCGCCCCCGACTCGCAACAGCAGGCAGAAGTGGAAGACATGGGGGCGGAGGAGGAGAAGGAGCGACAAGACAAAAAAGGTAGAGCAAAGAAGACGTAGAGTGGGGAGGGCGCAGTGGCGGTACGGGGATGTAGGGGAGTTGCGAAGGTGAGGCGTCCGCTTTATCGTGCAACGGCGCGCAAGTTTATTTTGTAAACAGTTCGCTGTGCCCACGCGCTGAGCGAGACACAGTCATTGGGAGGCAGGGGTCGTCCTTCGCCCGCTCGCAAGCTCGTTCGCTGGGCCCATAGGAGCGGCTGCTGCCGTTGGCCACTTAGCGAGACTTGTATGAAAGTTTAATTCCGCCCCCGGAGGAAGTGCGTTCGGCGTGCGGTGCGGGCAGGGCTTTGGCCGGATACCGGGGGTGGCGCTCGGCACACCTCGGTGTCTGTGGGGAGAACACCAGCCCCGCCAAGTTTTCAGTGTACCACCACAGGCGCAGAATCTCGGAGGAGTCTGGTCGTCATATTTTCGGTGTAGAACGAAGTGAGAAGAAGCAGGTTGCTCGAGATTCTTTTCTCCGGAGGATGAATACCGTCTCGAGTCGAGGCAGTGGCAGATTATCGTTAATGGTTTTGTTTTTGGTGTCTTCAGTCGGAAGATAGATTTGATACAGCTCTCAACGCTACCTTATGCTGTGCCATCCTCTCCTTCTTCGAATGACTACTACAACTGACATTCTTTTGAGAATGCTTCCTGTATTCATCTTTTGGTCTCCCCCTACAATTATTATCTCTCGCACCTCACTCCAATACTAAATTGGTGATCCCTTTATGCCTCAGAAAGTGTGCTATCAATCATTCCACTCTGCTAGTCAGATTGTGCCACAAATTTCTTTTCTCCTCAATTCCATTCAGTACTTCCTCATTAGTGACATAATCTACCAACATACCTAATCTGTAGCATTGTTACGGTCGCAGGTTCGAATCCTGCCTGGGGCACGAATGTATGTCATGTCCTTAGATTAG
Source organism: Schistocerca gregaria (assembly GCF_023897955.1). Taxonomy (NCBI): domain Eukaryota; kingdom Metazoa; phylum Arthropoda; class Insecta; order Orthoptera; family Acrididae; genus Schistocerca; species Schistocerca gregaria. The sequence goes on along the minus strand of NC_064923.1, from coordinate 137,888,517 downwards.
TTAGGTTTAAGTAGTTCTAAGTTCCAGGGGACTGATGACCTCAGAAGCTAAGCCCCATAGTGCTCAGAGCCATTTGAACCATTTTGTACCATTGTTAAGTATACCACATTTCAAAAGCTTCTATTCTCTTCTTGTTTAAACTGTTTAACACCTTGTTTGACTTCCATACATGGCTACACTCCATACAAATCCTAATATTTAAGTCCATATTATATATCAACAAATTTCTTTTACTTAGCAACGATTTTCTTGCTATTGCATTTACGTTTTATATGCCCTCTACTTCGGCGGTCATCGGTTATTCTCCTGCACAAAAAGCAAAACACAGCCACTTCATTAAGTGACTCGTTCCCTAATCAAATTCCTTCGACATCACTTTATATAACTGAACTACATTCCCTCATCCTTGTTTTGCTTTCGTCGATGTTCATCGTATGTCCTCCTTTCAAAACACTATCAATTGCTCTTTCAAGTTTTTATTTTTTCTCCGTGAACTTTAATTCCTACTCAAGCTTTCTCCTTGGTTTCCTTTACCGCTTGCTCAGTGTACAGACTGAATAACATTGGCGGTAGGCTACAACCCTGTCTCACTCCTGCCTCAAACACCGCTTCTCTTTCGTGACCCTCGACTCTTACAACTGTCATCAGGTTACTTTACGAGTTGTAAATAGCTTTTATCTCCCTGTATTTAACCCCTGTTACCTTCGTAATTTCAAAGAGAATGTTCCAGTCGGCATTGTCAAAGCTTTCTCTAAGAGTACAAATTGCTATAATCGTAGGTTTGCCTTTTCTTAATCCATCTTCTAAGATAAGTAGTAGAGTCAGTATTGTCTCGCGGGTTCTACATTTCACCGAATTCCAAACCGTTCTTCCCCGAGCTCGATTTCTGTCAGTTTTTCCGTTCTTCTATAAAGAATTCGTGTTGGTATTTAGCAACCATGAGTCACTAATCTGATAATTCCGTAGTATTCATACCTGTCAGCACGCATTTTCTTTCGAACTGACATTATTATATTCTTTGTGATGTGTGATGCTATTTCCTCTATTTTATACATCTTGCAAAAGATTTGGAAGAGTTTTCTCATAGCTGACTCTTCCAGGGCTCTCAGTAGGTCTGATGTGATGTCGTCTACTCCCAGAGCCTTGTTTCAACGGAAATGGAAAGTTTATGAAACATAAGCACTGTGGCAGTGCGAAATGAGAAACATTTTAAGATAGTGAAGTGTAAGTAATACAGCGCAAGAAATATTGCAGAATGCCAAAAACTGCCGAGTGCAAATGTGAAATGAAGCCTTCACACACCAGCCGTTGCTGACAATGAGGGAATGAGTAGAGTATCTAAACCAACTACAACAAACACGGATATGCTTTATAAATACAAAACGAAATGCGTCTGGTGTAATTATTATTTATTCGGTTGCTGTTATCTCGAGACGGATAACCTACGGTAACAGATTTAACAGCTGCCGCGGAAGATGGCCACGCAAAAAAACGACTTATTCTATTCTTATTGCAAAATAGTGGCAAGATCTGGTACGCAACGATGATGGAAGTGGGTATCAATAGCGCACCCTTCTCTCCAAGTAGACCACAAATGTTCCATAATATTCAGATGTGGTGACTGAGGTGGCAAGGGAAACACGACAATTCATCCTCGTCCTCACAAAACCAGCCCTGGACGGTACGAGCCGTGTGAATTGTATCTCTATCGTCTTAGAACACAGTATATCCATTTCGAAGCAAACATCGTAAAACGGGATGGTCAAAATGGTCATATATTCCTTGACAATAACACCTTGCAGAGTAACCGTTGGGCCCATGGAATAGCACGATATAGCTGCCAAACCATCGCCGAAGCCCCGTTATATCTCACTCTTGGAACGTTAACTCGGTCACAAATTGGAAACACTATGAAACAACACACATATGACCAAATTACTTTTTCGCATGGTTCCACAATTGAGGTTTTATGGCTTCGGCACCAAGTTTTCCAGTTGCGGGCATTTGCACCACCGATGTGTAGTTTTGGAATTCCTGCCCCCTTTAATTCCCTCTCCGTTCGTGTTGTTTTTGTGCTGATATGGTTTTGCGAATATGACATTCAGTTATGTGATTTTTTCAGATATCGTTCGCTTATTTTGCGTCACATTCCTCTTCAACGACCGTTCGTCACCACTGCTCAACACATACTTTCGTCTGCGGTGTGATTTAGCAGATGATGTTTTTCCTCTTTCCTTGTATGCGATATAAATCGTCAACACAGTGCCTCTGGTAACACCAAACATTCACGCCACCTTCGTTATGGAATCACTCACCGTGCGAGGGCCAACAATCTGCCCACATTCGAAATCTCTTTGTTGCAACATAATGCGCACATAACAACATAGAACACTGTAACTGCATTTATGTTCAAGAAAGAATTTCTAGCGCTGTTTCCGTATTTTTGTTCAAACTCTGTAACTAACATTATCTAAAATTTAGTAACATTTTTTTATACTATTACACATAAATGTTTAACATCATTACAACAATTTTGTATTGCTATTACATTTGGAATTTTCTATACCTAGTGAAATCACAGTGTCTTTCCTAGGTGTAGTCTACGGTTTATCATGCCCTAGCCTTATCTTCTGGCAGTTTTTAAGTTTTACACAATCACTGGGCAGTGTTATGCCCTCATACTCTTTCTTTTATCCAACCAGGCTGGTAGCAAAGAAAAAAACATCGCCAAATAAAGGTACTACATCACTGAAGCATTTACACCCTTAAGCCGTCTGCCATTTTTAGTTGCAAGAAGAACAATCTCGGTAGATGGAATAGCTATGATGTTTCATAACACATTGCTCTGGATACACTTGCTAGCGGTCCATATCAAGTTAGTTTTTTTCTTTTTTAATTCAAGTTGGAGGCGTTCTATGTGCCTTCCTCTACCCCTCCTTTGCACGCTCTTCCTTGGAATTGCTATACAACTTCCAAATAAGAAGAGTTACACTATGTGATCAGAAGTATCCGAACACCTGGCTGACAATTAGTTACAATGTCGCAGCGCCCTCCATCGGTAATGCTGGAATTCAGTATGGTGTTGGCCCACCAGTAGCCTTGATGACAGCTACCACTCTTGCAAGAATACGTTCGGTCAGGTGCTGGAAGGTTTCTTGGGGAATGGCAGCCCATTCTTCACGGGCTGAGGAGAGTTATCGATGTCGGTCGGTGAGGCCTGACATGAAGTCAGCATACCAAAACATCTCAAAGGTGTTCTATAGGATTCGGCTCAAGACTCTCTGCCGACCAGTCCATTACAGGGACACCACTCCGCCACAGGCCGTGCATTATGAAGAGGTGCTCCATCGTGTTCAAAGATGCAATCGCCTTCCCCGAATTGCTCTTCAACAGTCTAAGGCTGAACCTGTACTTTGATACTGCCACGCAAAACAAGGAGGGCAAACCCCCTTCATGAAAAACACGATCACACCATAACACCACCGCCTCCGAATTTTACTTTCGGCACTACACATGCTGGCAGGTGACGTTCACAGGGCATTCGCCACACCCACACCCTGCCATCGGATCGCCATATTGTGTACCGTTATTCGTCACTCCACACAACATTTTTACACTGTTCAATCGTCCGATGTTTACGTTCTTTACACCAAGTGAGGCGTCGTTCGGCATTTATTCGTGGTGTGTGTGTCTTATGAGCAGCCGCTCGACCAAGAAATCCAAGTTTTCTCACCTCCCGCCTAACTGTCATAGTACTTGCAGTGGATCCTGATACGGTTTGAAATTCGTGTGGGTTAGTCTGGTTAGATGTCTGCCCATTACACATTACGACCCGCTTCAACTATCGGCTGGTACCGGCGGAGGTCTGAGTCCTCCCTCGGGTATGGGTGTGTGTGTTTGTCCTTAGGATAATTTAGGTTAAGTAGTGTGCAAGCTTAGGGACTGATGACCTAAGATTTCACACACGTTTGAACATTTTTCTTCAACTGTCGGCTGTCTCCGTCGCTCAACAGACGAGGTCGGCCTGTTCGCTTTTGTGCTGTACGTGTCCCTTCACGTTTCCACTTCACTATCACATCGGAAACAGTGGATTTAGGGATGTTAAGGAGTATGGAAAATTTAAAGATGAAGCGCGTCATGTGAAGTTCTGTGACGGAGATACGAACGAAACACAAAACAAGTAATAGGGCTTGAAATGAAATTATCAATAGTTCTGTACTGGATCAGTATTCGGACCCACATACATATCTTTGGAGGAAACATAGAGAAGATTGCAGTCTTGGCGAAAGGAACGAAGCGACTGAACTATAGTGTTCCGAGAGATACAAATCCTCAAGAGAGGAGATACGAATTTAAATAACAGTCCAGCACCACATTTTTCAACGTCTGTAGTTCAGTCAAGTACAAGTAAAATAAGAGACCTGTTCATTTAAATGGCTATCGGTTCATCAAATAAAATAAAATTTTCTAATGTAAGTAAGTTTACTGGCGACAGTATTTCTGTTTACCACGGATTCCGCTTATGTCATTTTCCAACGTAAACCGGCTCTGCCCAGTTGGTAATGAAGGAACGTGATGTTTAGTGCAGATTCTGAATAATAACGTCTTTCTCTTGAGGTTACCAGAGGTAAAGTAAATCTGTTTGTGGCTCTTAAAAGTAAATGCCTGAACCCACGCATTGCACTTGTGATAGTTCGTTGCACCAGGTCAATGTGGCCACATTTCCCAGCCCAGGAGTGTATTGTAACGCATCATATGCTTAGCTTACAAAATTAGTCACGGTGGAAAAAATGCAAGTCCATTAAATGGTTAAGTAGAAGCAAGCTTCTGACACGGAGATTATGCTATTCTCATGTCAGCAGGATGTAAAGACTCTTCTAGGCATCATATCCTTGATGTGAAGCCATTTTGAAATTTTCACTAATTCAGAAAATTGCTTACTTCGAGAAAATCCACTGAGAAGTGTGAAGTTACCGGATAATTAGATTATGAGCGTCATTATTACTATCATTTTCTTCATACCGCAGTTGGAACACATATGCTTGAACATCATTTAATGCATTTTGGTAATTAAAGAAGTAGTTTCCCAAGAACAGGTTCTTTCCCTGTCTACGGAATTCTTTTCATGTTAATATCAACTACTCATAGACTACAATAAAACTGAAGTAACTGATGAAGACCTGACTTGATAACAAAAACGCGTTGTCTTTCTTCATTTACTTGCGCTTAGAAATGGCTGTCGAGTACTGCCAAAGCAAAAGCCAAGGGATCTTACTGCCTTCCGATATACGTTGCTGTCAGTTCTTCCATATGATTTGGTCGACGTGACCTGTTTCAAGTTTTGTATGACAGAGAGTGTTTTCCTTTGCAACAAACAGAAAGATTTCCATTCTAAGCTATCCAAGTTCTAAATTTTCGCAATGTGAGTTCAAATTTAATATTCGTTTCTGTAATGTGGGAAAGTGATTCACAGTTGGAAAACCCGCATCCGACTCATTGTCCTTACACTTAGTCGCTGACCATAAATTCTAGCTCAGAGTGACACCAGTTTAAGTAATCGAATGCATCGAAGACTGTTTGGCAGTGCTCTTTCTCAGCGGAAAATACGCAATTATCCTATTGGGTTCCATAAGTGCAGTGTAACAGTAATTTCTGTGTGTATGCAATGCATACGGATTGTAGAATTTAGTGGTGCTCTCTCTTCCAGTTCTGTGTACAATATGCATGATCTAAACAGGCCCTTTACCATTACAGGCCCTGGGCAGTGCAACATCGTATTGACAACAGTAATATGCTTTTACTGACAACCTGACTGTTCGTTTTACCTGATTTTGTAATCATTTAATTAAAACAACATGACCATTCACTGGGAGACATTTCGTCCCCCTTTTCCTTCTGTGAAATTTGTGAGTAAGCTTTCTGCCTTCCAACCAGCGAAATGCGGCTGAGTACAGCTGGATTCAAAAACCACGATTTAGTGCCGTTAAGGCGATTTCCGTAAACGTTGTCTTTGTTGAGGGAATTTGGTTTCTTCTTAAATCATCTTATGCAGCAACATATCTCAGATAGGAAAAGCTCTTTATCCAGGTACGAAGGTTGTAAAACAAGCAGTTTGAGTCAGGTTGATCTTTTCGTCTCATAGCACTGTGTAAGTGTTTCGTCATAGGTTTCACAAGTAGTGTTCCTGTAGCTGTGTAATAATTGGTTGAAAATGAGTTAATCACCAATGGGTTTAGTACTGTTAAATATTCAAAATGATTGTCAATCTAAGACTGAGTTTATTCACAAACTGTGGCGTATTTGTAATATTGAAGCTAGACTGTGTATCCTTGTGTTTCCTTGAGTGCGCATTGGGAGGAATTTAGACACACGTATACAACACTATGAATACTTCGAACGCTGTAGTTAACGTTCGTCCCATCTAATTTTGTTTTTTTAATTCCTCTGGGTCTTCAGCGTGCAATATGTGTTGTAGATACAGTCTCAGACAAAATAAAATTGACCGCAAAGTCCTGCATGTATGGTGGGTAATGCAGTCGTGCTCCCTCAGAATTCTATGTCTGGCAATATGGTCGATCTGTCATCATTGTAGACTACGGCACTTCCGAGAGGAAGTCCTGACTGCAGCCTGAGTGCATCAGTCTTGACTCTGACCATAGTCTTGAGGTAAAACACGAGAGTAGGTAATACGACATCTGGCAAAAGAATGCACATGTCGACAAAACTTTTATCGCCCCTTTCCTCTCGGTGCTGAAGCTATAAGTGTAATTCAAGCAAATCTACAATATATTTCGCTTTCTGTCACATTGGTATTAACAGTTTGGTTCAACACTATCTTAGCAACAGATTTCTTGGCCGACCATCTGCCTCTGAACACCGCATCCATGTGAGTTCTCTGGGACCCCATCAGGGGCTGAGGCACTGCGCTGCCTCGCCTTCTGCCGATAATGTCTGCTCCACTCCTCACTCTCGACGGTGTAACATGCTTTAATGTTTTTGAGTGATGACCCATAAAATCTGTCTACGATTTGTGTTCAAGACCTGATAGCAATGGAGGCATAAAATCGTTTTTATTTGAGGAGTATTTTATTACACTAGTATACGATACATCGATGTGGCACAGAATTAATTTCATTGTTCCTGACCCAGTGTGCTATAATTAAAGTGTTACATCCTGTTCTTTTTCCTTTCACAGGAGATTCTTCAAATAATTTATTTTCGTTATGGATTCAAATATGTTAGTCAAGGCACAGAGAGTAAATGCAATGTAATGTGTTTGGTTTCTTTCTTTGATTTCCTATGGTAAATGGATGCGAAACATTGTGTCAATACCTTTCAGAACCTGCTCTATAACTACTTAGGCAAATTGCTTGTTTTGAGGTCCACACATTAATTAATGGAGAAGTGAACACTTTTCAAAAGTCATATTTAAAATATTAAATAAGATTTAAGGTGACAAAATTGCCCATATTTGAAGCTACCGAGAGGAAAAGTAAGTTGCTACAGCCACTGTTACCAAATGTCTGCAGAGAGTTCCTAATTACTACTGTGGAAATTTAGTATAGAGGACCTAGAGTAGTCAAGAGGTTCATTTCCTTCATACTTATCACTCTGGCATGTGAGTCTTATGTGAAGAACAATAGTGAAATTCGTATCGTTGATGGTCGATTCGAATTTCTTCAGAGACGCTTGTATTGTGAAGCAGCTTAGCAGTCAGAAAGCCGAGATCTATGATCATTAACACAACTTTCTGTGTCGAGCTACCAAGGGGACTAGATGTGTAAAGGTTTTCTTCCGATTTCGTTGCAGAATTTTTCTGGAAATTCGCTGCTCCATAAAATAAATCAGAAAAAAGCCCCCCCCCCCCCACCTTGATACCTGCCACGGTTAGAACTGACGACTCACTGAGCCATTGCGACATGAGATACGGACAGGGGAAAGGGGCTACGGACACACTGCTGCCAGCACACCACTCTCATCATGGTATTGGTCGCTCAGTCTCGTAACTCATCGTCAACGATAATAGAAGTTGCCACTTACGTGAAGAATAGCATTTCTTTAGCCAACAAATTGAATTTTCTGTCTAGGGGTTATATAGCACGAGTAATTCAAATGGAAAGGGAATATCAAGTGAATTTAGTGAGTCAGATCAGTACCATACGTGGGAGTGATTGCGCTGTCATAGTGTTGCCAAATTTTTGTGACGATGTTGCCAATTCTCAGACGTGCTGTGAACAGCTCTATAGTGGTATGCGAGGAGAATCCCATGCTCATGTCAAAGGAGGATTCGGAAAGGAGGCGCAGGGTTTGGTTAATCTGCAGCGTTTTCTCCTAGCAGTTGTGTCAAACATTCAGGTGCATAAACTTCCATCACGATTACAAAAAGAAAAGTTCTGAGCACTATGGGACTTAATTTCTGAAGTCATCAGTCCCCTAGAACTTAGAACTACTTAAACCTAACTGACCTAAGGACATCACACACATCCATGCCCGAGGCAGTATTCGAAACTGCGACCGTAGCGGTCGCACGGCATCACGATTGCAGTTTCCCACAAAATATATACGAATAAAACACTTACCTTGTTACTTTGTGATAAAAGATTGTCTCAGTACAATGAGAAGTCTTTGGAAATCCACATAACCCACCTGTCACGAAAAGTAAGATAACAAACACTTTGGACCTCGAAATTTATTACATCTATGTGCAGTCTTGTGATGATACAAGTAGAATTTCATGAATTGCGCGAGAATGTAGAAAAATGTTGGTGAGAATGGAAGCTATAAGACACACAGTTAACCACTTATTGTGTGCCACGTAATAATGAATACATTTGAAAATTCAGAAGAGAAGAAACTAAAAATTCTGCCCTTTAAGACAGAAACTAAAGTGCAGATGCGGGCACTGTGCGATTCTGCGCTTTTTCATCTTCAGATCTATGTATACTAACCAGGATATGCATTGCTTCCGTAATGTTTCCCTCTTGTTTAGTCTTCCAATGATGAACTGGATCCGCACCCAAAAATCTGAGTGTTTCTTTGTATCCTTCTATCTACTATCTTCGTGTATTATTGCTCAGTGTTCAAAATGCAAAACGTTATGCCTACTCCCACTAGGTATTAGAACGAGGTCGCAAGAAGGTTAACGAAGTATAATCAAAATACACTGAGACGCCAATTTGTCTGTCGTCATGGTGTTAAGTCGACAGAAATTGTTGGGTATTATTGCCTGTATCACCGGCATCCCGTTGTTGTCATCTCTTACTGAGATTTTCATATTACCCTAAACACAAGACGCCGATATAGATGTGTATATTCTCCGTGACGAAACATCCGACATTCCATTCATCCTGATCCATTCGTTATGTGCATCAGCAACAATGAGTTGTTGTGAGGTGACGAATAATAATAGCAATGGTTGTAGTAACAAATCAGTAATCAAGGATGTTTAATGCATTACAGACAATTGTTAACGATTAACAGAATAACCAAGAAAGACTGAGTCTTTAATTGGCGCACTGCATAGGTGTTCTGACCACTTTGTTACTCAATTCTGTTCTGGCTGTTTGCTCAACGAAAAGGAAGAACCCTGTAGCCATACATATTGCTGGTACAACGAGAAATTACCTAACAAATATCCTTGCTTTACATCACGAGACGAACGTAGTGTCACCGAACTGATATTTGAAATACATTTCTGTTTTCTCTCTCTGTCTCTCTTTCTCTCTTTTTCTTTTTCTTTTTCTTTTAATTTTTTGACGAAAGCATCAGGAAGCGTGAGTAATGAGTAAATAGGCATATAATCTATTGACAGTTATTTTCATTGGGTTATATAATGCAAAAATACACCTTTTAAGTGTATTATTGCACAATGCGCAACACACAAACGTAATCGGACTGAAATGACGTATTTTCTGATATATTGCTCGGAAAACATATCTGATTCATGTTGCTAAATACAGCTATATCAGATATCAAAGTGGATGGGTACCAAGTGTATAAAAGTATATCTTGAAATACACAGAAAGGCAGAAGGGGGTATTCGACTGAAACATAGCCATGAACAAGAATGCAACTGGGGTCGATAACATCATCGTCTACCACCTTGACAACTCGAACGGAGAGACTGCTCTGACGGTTACTTACGTTTACTGGTATCAAAGCTACAGCAAAAATGTTAATAACCTGAAGATCATTAACTTTGGAACCCATAGAAAAGTAAAGCAGTCATCACTTAGAAGATTGGTTTGAACACCACATTGCTTTAATAGGAACGGTCCTGTTGGAGGTGGTATGACGTTGCTTTCCTCCGACCTTTGAGTTGACTTGCCTAGACAGTTAATAAGGGAACCTACAGATTAACATGGCTTTCGGACCTCAGTGCAACTCGGCATTTTTCACATCAACAAACACTGCCCGAAGGGAAATAAGTGCAAAATGGGAGATACAATTCGTGGGACTGACCAGGGATTGAAGCCGAGACCTTCATACTCGTAGTCTTGCTACTTATCACTTTGCCGCCATGTAGCCACCACTGTGGTTTCTGCTTGGCAATTATTTTAAGGATCTCTTGTTTGTCCCTGCGTTGGAACTTCCGTGTCCCTGCACCAAACTAAAGAGAACTGAATTGAATGTAGTGCCTTCAACTTGGCATAAACAGAAAAGGAGAAAAATTAAACAACATCAATGGTCTCTCTTCGATGCCTCAGTCTTCATTGCCATTATGCGTCAAATGAGAAAAAACGTACACCGAAAGGTCATGTTGTTTTTTAAAAAAATAATTACAAAATCAGGTAAAACGAACAGTCAGTTTTTCAGTAAAAGCATATTACTGTTGTCAATACGATGTTGCACTGCCCAGGGCCTGTAATGGTAAAGGGCCTGTTTAGATCATGCATATTGTACATAGAACTGGAAGAGAGAGCACCACTAAATTCTACAATCCGTATGCATTGCATACACACAGAAATTACTGTTACACTGCACTTATGGAACCCAATGGGATAATTGCGTATTTTCCGCTGAGAAAGAGCACTGCCAAACAGTTTTCGCTGCATTCGATTACTTAAACTGGTGTCACTCTGAGCTAGAATTTATGATCAGCGACTAAGTGTAAGGTCAATGAGTCGGATGCGAGTCTTGCAACAGTGAAATACTTTCCCACATTACAGAAGCGAATATTAAATTTGAACTCACATTGCGAAAATGGATAGCTTAGAATGAAAATCTTTCTGTTTGTTGCAAAGGAAAACAATTGATTTTCTGAAACATTCTCTGTCATACAAAACTTGAAACAGGTCACGTCGACCAAATCACATGGAAGAACTGTCAGCAACGTGTATCGGAAGGCAGTAAGATCCCTTGGCTTTTGTTTTGGCAGTACTCGACAGCCATTTCTAAGCGCAAGTAAATGAAGAAAGAAAACGCGTGTTTGTTATCAAGTGAGGTCTTCATCAGTTACTTCAGTTTTATTGTAGTCTATGAGTAGTTGATATTAACATGAAAAGAATTCCGTAGACAGGAAAAGAACCTGTTCTTGGGAAACTACTTCTATAATTACCAAAATGCATTAAATGATGTTCAAGCATATGTGTTCCAACTGCGGTATGAAGAAAATGATAGTAATAATGACGCTCATAATCGAATTATCCTGTAACTTCACACTTCTCAGTGGATTTTCTCGAACTAAGCAATTTGCTGAATTAGTGAAAATTTCAAAATGGTTTCACATCGAGGATATGATGCCTAGAAGAGTCTTTACATCCTGCTGACATGAGAATAGAATAATCTCCGTGTCAGAAGCTTGCTTCTACTTAACCATTTAATGGACTTGTATTTTTTTCACCGTGACTAAGTTTGTAAGCTAAGCATATGATGCGTTACAATACACTCCTGGGCTGGGAAATGTGGCCACATTGATCTGGTGCAACGAACTATCACAAGTGCAATGCGTGGGTTCAGGCATTTACTTTTAAGAGCCACAAACAGATTTACTTTACCTCTGGTAACCTCAAGAGAAAGACGTTATTATTCAGAATCTGCATTAAACATCAAGTTCCGTCATTACCAACTGGGCAGAGCCGGTTTACATTGGGAAATGACATAAGCGGAAGTCATGGTAATCAGAAATACTGTCGCCAGTAAACTTACTTACATTAGAAAATTTTATTGTATTTGATGAACAGATAGCCATTTAAATGAACAGGTCTCTTATTTTACTTGTACTTCACTGAACTACAGACGTTGAAAAATGTGGTGCTGGACTGTTATTTAAATTCGTATCTCCTCTCTTGAGGATCTGAATCTCTCGGAACACTATAGTTCAGTCACGTCGTTCCTTTCTCCAAGACTGCAATCTTCTCTAGGTCTCCTCCAAAGATATGTATGTGGGTGTGAATACTGATCCAGTACAGAACTATTGATAATTTCATTTCAAGCCCTATTACTTGTACACCGGCCAGCTAGTGAAAACTAACATGCATTTTTAATGTCTGTTTATGTGCTGCCTACATTCGCAATAGGTGTCGTTATTTCTGATCGAACATGCATCCATCTTACTGTTGGTGAGAAACCAATTGATACTTAAGCTATATTCGTGGATGATAAAGAAGGACGGTAGGAGTTCGGTTCGATTTTCGCCCAGGCACAAAAATTTCTATCCTTATTTTAGATTCAAACACCTAGCAGCTGGTAAGAAAAACCGATACATAAGATTTGGTTTTACTTAGTTAACAATCCGATTACGTGTTTGGTTCGTATCTCCGTCACAGAACTTCACATCACGCGCTTCATCTTTAAATGCATGCACACTATGTTACTTATTAATGGAGGTATATCAGACGTCTTTCGTGGTCTCTTATTTTCAGGTTTAGATTTGGTTACTGATACTGATCAGCATTTCGGAATTCATGAATCTCCATGTCTAGTCAGCAATATGATTAGATTAGATTACATTCGAATAATACTTGTTCCATAGATCACGAATACGACATTTCGTAATTATGGGGAATGTGTCATTTTAGTGAAAGATTTCTTTACATACTATGATACAATTTCTTTAAAACAATTATTTACTCTCTCTCTCTCTCATTCTTATATATATGTGTATATGAGTTTCTTAGTTTTGAGTACACTTACGAAAGGAATATAAAAATAACTATCAGAGTTACTGATTTATGATGCTTAGTTTACAGTCAGTTCTGAGTATTATTAGTAACTATGCTCCAGTCCCTAAACCTATTTACAGAAATGCGAATCAGACGGATACGTGTTCCAGGCCGTAGCAGCCGCGTCCTTAAGACGTCTGCTATGGTCAGTTCCCGGCCCACTGTAGGATCACATCGGTTCATCTTCTTCCTGCTGGTACTGCAACTGAGATTTGACCACAAGTCAAGGTATGTTTGGCAACTCTGTGATTGACGAGTTTCTTCCTGGTGCCCGTGGAATTATGCCTCAAAGTTCACTTGATTTTTCCTGTCATTTCCTACGAATAATCTGGGTTATTATCGCTTGAGGTATAACAAGAGATTGTAAATTTACGGTTTTCAGCACAGGAAAGTTGTTGCACGTGTAAATCGCAACTAATCTTATCCTTTAAATAGCGATTTACAAGTTCTAGTCAATATTGGCATCGTAATAGGAATTCCAGACACATACCTCTTCGCCAGCTCTGTGGTGACATACTGACCTATAGAAAAGTGTTTGTTCTGGTTTGCGGTTCCAGTTTCGCTGACTCTTATGTTTTTATCCCTTCCGTGAAAGAGCTACAAGCAGTCAGATTAAACATCGATAAATAAAACGTTAGAATATAATTTCGGCTCATACTGCAATGGTGGAAAACTTACAATGCTGCACAACACATAATGCCTCTTTCCGTTGCTAACAAGCAAATTTTGGGTTTCTAGGAATACATAACTTTATTTATAAAATGATACACTTGCATACCTCTTGAGTATGACACAACATAGCATATCAATTAAACACAGACCCAATCGAAATCTAAGTGAGTAGTATTTTCCTAATTCGGTTCGAAAGAGGCACGCTTGTGTACAGACACTCAGCTTTATTAAAAAAGACTTTCGTTGTCAGGTTATCGTGGGTAATTTTATTTCATTTCTTGTAATACAGTGTGCAATTTTCGTAGGGTTTCTTTTAGTGTTCCCAGAATGAGAATTTCACTCTGCAGCGGAGTGTGCGCTGATATGAAACTTCCTTGCAGATTAAAACTGTATGCCCGACCGAGACTCGAACTCGGGACCTTTGCCTTTCGCGGGCAAGTGCTCTCATTCCGGAAACATCCCCCAGGCTGTGGCTAAGCCATGTCTCCGCAATATCCTTTCCTTCAAGAGTGCTAGTTCTGCAAGGTTCGAAGGAGAGCTTCTGTAAAGTTTGGAAGGTAGGAGGCGGATACTGGCAGAAGTAAAGCTGTGAGTACGGTGCCTGAGTCGTGCTTCGGTAGCTCAGATGGTAGAGCACTTGCCCGCGAAAGGCAAAGGTCCCGAGTTGGAGTCTCGGTCGGGCACACAGTTTTAATCTGCCAGGAAGTTTCTTTTGGTGTTGTTTAAACAATAGTAAACGTGAGAGAGAAATTAATCACCAATGATATATGCAAATTCTCCGATGTTATCTCTAACAGTCTGAAAATGCACATGCAGTTTATTGATTACATGCATATAGAAAACTTGTTCTGAGTTAAAGCTGTCAAACAAGGTTTGAAGAAGAAAAAAATGCCACTACCACTCGACAGCTAATGTAGAAAATACTTTTCTGACGCATTTTGGCACGTTGCGCTCTTCCCATACATAATACAAAAGTTTCCAGCTGCATCTGTTGCCTGGCAGTCTATTAAACCTGAAAAGAACAGAATGTTGCAGTGGTTGGCCCTTTTTTCACATGCGACTATTGTGGGTTGAGAAGTGAAGGGAATTATGTTCAAATTTCTATTCGATTGATAACTTCAGCAGACAACAGAATTGGGTTTTAAAAATGTAGCACTGAATGTATTTAACTCGCGACGTTATGTCTACGGTGCACTACATTTACCGTTACATTACTAGCTAAATCATAGCTATAGCAGCTCCAGAAGTCAATGACAATTTCTTTAGAACGTCCGCATTCCACAGTGTTGTGAGATAGTGTATATGGCCGGATGTAGACTTCTGAGAGACAGACAGTTACAGCTTCTCTTTTGCACTGCACGACATTTTCAAAAAACATATAGCGCGATAGAGTAGCTCAAGTGGAAAGGAACACTTCCTATTTAAATTCCTGCATCTTACACTGTTGGCAGTTCTGTGTAGGTGGCAGTTACGTGATTTTATATCGGTGATTACAAAGTAGAGTCGAATGTGTGTACTGGGTAGCTGAGGCAGTTAGTTCATGGTGATTCGGTCAGCCAAGTAAATGAATGTGCTGAACATGCTGCAAACCACTATAGGGAGTCTGTGTGTCAGAATTCTCATCCAGTGTGGCGCAACAGCGTTACAATAGAAAAATGAGCCACAGATAAGATGATCTGTTGGATTGCTGACAGATTCATATAGTCATGGTCGTGGTTCGATTCCAACTTATGCCGATGATTTTTGATAGGGAGAGGCAGTTTCTGTTCTCTTCTGACTACGTCAAGTGAAGAAGGTATAATAGCATTGAGGTCTGAAAATCACATTAAATGATATTCCTTCTCTACAAAGTAGACGTTAGGTGGAACCACAATAAAGTCAGGAGTGGCGACATGTAGAACCTCTGTCATCAGTAACCTTTCTTATACTAGTTATTTATATGTAGTGACGAAACAAACGCTATGTAGGGTCACAGGACACTTATTCCATGTTTTATTTGAGCTTCTATATGTCGATAAAATTGGTTCTGAACTGGGAATGCAACTCAGACCGCCCTTAACGCGGAAATTGATCCCTTCGTGAAAATACAGCTGAACTACAATTTGTTGTTGGTTGAAAACTGCAGATTCTTCAACATCTCCACATGTGGCGCTTGAATGGGTACGAATCCTGCCCCGGCACTAAAGTTTTCATTGTGCATTATCAAGATCTAGCATGAGAACACCTAACTGCTGGTGGATAATAATTTTGATTTTAAATGTATTTTCATTCGTTGTCAACACTAATGATATCTGACGTTTTTGACTTCCAGTGAGACACAGAACTATTTGCGAGATCACTGTAATTTCAAGGATATTATTCCGAGCTGTTGGTGGAGACAAATTCTGTAGTTGACGTCGCTTTGCGTGTAGTCAGCAACGGTATGTGTGGTGTTCGAATCCCAGTCAGCATTGAACTCTTCGTCATATTATTTCTAGTTCAAACATGCTCACATGTCGCTTCTGGTGTAACAAACCCATATTTAACGTAACAGAGATAGGTGCCGGTTGGAGTCCTGGGAAGGAAGAAATTAATGTTTCGTCTCGTCATTTCAGTTAAAACATCTTGCTACTGCCGAGAAAATCCGATATGTCACAGTTGATGGTGTTTCGATAACCGTCCGATTACATTCTGAGTTCGAATCCACGTCCCGCACAAAGCTCACGACATTTCAATATTCAACAACTCTCGTAGTTCGTTAACAGAGACAATGGATGCTGGGAAGGAATTCGCACCCATCAAAAATGTTTACGTTATGTAATTTAAAGTTGATGTTTCCTAACTGATACTTTCTAAAATTGAGGTATATCACTCTCTGTATGCCTAGTCAGGAATAACTGTTTCTGTCAGTCACGAAATCTTTGCTTGGTCTGCATGACCTGGGTTTGCATCCATACGCAGAACGAGACGATTCGTCGTGTCATTTGAAGTTCATACATATTCTCAACTAGCAGCTCGTAAAAAACTTAAAATAATTTTAATGTCATTTTGTCTTACATAATAAGTACGGTATGTTACTTTAAAGATGAAATCATGAGTAGGACGAACTTGCTACGTGCATTACCTATCTGACGTAATAATGAGAGTGGTAACATTTCAGGTATATCATTAATTGTACTAAATGTGAGCTTACAAGCCTTAAGGACAGTCGTATCTGTGATAAGGCGTTCCCTGATATGTTTAGTATCGTGGTATTACTTTACATCTTGAGTTATTCCGATACAGAGCAGTGTTTTCTAGTGGTGACTTGTTGGAACCATTTTCAGTAGTCAAACGACTGTACGGAGGAGCGATTCGACGAGCTACTACACAACTGCGTTATGAGGGTTGTATGCGAATCAGGCGAAATGCAAGTCAGGTCGTTCGGATACTTTTGAGCACGACTGTACATCGTAGTTATTTTTATGGATTTTAACGTCAGGAATAATAAAAGGAGATATTTCCGGGTGGTTGTACTAACTAGTGCAGTATAATTAGCAGAACTCAACAGAAATGTTTGTTATTAAAGGAATTTTTAATCACATTTTGATTGCAATGTTGAGTAGCTGCGAGGTTATGTTCTGAATTAGTAGCAACAGCTGTTCTGGTTTCATAATAGCATGAAGTTGAGTGAAAGATCCTACGCATAATGTGCAGCATCTTCAGGTGCAGAGGAACGTAAGAGTAGTGACGGCAGTTTCTCAGCAGTCCTGCTTCTTCGTTGGGGAGAGCTTCGGTGCACATTTTCATGTTCGTACAGGGGTGGCAAGGAACAATTACGGTTCCTTTTGTGAGTGGCTAATGTGGACGGAGCTCCTAAAAGATTTGTTTGCAATTTAAATAGTGCAGTAATTTTTGATGACATGTTGCAGAATTAATAGAAATCTGGAAGAGCATTTGGCTCGGAGCAATAGACTCCCTTAAATCTTACTTAAGCGGCAGTGAATGGTTTTGTTCTTTGGAAAAATCGCATCTTTATATTAATGTACACTCTAGCCGACATAATAGCCATCCTGGTATTTTATTTTCCCATTCAAGGATGTTGAAATTAAAAAGGCGGATACTGAGGTGAGGCGCAGCAGCCAGGGCCACCAGCCAGCAGCGGCCTTCCTAGGGATGGGCTAAATTAGTAACTAAGGGTAATAGGTTACAACATTCCAAGTCCAACCAGACAATGGATTCAGGAACCTATTAATTATTTAATACATGCCATGTAGCCCATGAAATGTACTGAAATAAGCGAAATATTAGCATTAGTGTAGAACAGGGGCAGCCAAGAATTCGGCTCGTGAGCTGTGCCCTGATTCGTGTGCCAAACTGCTCATCTTGGCTGCGCACTATGCCCACCACCACACCACACTGCATGAACCTGAGTAGGATAAAAGAGGAAAACTGCGAACCCGCCATAGTCTGATGGTAGTGCATTTCAACTGCGGACGACTTGTTTCATATTTCATATTTCTCAATAACATAGAATACAAATGAAATAAAATTTCGGTATTGTGTAATTACTTTTGGAGTGCTGAGATATAATATAATTTTTAACAGGTAAAAACCATTGGCTTATGGACGTAGGTGGACAATTTCACAGAGTTTCGTACTCAACTTAGCAAGTAATCGTGGCTTATTTAGTTAATACATAGTTGCATAATCGAATAAAAAAGATCTTTCACATACGTATGTTGATCGACATATTGTAGCACCTTCACAAGTCTACCAGAGGAAAACAATTTAGACGCCCTGGACAGTTTTTTTAGTAAAAGGATTTCTCTTTAAAATAGGAGTTACGTTTTAGATTAATCAGTTCCATCTGCAGGTGCAAAGTAACTGTTTCCGTCGCTGGGACAGCTTTAGCTGGTACCCATGTCATGCAGGATGGCGTTTTATATTACTTACTGTTATTATCTAAGACGGTGTAAGATCATCATACACATCTGCCCAGATTTTTTTTTTTTACTATACGAGAATGATCAGCACTCTATTCAATGTCTAATATGTTGCGTGTTCTGTGATTGTGGGTAGGTGAAGTACTTATTGAAAATGACGTATACTAAAGATGACTGTAGTTCAGTTCCGTAAATTAGTATATTTTTAATGCATTTTACACAAACACGTAATTAGCTACGTAACAGCATTGACATTACAGTATAGGTTATACACACTGTTTAATTCTATTACACCGTTTTTGGTTCGGGTAAGTTGTAGTGATCTGTATTTCATTATAAACCATTAAAGATCTGAAGATGGCCACTGAGTTGGCAGAAACTGGTTATCTAGGTGACAAAACTTGCGATCTAGGCAATAAAGTGTTGCAAAAGAGAACTGGATTATCGTCGTTAACAATACCAAATCACACACTCACATAAACTGCTGAGGATTCGATCGACGCACCAGTACATGTGAATTTTGGTCATTCCATAAATGAATATTTCTACTGTTGAACTATTCCTCTCTTGGAGGAAAGGCTCGTCTGCAAGCAACACGAAAGCAGGAAAATTCGGGTTATCAGCACATAGCTGTAGGGGCCAATTTGTTAACGTCACTCGCAATGGAAAATCCGATGGCTGAAACGATTGCACCTTCTATTGAAAATACAGGTGCCACTACTGTTCATGTAAGACAGTTGAGAACGTGTGTTCAGCGCTCGTGCAACGCGCCAGCTACTAGAGACAGGGCTGACCCCGGTGGCCGAGTGGTTCTAAGCGCTTCAGTCTGGAACCGCGCTGCTGCTACAGTCGCAGGTTCGAATCCTGCGCCGGGCATGGATGTGTGTGATGTCCTTATCTGAGTTAGGTTTAAGTGGTTCTAAGTCTAAGGGACTAATGGCCTCAGATGTTAAGTCCCATAGTGCTTAATGCCATTTGAAATAGAGACAGGATTGTCACCAATAGCTTGTAACGCATTCTCTGCAAAACCATGCGTTCTAGAGTATCTCACGCAGCCCATATCTTCCCACAGAAGGATCCAGTTTTTCGTAAGGTTCGTAGCTACAGTTGCAAACGGACTGTGATGTGATAATCGTCGATACAGAAAGAAATGAGCCTAGCGCTGTAGTGCCCCTCATCCATTGCGTTCAGTAAAACCACACATCAAGTGCATATCGCCCAACATTTAATCAGCAAATCTATCCATAGCAATACTGTATATTAGCGTTCACGTACAACAAACACCGCTGGGAAACAAAACCATAGGCATAACCAAGCAATACTGAATGCATGCTTGAGGGCAACGAAGCGAGAATGGCTTTGTTATTGTCAGTATCAGGTACCGTGAGAGAATGGAAACAAAACACACAGAAAATACCGTCGACGTTTACACGTTGTAAAGAGCCGGCTGAGACTGTGAGTCCCATATGGCGAAACACTCGGAAGTTAACCTTTGGAAGTTTGACGGTGGAGTTCTGGTTCACCCTGTAGATAGGGACGAAACAGTTCTGAATGGTGTAGTTCCTAACCGGTTGTCGTTGTCCAGCAGGTAAGTGATTTGACAGACTGTCTCTCGGCAGTCCGCTGCACACATTTGAGTGCAGCCGACAGAGGGCAGTGGAGGGCAGCGCAGCGAAGGAAATTCTTCGCTACACAGTGTAGGAGAGGATATTGAGCGGGAGATTTGCAATTGCCTCGCAGTAGAGGTGGGCAAACTGAAACAAATAACTGTTTCGGAACAAATGGAATAGTACAATCAGTGAAACAGTTTATGTTTTGCACTAGTATAGGCCTTCACATTATATTATCTTGAGTGTCTATTGTATAAATAGTGTCATAAAACATTAATGAGGTGCTAGACCGCCAATCATATCGCAGAAAGTATGAAACTTTCACTTAGGTGTCTTTGCAGTTCATATTTCCTGTAGCAAATGCGCTGCTTTCGTGTCATGTGACTTTCATACTTTTCTACTGGCCGAGGTCAGACTAAATATGTTTGACATAACAGATTTTTCCAAACTCTTTTATCTGTATTCTAGTGCATAATTTTAATAGGTGTTGTGAGTGTTAATCTGTATGCGCGCTTGGAAAAGCATATCATGAGATATAATTTATTGAGATAACATTCTGGGAAACGAGGCACTGAATTAACATTTATGAGTGTGCCACTCACACTTTTACTACTGACAGTCAAATTTTCCATTGCTTGTCACACAGAGCAGGATGCAAAGTGACTGATGCACACAGATCAAAAAATTTACGTAACAGACTGGAGGATACAGCAAAATGGTCAAGTATGGCAGTTTCTCATCAAACATTCCCTCAAGTACTCACAGCAAGCAGATATATTACCATTTTATTATAAACTTCCCCAGGAAATCGGAGATGCAGTTACGTTGCTGTTGAAATGCAATTTTTACTTAGTATCTGAACGCCAAAAACAAAAGTATAGATGTACCATTGTGGATTTGCCTCAGAATTATTTATAATACAGAAGTATCAAGATGCCTATAGTATCATAACCAAACACAGCACATTTACAAAAATAAACACAAAAACACATTTACAAAAATAAATACAAAAACATATACGTACACAAATCGGATTATTATTCTCAAACACATAAACGAATAAATAACATACTCAA
The DNA here is from genome assembly GCF_023897955.1 of Schistocerca gregaria. Lineage (NCBI taxonomy): Eukaryota > Metazoa > Arthropoda > Insecta > Orthoptera > Acrididae > Schistocerca > Schistocerca gregaria. The sequence continues at coordinate 137,867,092 of NC_064923.1, read as the reverse complement.
AAATAAATTAAACTCACTGAATGCCGATCAAAAACGTGTCTTCCGTGTGCAACAAATTTGAGAAAAATGTTCTTGTAAGGTAGCTACATGCACAATTTTGTGGACTAAACAAAATACAATTAAATATAAATTCAGTGCACTCGGTCCAGAGAAGAACAAAATCAATTAAAATTTTACTGTTTCAGTTCTGAGTAGATCTGCTGTACCTATACTAAGCTGTAGTTCAGAAATATCATTTTTGATACTTTTTGCCTTGAAAGACGGGATCGTTTGTCTGTTATTCTTTGCCCCTGCTTTGAAAAATATGCGCTCACATGGAACAGAGGTGGCCATAATACAAAGACGTCGTTTCATTATTTCAAACAGTGTAGGAACCAACACTTAATTATCTTTCCACCACAGCCATGGATCTTGAGGTCTGTGTATCTGTGCCATCTTCATATATTTATCAGGCTCGAGTATACTTGCAGCACGTGGATTGTCTACACTTTGGATCAAGCTTGGTCAAAATCTTGCCAAATATTGCCACTATTAGAGGAGAATGTGCTCACCACAACTGGTTTGCTGGTGATGGATTTTCTGTAGAACAGCGAGGGGTCTCTGTAGTATTGCACAGCGTTTGTTAATTATGGCGTCTTTTGTTTCTCTTAATCGATGCCCAGCTTTTGGGAAACCATGCTCCCTGAAGCGATGATCCAATAATGTTGCTTCACAAGCAATTGCTTCATCTGCAAACTTTTGAACGAGGCGGGTACAAATCCCGTCCTCAAGTTTAGCAATTACTGTATTAGTGGCTTGGTTGCTGTGATCTGAGTTTTTCAGTCTCTGACTTTGTAAAACTTTGCTTAATAAGACAAGGTTACATTTCTTTCACTGCAAATTTCTGTTGTGACTTGTTCAAAAGGAGATAGTATTTCACAAGATATTTCAATAACTGACCAGTGTTCATTGGACAGTTTTGTTTGTGAATCCACAGTGAGTATGGCGAGGGTGCTTTGCAAAGGCTCTTTGATTTTCAAAAGGCTGTCAAACATTTCATACGTGGAATTCCATCTCGTAGGGCAATCTTGTTTCGGTGTGAAAATAGGGAAGCTCATCTGAATATTGAGTAATTTCTCAAGTGTTTGAGGAATTCTTTTGAAAAATTCCACTATTGACTTCACTTTTGTCCTTGCTTGTAGCACAATTAAATTCTGTGTATGTGCAAAACAAGGTACATGCCACCATTTGCACATCACTGCCTTCACCATATTAGGTGCATTATCTGTAGTGGAAGCTACAATTTTATTGGTAATACCCCAAGTTGAAGTCACATTTTGTAATTCAGTGGAAATGTTTTCTGCTGTTTGCTTGTCATGGAATTTAAAAGTAGATAACAAATATGACCTCAGATTGCAGTTTTCATCTATGAAGTGAGCACTCATAGCAATAAAATTCTCATTTCTTAGAAATGTCCATCCATTAGTTGTAATGCAGATGTAGTATGCAGCTTGCACTGCAGATCTTACTAGCACTAGTGTGCTGTCGAACACTTGGGAGAGTAAACTGTGTGAGAGTGTTTTTCTACTGGGAGATACATAGTTTTCATTTAATAAATAAGTAATTTTTCTAAACTCTACACTATCAACTATATTAAATGGAAAGTATTCTTTAACAATAAGTCTTAAAATCTGTTCGTCTATTTTGGCTCCTTTGGATGCAGGCACTGACTGGTCTTGATGCAAATCCAGTAATCTCTGTTTGTCTACCACACCTACCCAGAACTGAACCGGTGGAAGTGCTGGGTATTTCTTGCACAGATTGTTCATCTTGACGCACAGGCACTGAAATGGCAGATTCCTGAACAGCTGCTGTAGAATCTGAACTGGCTTCGTCACTACCCAGATTCGTAGAAACTGATTTCGAACGAGTTTCACTTAAATAAACTGTTGGATGCTTATGTCACAAGTGTCTGTTTAAGCAAGAAGTTGAAATACTTTTAAACGACAACACTGCCGAGCACAAGTTACATATAATTTTCTCAGGGTTTATCTTCATAAAATAGTCCCACACTGGGCTTCGTAATGCCATAGCTGAAGACAGAGGAACCAACACAAACGGTTGCGGGAACAAACTGTAGAAACAACGGCTACGCTACTGGGATTCCCAAATTTCGTTAGTGTGGGTAATATATACCCGGCCTGCTAATATCCATGCACACAAAAGAAATCATTGTGGAGAACAGGCACATTGACTATAGACTCATGAATAAAGCCACATAATTCGAAAAAATAACAAAATGTAAGAGAAAAAAGTTTTGGTCCCTCAAGGTGTTTAAATCATTACTATGAATCTACCATGCCTCCCTGCCATTCCCATTCACCATTACATCATCAATGACCCGTCAATCACATTGCTTGAAAGTACATCCAATTTACGTGTATGTCTAAAAACTGACACTCTATGCCTTTTTTAATTCAAAATGTTGTAGGTTTACTTGCGTTTTTTAATGTGTACATGAACAGACAAGCATATGTTATAGGAGATGTGCAATTTAACTAAATGTTTTTCACACTTTTATTATTTTGAATGCGAATAATGTGCTTTATTTTATTGTTTGTTAGTGTTTATAAAGCATACATTACGCCATTTCGGAATAGAGCAGTCAATTAGAAACGAAGCTTTATTTTCGGAAATCTTAAGCTTTATGCTGGTGTGTGTCAAAAAGATTTCGACGATTTTGAAAGAGTTTGATGAAGTAGTATACTAAACGTATTTCCGTATCTGTGCCGTGCCCGAATCTCGTCCGAGACAAAGCGAAATGAAACATCACTGCTTCGATACAATTAGTCCGATTCAAGCACAAGCGGACTGAAACAGCGTTATTTTGAAACGACGATACAGTTTCTGTGGCTGGCTCGAGATCGAATCTGGTCCCGTTATCCGACACAGAGTGGAATGAAACACTACTGTTTCGAAACAGTGAAACATAGCAGTTTTGAAACACTGAAACAGTTCCACGTATTGATACACTGTATCTAAACGTAGAAACAGTGTCAAAGTCTACCACGCAGTCTTTCCTCATTGATCAAGTGCACAGTGCTCTCTTATGAAGGTACGGCTGCACTCATGAATCTTAATTCAGGGTCGGCTTCTGATGAGGAAAAAGTCATGCTGTTGTTATACAGCACTTCAAAACACAACTAATCAGAATGGAAAAGTGCCACACGAACAAGTGAAACAATCATGGCGAATTTGCTTTTACAACAAGAGTTTTTTTGTTCGCGAAGTACTACCGTTTAGACTGGAGTCAGTGCAACGAGGTTCACAAGCATACGCGGTAATCCATATTTTCCGGGTGTTGTAGTGACCAAAACTCAACTGGAAGTGAAGAAAAACCCTCTGTGTTCTTGAATTTTACTGAAATTCAAACTAAAGACGTAAGCAAGAGTTACATGGGTTATTTTGGAAAATGAACTAGGGAAACTGCTGTCCGTATTCGTGAGTTACGCGTATGAGTCAAGAGCTGCAATTGATGACACGTCCATTTCATTATTAAACGCATCAAAAACGCACTGCTGGCTTCCGACGTTAACAGTGGATATGAGGCACTTGATGTGTCGTAACTCTGATGTAGTTCGAATTCTTGAGCTGGTGTTGTCTGAATTTCTAGGAGAGATGCCACAATGTGCGAAATAGCCTCAAATATTTTACCTCAGACGAAATGCCGACATGGTGTAATATTTTTAGTTGCTTGTTAAAGAAACGCTCTAAATGGCTCTGAGCACTATGGGACTCAACTTCTGACCTCATCAGTCCCCTAAAACTTAGAACTACTTAAACCTAACTAACCTAAGGACATCGCACACATCCATGCCCGAGGCTAGATTCGAACCTGCGACTGTAGCGGTTGCGCGGTTCCAGACTGTAGCGCCTAGAACCGCTCGGCCACACCGGCCGGCAGTTGCTTGTTACATCGACATGAAGAAATGGCAGAGTGGGTCACTGCCACGTTTAGAGTCTTTAGTCTTTTTACGTTCAATCACTCTTTCGTTTGCTCTTTGTCCACGCTGCACTATGGAATGTTGTACAAGCTTCGAAATCTCAAGTATCACAATTTTTTTTAAATTTTTTACAACATCTCTGCTTGACTAATGAGGAAATGTCTGCTTCTGGAGGACCCTTATTTTGAGATGTAATTCCTCGTAACTCATCAGTATTTCCATTAACTTTGGTTTCGTTGTTTTCATTCTGGGACAACACCCTAGGGAGCACGTGTGGTGTTCGCGTAGTAAAACGTGCTCGGCACTGCTCGGCACAGGGGGGAAGTAAGTAGCGTGCTGTGCTGCCCTACCCTACCCTGCACCTCAACTTTCGCTGTTCTATTTACACTCATAAAAACCTTCTGCGCTGCCCTGTTCTGCCCTTCGTCAGCTGTGTCCCAATATGCGCCTGACGTTACACACTGTGCCACAGCCGACGCCAGTTCTGTATCGGGGCAGCTGTTTACCGTGGAACCCAAGTACTGGCTTGTGCACCCGTTGTACGTAGGCGGCCCAGTTCCTGCAGTGTAGACATGTACATAAGACTTGGCTGCAATGAAGTGTATTGTATCGCACGTCTTCCATACCCTACCATGGACTGTGATTGCAACAGCGTAGGCTGACGACGACTGAGTCACGTGATACGCAGAATTATGCCATTTTCAGTGGAGGCAAAAGTGTTCTCTCAAACGTATCAGCTATATCCATTGCAGTTGCTAATGAGTGTTATCTTAACTCAAATTTCACTTAATGCCCAAGTGCCAATGTTTGTTTGGTGTTCACATAAGATAATGCCAGTCCTTATTACTAAACTAAAGACGATTACTTTCATCTGTACATCACCTCGGGGAACTCCAAATCCCCAACTGACAAGGTGTACAGCTCTAAACCACAACATTAAGGCAAACCTCGGTCATTTGTGCTTAATCAATGAAAAATAACGTCGTTCAGTGAATACGAGTTACGAACACTATTTACACGTCGTTAACAGAGCTGTATCTGTGTCACAAAAGTGGCACACGTTAGTAGGTTTCCATAAGCCTGCAAGATTTTCAAATTCAAATTGCAAGCCTCCACAGCGAGTCATTCTTTTTGTACATGTGGAGATTCTCTCGCAAAGTAGGGTCTCTTTCTCTGTAGTGCAGTACTTACGTGTATGTTACGAGAAATAATTTTTTCCGTGTGTTTCAATTAACATTTTGTGTACTTGATGTATAATGATCTCCATTAGTGTGAGCGAAGAAACATTCATCGTAACAGGCTCCAGACATGAAGCTGATATATGTATGTCCCAGCAACTGCTCTTGATGTGTTGACGTTTGGGAGCACGGTATATGCGTCACCCGTATGACAGACCAGGAACCCAACGATTGCCCGCAGTAAACTGATTTAATGTTATGCGTGGCAGTATCCGCAACGTGGAAGCGACGAGAGTCACAACTTTTCAGCTGTCATTTTTCCTCCATATATATTTAACCTAACTGATTTATGATAGTGAGTTTTTGTCGAATTATTAAACCTTATCTGGTGTTTAATGAAAAGTAATAAGGTACCACATCTATATTAATAACCTAATAATATTCAGCACCATAAATTCTCTGATGTCGTTGGGCCACGAGAAACAAGTAGATGGTTCTAGCAAATATCATCAGTGTAATAACTCACTTTATCAAGTTGCCATTTATCTTTTATAAATGAAAGTGTATGAAGCATCTGACTTTCTTTATGCGCTGAAAGGATTTAGTAGGGGCATCTGTAAATACGACCAGTGAAATTGGTGGCAATAAACTACACAAGTCATTCCCTCGGACACAGAGCGAGGATGTGTAACAATGCAGGAAAATGGAATTACTTTCCTGGACACGTTCCGATGGAAGTATAGTGCCGTTATATTTTTTCGACCCATAATGAATTGTAGCTACGTATCCCCGTCGTCCATTTGTACAGTGAAGTGTTGTGTTACTAAGGTTATGAGTGATTATCAGGATACAACTTGGGAGGCTTTCAATGTCGGCACGAGGTTGTCTCTTCTCATCTAGCATAACTGAACGTGCTAGCGCAGTCGTAAGGTACTGGATCCATGCCACGGAGGGCAGCGTACGACCCCTCGCTCTGTCCCGTACATTTACATTTTCCGCGCTTGCCTGGAATTTGATAAGGCAAATTATTAAAAAAAGGTAATGGACAGTTGCCATTCTCATCCTTTCCCAGTCCAAGCAAGTTGTCCATCTCTGAGGTTCCTTCCTTTGAATAGCATCTGATGGGCATACCACAATAGAAATTGTTGCACTCCCTCACTACATGATACACAGTGGAGTGGCTCGGCATGTTTCCTGAGGCAGGGACGGATAGTCTGGAAATTGAATATTATATGCTACGTCTTATCTTCATCTTGTTGCCCAAATATTGGCTGAGGAAATTTGAAGGACGTTATCTACACAGAGCGCCTCTGTAATAGCGACTGTAATACACTACTGGCCATTAAAATTGCTACACCAAGAAGAAATGCAGATGATAAACGACTATTCATTGGACAAATATATTATACTAGAACTGACATGTGATTACATTTTCACGCAGTTTGGGTGCATAGATCCTGAGAAATCAGTACCCAAAACAACCACTTCTGGCCGTAATAACGGCCTTGATACGCCTGGACGTTGAGTCAAACTGAGGTTGGATGGCGTGTACATGTACAGCTGCCCATGCAGCTTCAACACGATAATACAGTTCATCAAGAGTCGTCACTGCGGTATCGTGACGAGCCAGTTGCTCGGCCACCATTGACCAGACCAGTTCAATTGGTGAGAGATCTAGAGAATGTGCTGGCCAGGGCAGCAGTCGAACATTTTCTGTATCCAGAAAGGCCCGTACAGGACCCGCAACATGCGGTCGTGCATTATCCTACTGAAATGTAGGGTTTCGCAGGGATCGAATGAAAGGTAGAGCCACGGGTCGCAAAACATCTGAAATTTAGCGTCCACTGTTCAAAGTGCCGTCAATGCGAACAAGAGGTGACCGAGACGTGTAACCAATGGAACCCCATACCATCACGCCGGGCGATACACCAGTATGGCGATGACTAATACACGCTCCCAACGTGCGTTCACTGCGATGTAGCCAAACACGGATGCGACCATCATGAAGCTGTAAACAGAACCTGGATTCACCCGAATAAATGACGTTTATCCATTCGTGCACCCAAGCTCGTCGTTGAGTACACCATCGCAGGCGCCCCTGTCTGTGATGCAGCGCAAGGGTAACAGCAGCCACGGTCTCCGTGCTGGTAGTCCATGCTGCTGCAAACGTCGTCGAACTGTTCGTGCAGATGGTTGTTGTCTTGCAAACGTCCCCATCTGTTGACTCAGGGATCGAGACGTGGCTGCACGATTCATTACAGCCATGCGGATAAGATGCCTGTCATCTCGACTGCTAGTCATACGAGGCTGTTGGGATCCAGCATGGCGTTCCGTATTACTTCCGGAACCCACCGATTCCATATTCTGCTAACAGGCAATGGATCTTGACCATCGCGAACAGCAATGTCGCGATACGATAAACTAGAATCACGACAGGCTACAATCCGACCTTAATCAAAGTCGGCAACGTGATGGTACTCATTTCTCCTCCTTACAAGAGGCATCACAACAACGTTTCACCAGCCAAATCCCGTCAACTGCTGTTTCTGTGTGTGTGAAATCGGTTGCAACCTTTCCTCATGTCAGCACGTAGGTGTCGCCACTGGCGCCAACCTTATGAGAATGCTCTGAAAAGCTAATCATTTTCATATCACAATATCTTCTTCCAGTCGGTTAAAGTTCGCGTCTGTAGCACGTCACCTTCGTGGTGTAGCAATTCTAATGGGCAGTAGTGTAGGCATCAGCTACAGAAGCGAATAAGAAACTATTATATGTAGTAGCTATCAGTAGAGAGAAGTTTATTATTGGAAACGGACAAAACACTGTTCTAATATACTACATTATTTATTATTTATTTCACAAATTGTGGTAAATCATTTATATTATTCTTGTTACCTTATACAGTTGAACACTGCTTCAGTCCACGGTGGCGATCTGAAGCTTGTATTATTTTTGAAGAATCAAGTTTGGCAAGATCGCTAGTATTTCTTTTTTATTACTATTAGTATTACTCCGTCATCATCTGAAATTTTGTAACATTATTAGTTGTACATGCTCTATACAACATTGAAAAAAAAGCATGTACGTCTAATAATGTAACAAGATACGATGACAGCGCAGATCTATCGAAACCGGTAATAGTAATAAAAGGAATTTATTTCTGTCGATCATGGCATACTTGATTCTTCAAGAATAATATATCTTGTTACCTTAATTGTTTGGAGACTAATAATTTTTAGCAATATTAAAGTTTAAACAATGTCTTTTGGCCTATAAATGTAGTTCCTGGTTATTTATTTCAGTTTAATAGTTTCTTCTGCGGATCATTGACGCTAACTGGCGTCCGAGCGGGAAGAGCGTCCAAGGTGTTTGCTGCAACGACAGTCAATTGCTCCCGTAAAACATACATAATAACAAATGAATCTGACTTTTAAACCCTTTTATATAAAGCTATGATCCGCCGTTCCATATGTCCGTGACACTTTTTTACTAACGAAGCAATATTATTTAAAACAGTCTCTGTTCCATTATATTTGGCCTAATACAAAAGTCCGGAAAACTGGTCAGTACGTAAGACATAAGAAAAATGCGCATAGTTTCAATGTATTGTTTTCTTTTTCACTTAAAAATATCTGGGTGGCCACTTTACACACACACACTCCCCCCCTCACCCCCTCACACCTCACACCCCCTCCCCGCCTCCCCCCTCACCCACTCCCCGCCTCCTCCCCACGGTTCTCTTCTTCACCCTTCCTATGCGTCCAGAGGTGTCGCCCTACAGTGTCAATATTGGTTCTCAAACAAAAAAGTTTGCCGATCACTGCTCCAATACGTTTATCAGAAGCATTAGCCAGTTATTGCAGGCAAACAGGGAGCCTAATCTGGCTTTAGCCCTCAAGCATTCCAGATTATCTACTGTTTATCACATGAACTCCGTCCGAGTTGGCCTTGATCGTTCCAGAAGTGCCGACCGACAAGAGAATCATCTCCATCCAAAAAGCAGTCATCGGGTGCCTACATGGGGGAGCGTGAGGTCAGCACAGAGTGCTCCCCGCAGTTTTCGTGGCCTGAAGCCGCTAATTCTCAATCAAGTATCTCCTCAGTTGGCCTCACAAGGGCTGAGGGCACCCCACTTGCCACAGAACACTGCAGATCCGGACGGTCACCCAGCCAACTGCTAGCCACTCCCCATGGTGCTTATCTTCAGTGATCTGAAGGGAAGCGCGGCAAGGTCTTTAGCGTTTAGTACAAAGAGCACTTTAAATTTTTTAACATAGTGACCATGCACTTTCCGGGACTGAAAAATGCATTTCACAGCTCTGTTACAATCTGCTTCCCAATTTTCTGTCTGTCTTAAAACAATGAATGAAACCAAGGAGTACAACCCTGTCCCTTTGATTTTGTTACTGTAATGGGCATATTACTATTTAATATTTAATTGTAGTTTTTGACAGAAAGTTAGTAATTGTTTCAGAATAACTTTATTTGGTACAATTTAGAATACTTTATCGTCCATAGTTAATTTAGCCCAGAATAAAATTAAGTTTCTACAACTAAATGCCATTATAAAGTCGTGTCATTGCGTTCCTGAAATTTTTGCTTCGAATCTATTTATTTTTATTGTTTTCAAATGCAGGTGTCCTGCATACAATTAATAAATCCTACTAGGGCGAACCACTTTAGATCTGTAATATTCACTGTCAAAATTAAAGTGTGTTTCAGCTCTGAAACTAAATACCTCCATTCAGTCAAGACACAATATTGTACCATTAATCGGTCGCACCAAGAGAATCTAATAGACCCCAACATGACCAAATCGTAACTGCGAAATGTACTAAGCAGTTTCTTCACTGCAGAGAATAAGAACAAGAGCTGTGGACATAAGGGCCGGCCGATGTTGCCGAACGGTTCCAGGCGTTTCAGTCTGACACCGCGCTGCTGCTACGGTCGCAGGTTCGAATCCTTCCTCGATCACGGATGTGTGTGATGTCCATACGTCAGTTAGGTTTAAGTAGTTCTAAGTCTAGATGACTGATGACCACAGATGTTAAATACCACAGTGCTTAGAGCCATTTTTTGTGGAGATATGGCATACAGATCAACAGATCTGAATCTCCCATACTTAGTGTATCAGGGAATTGCAAACCCAGCCCTAAGTTCGGGCGATAATTGTCTTGCAGACGTCACTAGCTTTCGTTGTGCTATGAAGACCAGATATCAGTTCTTTCTTAAGAGTTCAAGGAATATACGACTCCATTCTGTTCAAGCTATGGCGACATAGTGGGTTTAGCGAATAGGGTTACGTTATCTGTGTATCACATGACTTTTTAAACTGGAAGTATCCCAACACTGTGCAGTGACAGTTGTTGATAGTGATTTATTATCATTATTTTCTCGCATAGTACAGTAATTAACTGTTCGGTGTCAAACAGTCTTAGCAATGATAGCCTTCACCAGTATTTTAGTTGAATGGTGGCGGGTGGGCACGTCGTTACCAAAAATATTTATTGCAAAACATGTCGGTATAAATTTTATTGGATTCAACTATCATGAAACTCGTTGAGTGTATGGAAACGAATTTTTCCCATGACTAAAGCCTGCAGCTGCACTAGAGCGACACTAGCAACGTAAGCGATAACTTCATTTTCATTGGAGGGCGGAAACGGGATTAATACCTGCATTTGTGAAGTGGTCCATTTGTCTATTAAAGAATAAGTTACTTTAGTTTTGTACTGTGTTCATACGTTGCCATTTTGATAAACTGGCTGAAGAAAAGACAAACCAAATAAGGGACAGATGAAAGTATTATGTAAAAAGCAGTGTGCTGTGAACTTAAATACCCCAGTTGTCAACGAAAATCGGTTTTCAGTCTGTGTGACTCACAATTATGAAAGTGGTGAACATATGGTGACACGCGAAACCTTTGAGTTTCCTGATTTTTGAAACGAAGAACAATAAACATTTTTCACTTCTGAAAATTCGTGGTTTGAAGCGAAAAACCAATTTCTAGGATGTCGTGCTCGACGTGAAATCAATGCGCTTGGTACGGGAATACAAAGTGTTGCAGGAATTAAATATCCAGACGAGTCAGTGGAATGTAAAGTTAAGAGTAATCGTGTCAAAGAAATGAAATAACAATCTAGTCGCGGAAACAGATTCGTAGTTACAGGAGTTCGGTTTCCCATCGTGCATGTGAATCAATAAAAACTTATGTTAAAAAGAAATATCTTGAAAACACTGTTGGCGAACGAATTCTAAGCATTTAGAAACTATTGTTAGAATATAAAAATCCATACGTTACTCTATGGAAACAGCCACGTTGAAAGTGAGTTCTCATACGAATTTTATTCCAACTAAAGCACTGGCTCTCACCCGTACAATAAGTTGTGGTATGCAGGGGGGGAGGGGCTCAAAAATATGAAACACCACAAATATGACAGTTTTCCATGCGTAGGAAGAAAAGAGCTTTGGTTTCAAAACAGTTTCCTATTATCTCTGAATGGATAAATACAGGTGCCGTGAGGTTATCACGGGATTCTTACACTATCCTTCCCTCAAAATAGTGGCTAGTTCCGGTACTGATGTTGGAGGTCGGTAGCGGTCAAGCACACTTGTCTACAAAGTAGTGTACCAAGTCTCAGTAATGTTGAGATACGATGAGGTAGATGCGACAACTCATCTCCGTCCGCACAGAACGGGGCGATCTGTGTAACTAGGGGCCTTGTCCTGTTGAAACACAGCTTCAGTACTGAGAAACAAATATTGTACCATAGGATGGACCTGACCAGCTAAAATGTCACATAATCTCTGGTAGTAATGCGACTTGCAGAGCAACGAAAGGACCTATTCAATATTACGACATGACAGTTTAAATTATCACAAGCATGTTTCACTCTGAGGACGTAAACTCGGCCATAAGCAGGAAATAGTGTGAAACAAGATTCATCGGACACAAATGACTTTATTCCAATGCTCCACAGGCTATATTTTATGGTCTTTGCACCACACATTCTTGTTTTGGGCATTTGCATCAATGGTGAGTGGTTTTGGAATTCCAACGAGCCCTACAATATTTCCTTCGCTTCTACCATGATCCCCAGTTATTGCAAGAATCCTTCCTGAGTTCAACAAGCCACTTGGTCCATGTCTTTCCTCTCCCCCCCCCCTCCCCCACTTTCATGTTATTTTCTCCATTCTACCCATATTTATCGTCATCACACGTCTCCAAATATTATACTTTTCAGTCCCATTTCCCTCATATATATATATATATATATATATATATATAGTTAGATTTTATGTTATATGTAATGTTCTACGTGGAAATGGTGCATTCCGACAAATACGTCTTTTAGCTTCACTATCTCACGTAACTGTATGGGTATCTCTAGCGCAATATAAAGACAATGTTGTTACGAAAATTCTCGAAAAGTTCTCGACCGATTTACTTCAAATTCTTACACGATACTGTAATAAACGTTAGGACGGAGGTAAGCTACAGACCTTTATGGCCTAAATATAAAAAAGGCGTACTTTAACGTTGTTACCAAAAAATTCGAAAAGTTCTAGATTTTTACACGATATTCCTGTAAACTTTCAGACAGATATAAGGTACATATTTTTAATATATATATGATGAACAGTAATAAAATCGACAAGTTACAAGGACGGATTCCTGAGTGGAAATGGAGGAGAAAGGATCGCACCGTTCTGTAACCAGCAAAAATCGTTCAAATGGCTCTGAACACTATGGGACTAAACATCTGAGGTCATCAGTCCTCTACAATTGAGAACTACTTAAACCTAACTAACCTAAGGACATCGCACACATCCTTGCCCGAGGCAGGATTCGAACCTGCGACCGTAGCAGTCGCGCCGTTCCGGACTGAAGCGCCTAGAACCGATCGGCCACCGCGGCCGGCTGTAACCAGAAGAATGACCCGGTATTCATGTCAGGAACAAGCCGAGATGGTGTTTGTACATGGCCAAAGTAAACAATCGAGAAGCAGCACTGCTACACCGAAGCAAGTGCCCTCACAGACACCAACCATATCACACAACATCTCAAGCCCTTTCTGGGAGTTTGTGTTATCGTGGGTCCTCCCAGACATATAAAAATACACTCCTGGAAATTGAAATAAGAACACAGTGAATTCATTGTCCCAGGAAGGGGAAACTTTATTGACACATTACTGAGCTCAGATACATCACATGATCACACTGACAGAACCACAGGCACATAGACACAGGCAACAGAGCATGCACAATGTTGGCACTAGTACAGTGTATATCCACCTTTCGCAGCAATGCAGGCTGCTATTCTCCCATGGAGACGATCGTAGAGATGCTGGATGTAGTCCTGTGCAACGGCTTGCCATGCCATTTCCACCTGGCGCCTCAGATGGACCAGCGTTCGTGCTGGACGTGCAGACCGCGTGAGATGACGCTTCATCCAGTCCCAAACATGCTCAATGGAGGACAGATCCGGAGATCTTGCTGGCCAGGGTAGTTGACTTACACCTTCTAGAGCACGTTGGGTGGCACAGGATACATGCGGACGTGTATTGTCCTGTTGGAACAGCAAGTTCCCTTGCCGGTCTAGGAATGGTAGAACGATGGGTTCGATGACGGTTTGGATGTACTGTGCACTATTCAGTGTCCCCTCGACGATCACCAGAGGTGTACGGCCAGTGTAGGAGATCGCTCCGCACACCATGATGCCGGGTGTTGGCCCTGTGTGCCTCGGTCGTATGCAGTCCTGATTGTGGCGCTCACCTGCACGGCGCCAAACACGCATACGACCATCATTGGCACCAAGGCAGAAGCGACTCTCATCGCTGAAGACGACACGTCTCCATTCGTTCCTCCATTCACGCCTGTCGCGACACCACTGGAGGCGGGCTGCACGATGTTGGGGCGTGAGCGGAAGACGGCCTAACGGTGTGCGGGACCGTAGCCCAGCTTCATAGAGACGGTTGCGAATGGTCCTCGCCGATACCCCAGGAGCAACAGTGTCCCTAATTTGCTGGGAAGTGGCGGTGCGGTCCCCTACGACGCTGCGTGGGATCCTACGGTCTTGGCGTGCATCCGTGCGTCGCTGCGGTCCGGTCCCAGGTCGACGGGCACGTGCACCTTACGCCGACCACTGGCGACAACATCGATGTACTGTGGAGACCTCACGCCCCACGTGTTGAGCAATTTGGCGGTACGTCCACCCAGCCCCCCGCATGCCCACTATACGCTCTCGTTCAAAGTCCGTCAACTGCACATACGGTTCACGTCCACGCTGTCGCGGCATGCTACCAGTGTTAAAGACAGCGATGGAGCTCCGTATGCCACGGCAAACTGGCTGACACTGACGGCGGCGGTGTACAAATGCTGCGCAGCTAGCGCCATTCGTCGGCCAACATCGCGGTTCCTGGTGTGTCCGCTGTGCCGTGCGTGTGATCATTGCTTGTACAGCCCTCTCATAGTGTCCGGAGCAAGTATGGTGGGTCTGACACAACGGTGTCAATGTGTTCTTTTTTCCATTTCCAGGAGTGTATATAACAGGGAAATGTCGTTAGTGAAATCTCGAAAAGCCTTGGAACAACTTACTTCAGATCTTTACACAGTACCCTAATTTACATCGGGACAGGCGTACAAGCGTTGACTACATATTTTTTTCTATGTGTTGCATAAAAAATTATATGTAAATTCTGTAGTTCTATGTAACGACAGCCCAAAGTTTAATGTTGTTCCTAAAAACTCCAAAAGTTGTTGACCGAATCACTTTAGATTTTTACACTATATTCTCATAAATGTTCGAACAGACATAGGCTACATATTTTAATGTATACTGCGAAGAAATACATACAGTTATAAACTGGAAATTTTCTTACCGAAAACCTCGAAAATTTATTGATCAATTTACTTCAAATTTTTACACAACCCTATAGTAAAGTTTGAGACAGACATACACAGTACAGGCATCTAATAACCATTTGTTGTTTAACGGGGCTAACGAAAATCTCCAAAAACTTCTACAGTGATTTATTTAAAATCTTTACATGATACTTAAATAAAGGAAATATTTTTGGCAAAAACCTCAAAATATTCTTGACCGATTTATTTCAGCTATGTACACTATTTTCTAATAAATGATACACACACACACACACACACACACACACACACATATATATATATATATATATATATATATATATAGTGTGTAAAATTAGATGTCTAATATGTAAAGGGGAAACTTAGTGAAAGTCCTGAAAATTCTTGACTGATTTACTTCAAATTTCGTATGACGCTCAAATAAACATTTGGACAGGAATAAATTACAATTTTTTTTATATTTATGGAACACATATGTCTATGTAATACATGAAGGAGAAACATTGGCCGCAAAAACTCGAAGAAGTCCGATTGTTTCACTTCAGATTTTTACAAGCAACTCTGCTAAATACTCAGATCGACTTAGGTCCATACTTTGGAAATATATATTGTGTATAAACTATGTATTGTGTAAATAGGAGAAATTGTTACCTAAACTCTCGAAAAGTTCTTTACCGATACTCTAATAAAATTAAGATGGCCAATAGACTTCATTTTTTTTAATATAAATAATAAATGAATGTATGTAACATATAATAGGCCAATGATGTTGTCAAAAATCTCAAAGTGCTTCATCTATTTACTTCAATTTTTCCCACAATTCTCAAATAAACATTCAGATGAGCACAGACTATATATTTTTCAAACAACTTTCAGCTTTCCTAGTAAAACAGTACCGTAAGGAAGAAAATGCTGTGTTGTGCTATGCTGTAAAATTTGCAGTTTACTTTTCTTTCTCGCAGTCAGTTAACTACGATATCAAGGCATTTAAACCATTAGTCAAATTGTGTCCACTATACATGTTCTTTCCAATTGTACATATTTCTCAACAAACTGTTTGTACGCACAAAGTGTTCCCTTTCTCCTTCACAATTGGCTTTAACAGGAAATAGGAAAGCTGTATTTGTGTCTTAATGGCTTATAAATAATTATAATAGTAGTATGGAACATGAACAGTTTGAAACTTTGTAATTGTACCTATCCATAGATTGAAACAGTGGGAAATACTATCATTGAAGAAACTAACTTCACAGATATAACAGCCGGAAAGATCGCCATCCACCATGCACTAATGATATCAACCGATTTGCCCATTCATTTCAAGCATCTTTTGCCGGCTCCTGTGACCGAGCGGTTCTTGGAGCTTCAGTCCGGAACCACGCTGCTGCTACGGTCGCAGGTTCGAATCCTGCCTCGGGCCTGGGTGTGTGTGCTGTCCTTAGGTTAATTAGGTTTAAATAGTTCTAAGTCTAGGGGACCGATGACCTCAGATGGTAAGTCCCATAGTGCTTAGAGCCATTTTTTTTTTCAAGCATCTTTAATTCGCAAAGAAGGTTTCCTTTGCAACACGAATAATCAAGGCTGAAAGTCAGAGAGAGGGAGGGAAGAGGAGGTAGACAGAGCGAGGGGAGGAGATGAAAACATAGAGAGGGGGAATGACGAGATACAGACACGTGGAGAAGAAGATAGAGAAAGAGTGCAGTAAGAGAACGACAGAGAGGAGGAAGCGATGTGATGGACGGAGAAAGCGGGAGGAGTAGGAAGAGGTGGACAAAGAGAGGAGGGAGGAGGAGAAGAACAGAGAGAGGAGGGAGATAAAGTTTAGAACGTACATTAAATTCCCGTGCATATTTAGCAATTGTGGAGCATTGACGGATTTGATAGAATAATGTGGTTTTAAGTTTTAGTTTTTTCTCTTTCTTTGTTACCCTTTGGTCAGCGCCATACCACCATCCAGGACATTTACAGAGTGTCATTCTTAATCGTTGTTCTACTATGCACTGCATTACTTGCCACTTACAGAAAATTAGAGTATGAATAAACGATTGATGTATGGCACCACTACGAGCTACTCATAAACTTATTTTACCATATTACTAACAAAAAACATAGCATCGTACTTAACCCCCAAACGACATGTAAACGGTATACCTAGACAGTTAGATCTCACATATTTAAGTGGTTGAAAATCACATTAAACAGTAGTTCAATCTTTTAGATATACAACAACCTTGCAACATTTGCTCGGATTAATTGTTTTTGTTGCGTCTTTTATCTGGTAAAAGAAAACAGCCGATGCGTCACGTCACCTTCTTAATTGCATAAATCACGAAATGGAGATTCATGATATCCTATACGGAACAGCAAGCCTTAAATTGTGTCTCACGTTTTAATAGTGAAGTTTGATGTGCACCCCGATAGCTGAGTGGTCAGCGTGTCGGATTCCCGTCCTACGGGACCGAACTCGATTCTCGGCTGGGTCGGAGATTTTCTTCGCTCAGGGACTGGGTGTTGCGTTGTCTTTATCATCATTACATCCCCATCCGGCGCGCCGGTCGCCCAGTGTGGTGTTGAATGTAATAAGAGTTGCACCAAGGCGGCCAATGACCCAAAACGCTCATTTCCGTAATGGACTTTGATAAATGCCTCATTCATCTACATCTACATCTACATTTATACTCTGCAAGCCACCCAACCTTGTGTGGCGGAGTGCACTTTTCGTGCCACTCTCATTACCTCCCTTTCCTGTTCCAGTCGCGTATGGTTCGCGGGAAGAACGACTGCCGGAAAGCCACCGTGCGCGCTCGACTCCCTCTAATTTAACATTCGTGGTCTCTTCGGGAGGTATAAGTAGGGGGAACCAATATATTCGATACCTCATCCAGAAACGCACCCTCTCGAAACCTGAACAGCAAGCTACATCGCGATGCAGAGCGCCTCTCTTCCAGAGTCTGCCACTTGAGTTGCCTAAACATCTCCGTAATGCTATCACTCTTACCAAATAACCCTGTGACGAAACCTGGTACGGATTCCACACTAATGAGCCATACTCAAGTATAGGTCGAACGAGTGTTTTGTAATCCACCTCCTTTGTTGATGGACTACATTTTCTAAGGACTCTCCCAATGAATCTCAACCGGGCACCCGCATTACTAACATTTAATTTTATATGATCATTCCACTTCAAATCGTTCCGCACGCTTACTCCCAGATATTTTACAGAAGTAACTGCTACCAGTGTTTGTTCCGCTATCATACAATCATACAATAAAGGATCCTTATTTCTACGTATTCGCAATACATTACATTTGTTTATATTAAGGGTCAGTTGCCACTCCCTGCACCAAGTGCCTATCCGCTGCAGATCTTCCTGCATTTCGCTACAATTTTCTAATGCTGCAACTTCTCTGTATACTACAGCATCAACCGCGAAAGGCCGCATGGAACTTCCGACAGTATCTACTACGTCTTTTATATATGCTCGGAAAAGCAATGGTCCCATAACACTCCCCTGTGGCACGCCAGAGGTTACTTTATCGTCTGTAGACGTCTGTCCATTGAGAACAACATGCTGTGTTCTGTTTGCTAAAAATTCTTCAATCCAGCCACACAGCTGGTCTGATATTCCGTAGGCTCTTACTTTGTTTATCTGGCGACAGTGCGGAACTGCATCGAACGCCTTTCGGAAGTCAAGGAAAATGGCATATACCTGGGAGCCTGTATCTAATATTTTCTGGGTCTCATGAACAAAAGAAAGCGAGTTGGGTCTCACACGATCGCTGTTTACGGAATCCATGTTTGATTCCTACAGAGTAGATTCTGGGTTTCCAGAAATGACATGATGCGCGAGCAAAAAACATGTTCGAAAATTCTACAATAGATAGATGTCAGAGATATATATAGGTCTATAGTTTTGCGCATCTGGGACTGCCTGTGCTCTTTTCCAATCATTTGGAACCTTCCGTTCCTCTAGAGACTTGCGGTATACGGCTGTTAGAAGGAGTGCCAGTTCTTTCGCGTACTCTGTGTAGAATCGAATTGGTATCCCGTTAGGTCCAATGGACTCTCCTCTGTTGAGTGATTTCAGTCGCTTTTCTATTCCTTGGAGGCTTATTTCGATGTCAGCCATTTTTTCGTTTGTGCGAGGATTTAGAAAATGAACAGCAGTGTGGCCTTCCTCTGTGAAACAGCATTGGAAATAGGAGTTTAGTATTTCAGCTTTACGCGTGTCATCCTCTGTTTCAATGCCATCATCATCCCAGAGTGTCTGGATATGTCGTATCGAGCCACTTACTGATGGTACACAATTGTAACTAACGTCTGGGTGACAAGACGTGAAGCTCTTAGGTATGTAATCCTACATTCTGTCTGGTCGTATGGACTTTTCCTGCAAGTAGTCGAACAGAAACCAAAAAAGGGAACGGATTCGAACTGTAGCGCTGTCGCGGCTCACTGCTCCCAGCTACAACAATGCCAGCCGCGCTGCCACCTGCTCTGATAGCACAGTGTCAGCGCACCGGACGCGATCGGCTGGCGCTTCCTTTGGCTTACGGCGCGCCGAGTCGGCAGCCGGGGATCAATAGGGAGGCGTCCGCCTCCACATCCCTCCTCCAGCAGCCGCCCACTCCCCCCCCCCCCCCCCCCCCGCGTCGCCAGCTTAAGTGGAGCACCCGGCGCCGCTAAGTGCGACGCACCTATCCACTTAGCCTCTACCTAAACCGATCAGCTCAGTAGACAGGTAACGCCGGCAGATACCGAGTCGTCTGTACAGGAGGAGAGCCAGGGTGCCGATACGCGCGAAGCGTAAACAATCGTGTCGGAAACATTCCTGCCACCTCGACTTGCGGAAAAATAAAAATTGCTATCACCATCTAAAGACAACCCCATAATAATAATTATAACAATTTATGCTTATCCATTACGGATATTTTAGAACCGTTACTGTTTATTGAATGTAAATAAGTTATGCAGAACTGCAACCAGTCACTTTTTTTTGAATAATAATGCTTTATTCCATGAACCGGTTTACGAACCTTTTCAGGTTCATCTTCAGATGGTTTCGGGAGGATCCGGGAAGTTACTGGCAGTACTGTAAAGCGCATGCTGGATGCTGGAAAAATGTCTCTGTCAAAGTATAAGTTAATATAGTTCGTGTGAAAGTGTTCTAGACATCAAAATGGAGGCAGACAGATGGACACTAACCGAAAACAGCCGCCGATACTGTCGCAAACCAGCACCCAGCATTATGCTACTACCAGTAATGATGCAACTTCACGGATCCTCCCGAAACCATCTCAAGATGAACCTGAAAAGGTTCGAAAACCGGTTCATGGAATAAAGCATTATTATTCAAAAAAAGTGACTGGTTGCAGTTCTGTATAACTTATTTACTAAATGAAAACAATGTTTGGTGGTGAAAAAGTTTTAGTGATTGGGGAGAAATCACATAAGCATTCCACTCCAGTTGCGTACGTGTGTGAATGACCTTCCACTCAACATTTATCAAGCTGAAGTGGTACTTCCTAGGAAATCATACTAATGGTATAATAAACCCGTTAAAGGGAGAGCATCAAAGAAATTTAATACCGTTTTGTATATAAACAGTAAGAAGTTCTTTGAAAATGGACTCTCCCTAAATTATAAGAAAACACACTATGCTCAGTTCTGCGCTACATATAGTGTCATACCAACGACTGAAATCGCACTTGATACCAACAATTCATATACCCTGAAGAGCCAATGGAACTGGTACACATTCCTAATATCGTGTAGGGCCTCCGCTATCACGTTACGGAATGCGCGGCCCCTCCCGCCGGAGGTTCGAGTCCTCCCTCGGGCATGGCTGTGTGTGTGTTGTTCTTAGCATAAGTTAGCTTCATTAGTGTGTAAGTCTAGGAACCGCTGGCCTAAGTAGTTTGGTCCCTTAGGAATCCACACCCATTTGACTGGCCCCGTGAGCAAGCAGAAGAGCCGCAACATGTCGCGCCATGGACTCTACTAATGTAGGAAGCAGTACTGGAGGTAGTTGACACCGTGAATCCGTAAGAGTAAGAGGCGGTGGATATCTCTTCTGAACAGCACGTTGCAAGGCATCCCAGATATGTTCAGTAATGGGGAGTTTGGTGGCCATCGGAAGTGTTTCAACTCCGAGGAGTGTTGCTGGAGCCACTCTGCAGCAACTCTGGAAGCTCAAACAATAAAGATCAGCTTCTTTTGCTTCTCTTCTCTTATTCTTATTCACCTTCTGTCTCTCTCTCTCTCTCTCTCTCTCTCTCTCTCTCTCTCTCTTTCTCTTTCTCTCCCTCTCTAAAATCGCAACACCAAGAAGGAGTTATGCGACATAAATGGAAGTTGTTGGACGTGTGTCTACATCTGAAAGATTATGTCCATTCAACATTCGCGCCAGTCCCATAGGAGTGGTGCTAGGTTTGCTTTAAATACACGCTGTAACGGTCGTGACCCCAAACCACCGGAAGTTGCAACTTCAGTGGTGTCAAACGAGGGCTTATTGGGGGGGGGGGGGGGGGGGGGGGCTGGGTGGAGATCTGTTGTGTTTTCTCTTGAAAGTTGGTTCTGCTTCGATGCCAGTGATGGCTGTGTGTTGGTTAGCAGGAGACCGGTTAAGGACCTGCAAAAAATCTGTGTACGTGCTAGACGGTAGACCTATACCTGTCGTTATGGGCGCTTGTACGATTTCGTATCACAACTGGAGGACTCTCATGGTTATCCCAAGCACCCTTGCTGCAACTATGTACGACAGTTTGGTGATTTGACCTATTATACTGCCATTCAATAACTGCATTCCACGGCGAGTATTTTAACCTAGCATTCACTTCTCAATGTTATGGTCATTCGCCAGAGGCAAACGTGGCTCGGATTCCTTGCTAAATTATACGACTCATTTTGGACACCTGAATCCTAATTGGGTTTAGTGATCTAGCGATAACGTGTGGGCGGATCAAATCTCTCACCAATGGGTTGTTTGTTTGTAAGAATAGTTTCAAAGCAAGTGCCCAAAAATGTCGCCACCCATTACGACGCACTTATGTATCCGTACATTGAATTATTAGACACATCTGAGAAGTGCTTCCGATGCAATCTGCTGACACGCATTGCTGATACGTAGAATCATGTTATCTTGCGTCATTGGGTCTTCATTATAAAATTCACTCTTCAAGTAACCCCACAAAGAAAAGGCAGGCGAAGTAAGATCTGACTCGCAGGTCAAGACATTAGACCGCCTCTTCCGATCCACCGACGATTGTGCAAGCTATCTGATGTGTACTGCTCCGGAATAATGTGCAGGACAACTATTATGTTGAAACCAAATGTTTGTCACAAGCCCAATTGAATTTCTGCAAGCAATGCGAATGTCCGATATATATCATCATTGAAGGTGCCATCGATAATGAATGAACCAATGAGTTTGTCACTAATTATTCATACCAAACGTTCACATTCCTCGGACACCTCGGCGTATCCAGTGTTGGTTTTCCACATTCCAATAATTCACGTTGTGGTCAAATCGTCAGATAACAACACTCGAGCAAAAAAATAGGGTCCTTTGTCCTTGGTGAAGTGTTAACTGGGAAAGTGTTGCTTGGTTCTGGGAATCATAGCTATGAGGTTCCTTACGAAGGTGATGGGTCGATAGTTTCGTGTAACTGCCAATCTTCAGCCAACGAATGAGCCAGAGGTTGTACAGAGTTTCAAGGAGACCATAAGGGAACAATTGACAGGAATGGGGGAAAGTAACACAGTAGAAGAAGAATGGGTAGCTCTGAGGCATGAAGTAGTGAAGGCAACAGAGGATCAAGTACGTTAAAAGACGAGGGCTGCTAGAAATCCTTGGATAACAGAAGAAATATTGAATTTAATTGATGAAAGGAGAAAATATAAAAATGCAGTAAATGAAGCAGGCACAAAGGAATACAAACGTCTCAAAAATGATATCGATAGGAAGTGCAAAATGGCTAAGCAGGGATGGCTAGAGGACAAATGTAAGGATGTAGAAGCTTATCTCACTAGGGGTAAGATAGATACTGTCTACAGGAAAATTAAAGAGACCTTTGGAGAGAAGAGAACCACTCGTATGAATATCAAGAACTCAGATAGCAACCCAGTTCTAAGCAAAGAAGGGAAGACAGAAAGGTGGAAGGAGTATATAGAAGGTTTATACAAGGGCGATGTACTTGAGGACAATATTATGGAAATGGAAGAGGATGTAGATGAAGACGAAATGGGAGATAAGATAATGCGTGAAGAGTTTGACAGAGCACTGAAAGACCTGAGTCTAAACAAGGCCCCGGGAGTAGACAACATTCCATTAGAACTACTGACGGCCATGACAAAACTCTACCAGCTGGTGAGCAAGATGTATGAGACAGGCGAAATACCCTCAGATTTCAAGAAGAATATAATAATTCCAATCCCAAAGAAAGCAGGTGTTGGCAGATGTGAAAATTGCCGAACTGTCAGTTTAATAAGTCACAGCTGCAAAATACTAACGCGAATTCTATACAGACGAATGGAAAAACTGGTAGATGCGGATCTCGGGGAGGATCAGTTTGGATTCCGGAGAAATGTTGGAACACGTGAGGCAATACTGACCTTACGACTTGTCTTAGAAGAAAGAATAAGAAAAGGCAAACCTACGTTTCTAGCATTTGTAGACTTGGAAAAAGCTTTTGACAATGTTGACTGGAATACTCTCTTTCAAATTCTGAAGGTGTCACGGGTAAAATACAGAGAGCGAAAGGCTATTTACAATTTGTACAGAACCCAGATGGCACTCATAAGAGTCGAGGAGCATGAAAGGGAAGCAGTGGTTGGGAAAGGAGTGAGACAGGGTTGTATCCTCTCCCCGATGTTATTCAATCTGTATATTGAGCAAGCAGTAAAGGAAACAAAAGAAAAATTTGGAGTAGGTATTAAAATTCATGGAGAAGAAGTAAAAACTTTGAGGTGCACCGATGACATTGTAATTCTGTTAGATACAGCAAAGGACCTGGAAGAGCAGTTGAACGGAATGGACAGTGTCTTGAAAGGAGGATATAAGATGAACATCAACAAAAGCAAAACGAGGATAATGGAATGTAGTCAAATTAAATCGGGTGATGCTGAGGGAATTAGATTACGATATGAAACACTTAAAGTAGTAAAGGAGTTTTGCTATTTAGGAAAAAAAATAACTGATGATGGTCGAAGTAGAGAGGATATAAAATGTAGACTGGCAATGGCAAGAAAAGCGTTTCTGAAGAAGAGAAATTTGTTAACATCGAATATAGATCAGGAAGTCGTTTCTGAAAGTATTTGTATGGAGTGTAGCCATGTATGGAAGTGAAACATGGACTATAACTAGTTTGGACAAGAAGAGAATAGAAGCTTTCGAAATGTGGTGCTACAGAAGAATGCTGAAGATAAGGTGGATAGATCACGTAACTAATGTGGAGGTATTGAATAGGACTGGGGAGGAGAAGTTTTTGTGGCACAACGTGACTAGAAGAAGGAATCGGTTGGTAGAGCATGTCCTGAGGCATCAAGGGATCACAAATTTAGCATTGGAGGGCAGCGTGGAGGGTAAAAATCGTAGAGGGAGACCAAGAGATGAATTCACTAAGCAGATTCAGAAGGATGTAGGTTGCAGTAGGTACTGGGAGATGAAGAAGCTAGCACAGGACAGAGTAGCATGGAGAGCTGCATCAAACCAGTCTCAGGACTGAAGACAACAACAACACATATCTTATGCAATAGGTCTCTACGGTAACTTGTCATTTAGAGGAATGTCAATGAGGGCCATGTGTTGCTTAGAAGGAGAGTGAACCTGTCTGCAAGATAGACACACTGTATTTACAAAAAAAAATGTTCAAATATGTGTGAAATCCTAAGGGTCGAAACTGCTGTCATCGATCCCTAGACCTACACACTACTTAAACTAACTTACGCTAAGAACAACACACACACACACACACACACTCACACACACATACACACACGCGCGCGCGAGCGCGCGCGCTCACACACGCACGCACGCACACACACATGCCCGAGGAAGGACTCGAACCTCCGGTCGTGCAATCACTGACACGGCGCCTCTAACCGCTTCGGCCACTCCACGCGGCCAGAGGAATTTGGGAGTTTGTGTTAAGATCTTATGAGGCCAAACTGCTAATGTCATCGGTCCCTAAGCTTACACACTACTTAATATAACTTAAAATAACTTACGCTAAGGACAACACACACACCCATGCCCGAGGGAGTACTCGAACCTCCGACGGAGTGATCACTGGATTTACGCCTAGAGTTAGGATCAGGGGTGCGATTTCTCGCGGTTATTCCACGCATCCTGACTGCAAATTTGTACGTCAATTAGGAGATTCGATCTGTTGCGCTCCATGTAGGAAGAGCATTCCATAGCGTATTTTCTAACAGGATAACACTCGTCTACATACCGCTGTTGTAATTCAACATGCTGTACAGAGTGTTGAGTTGTTGCCTTGGTCTGTGCGATCATCAAAATTGTCTCCAATCGAGCACATATCTGACATCACTTGAATACAGCTCCAGCATCATCCACAACCAGCATCGACCGTCCCTGTACTGACTGATCAAGTGCCATAAGCATGGAACTCCATTCCACAAACTGACATCTGCCACCTGTACAACATAATGCATGCACATCTGCTTGCTTGCATTCGACATTCTGGCGGTTAAACCGGTTACTAATGTACCAGCATTTTCCATTTGCAATGCGTCATCTCCCACTTACATTAACCTGTGATCTTGCAATGTCAATCACTTACTCATGTTACCTAGACAAGTGAATTCCTGTTATACCATTACTTTACGTGAATTATTCTTTGATTGCGCGAGTTTTTCTGACAGTGTATATACATAGGCTGAATAGAAAACAGTGGTAACACTGCTGTAACATGAAGGATGTGCATCACATGGCATACCTGCTGTCTGAGATTAGATTAGATTAGATTAGATAGGTTTTTCGTTCCAGAGATCCGTGCTGAGGAGATCCACTTGGATGTGCAACAAGTCAATTTTTTTTTAAGCTGAAATAACAATACTAATAGTATGAATATATACAATACATCATTTGTTTCTATTAAAGAAAAGGAGTAGAAGGCGTTGCCCACTATTAATCTTTCAGGCTCCTTTCAAACTGATCTTTATTTGTAGCTAAATTTTTTAAGGTGGCTGGCAAATTATTGAAGATGAGTGTCCATGAGTAGTGGACCCCTTTTTGAACTAAAGTAAGTGCTTTTAAATTTCTGTGCAGCTCATTTTTGTTCCTGATGTCGTATGTATGAACTGAGCTGTTTATTGGAAAAAGAGATGTTATTTAGGACAAATTTCTTTAAGGAGTATATATATTGAGATGCAGTAGTTAGTTTACCCAGTTCTTTGAAGACGTCCGTGAATTTACTCCACAAATAATACATATTACAAGCTGTTGGACTCTGAAAACTTATGTTTGACTTGAAGAGATACCCCAAAATATTATACCATATGACAATATGGAATGAAAGTAGGCAAAGTATGCAAGCTTTTTCATTTTTATGTCGCCTATGTCAGCTAACACTCGAATTGCAAATACAGAATTGTTAAGGCGTTTCTGCATTTCTGTGATGTTCTCCTACCAACTGAGTTTATTATAAACTTGTAATCTCAGGAATTTAAGACCGTCAACCTCTTCTAACTGCTATTCTTCATACTTTATGCATCTGCTGGGTGGAAACCTCTTACAGGTTCTGAATTGCATAT
The DNA here is from genome assembly GCF_023897955.1 of Schistocerca gregaria. Lineage (NCBI taxonomy): Eukaryota > Metazoa > Arthropoda > Insecta > Orthoptera > Acrididae > Schistocerca > Schistocerca gregaria. Next base: position 137,840,271 of record NC_064923.1, on the reverse strand, counting down.
AGTGAGTCTTTTTGAAGTTTAATGTCAATGAGTTGGCTTTAAACGATTTATTAATATCCATGAAAATATCATTAGCAGCTCTTTCTAGAACTACACTCGACATACTATTTATTGCAATACTTGTGTCATCTGCAAACAAAACGAAATCTGCTTCTGGCAGTGTAACTGATGAGAGATCATTAATGTACACAATAAAAAGCAGTTGCTCTAAGATGGATCCTTGTGGGACACCACATGTAATTTCTTCCCATTCTGATGATGACTGATGACTTAATTCACTAGTCCCTTGCACTGACACCCTTTGTTTCCTGTTAGCGAGGTATGACTTGAATGATTTTGCAGCACTGCCCGTGACACCATAGAATTCTAATTTATTTAAAAGGATGTTGTGGTTCACACAATCGAATGTCTTCGACAAATCACAGAAAATACCTGCTGCTTGTAACATGTTATTTAATGAATTAAGCACATTTTCACTGTAATTATAAAAAGCCTTCTCGATATCAGAATCCTTCACAAATCCAAACTGTGTTCTTGATAATATGTTATTTGTGGTCTAGATGGTTGACGAGCTGCCTGCACATTACTTTTTCTAAAATTTTTTAGAATGCTGGATAAAGTGAAATCGGTCTGTAGTTTGATGGTATCTCTTTATCCCCATTCTTGAGTAGAAGCTTAACATCTGCATATTTTAGCCAGTCAGGAATTGTCCCAGTTAAATTGGCTGGTTACACAAGTAACACAGAATTGTACTAAACTCACAAGAACATGCCTTAATTAACTTTGTTGATATTTCATCACAACCACTAGAATGCTTTGTTTTTAAAGATTTTGTTATGGAAGTTATTTCTTTTGGTGAAGTAAGTGACATATTCATGTACCTTAAGCTATTTGCAAAGGCTAGTTTCAGATATTCAAGGGCATTATTTACTGAACCTGACAATCCCATTCTATCAGTAAAACATATAACTTACTTGTTAAATACATTTGCCACACCATGCCCATCTGTTGCTAATGTGTCATCTACCCTTAGTGCTACTTGCTGCTATTCCTTTCTGGTTCTACCAGTCTCCTCTTTCACTGTATCCCATATAGTTTTTATTTTGTTCCCTGACATTGCTATCTCCTTCTCGTAGTGCATTTGTTTAGATGTAGTGAATTACTTTTTTTTAATATTTTCCAGTATTCCTTGTATTTAACCATATCATGAGCATTGGAGCTATTCTTGGTTGACAGATACATTGTCTTTTTTGTCCTACAGGAAATCTTTATTCCTTCTGTAAACCATGGTTTTATCATACACTTCTGTTTAATTTGAGTAACTTATACAGGAAAACAGTTTTCAAACATGATTCTGGCATTGTTCATGAATGTGTTACATTTTTCATTCATGTCATGAGCACTATCAACATCTTTCCAGTTCATATCTTTTAGCAGTTTTCTAAAACACTCAATTTTAGGTAGATTGACTACTCTCCTGTACTCAGATTTAGCAATCTTGATAATCTGCTTAGAATTTGCATCTAAAACAAGGAGCTGCATGTCATGATCTGATAGTGCATTTATAACAGGTTTTATGATGTTGTTTTGCTCCTTTGATTTGTCTATGTGTTATCGATGGCTGTCCTTGAGTATTTAGTGATCCTAGTTGGAAAGTTTACAATGGGAGTTAGATTGAAAGACAACATTAGTGACTGCAGAAAATGTTTACTGGATGATTGCATAAGAAAATCTGTATTAAAGTCCCCAGCAATAAATATTTCTTTGTTTCTTCCTGTTAAATAACCCAAAAGAGCTACTAGATGATTTATGAATAGATTATAATCTCCTGCTGGTGCTCGGTAAGTAGTAACTATTATATAGGATCTGTTATGGAACTCTACTTCTGTTTCACATGCTTCTAGATGCTGCTCTAAACAGAATTTATTTATGTGAATGTTCTTGAATTTATAGCAGTTTTTAATAAATGTGACAACTCCTCCTCCATCCATATCTACTCTGCGGAAGTAGGAAGCTAGCTTAACTCTTGTCTGCTACTGACAGCAGAAGGTCAGCTGAAATAGTGCAGTTAGCGGTGATGTCTGCGTTTCACTCAGCTGCTGTATGTCCTGCCTGAAAGTATGGGAGGCCAGTTCGAGCACCATAACAGTATGTTCAGAAATTTCAGCAACCTATGTGGATTAAGACTGAAGTGACACGTCGTCGCAGCATATAACAATGTCTCTTTCTGCCTCTGCATCCCATCTTCCTTCATGATGACGCATGGTGCCAGCCGACGAAATGTGTAGATCAGTTCCTGCGAACCTGGTGGTGGGAGATACAGAAACATCCAACATATTCATCCCATATGAGTCCATTCGATTATGACCTGTTGTCCAAAATGAAGTAACCTCTTCACGGAATGGAAACAAAAGAAGACATCATCTGTGCTTTAGGGCAGTCCTCGCAAGAGACCGACAGAGGGGGATGTTCTGACAGTGTATAATGCCTTCAATCTCTGGGGGTTAATGACCTACAAGTGGAGTGATTACATTGACAGCATGTAATACAGTGAACATCTGTCAGTAACGTCTGGTATGAATTATAACCGCGTTTCCACTACTTTTATCCAAACCCTATATACTGCCATGATATACGAAAACAACCAGCTAACTTAAGGGATTGCTAGTTGGGACAAGGTTGTGAAAACCAGAAAGATAATTCGTGTTCTAACGTGTGTGATACTGGCCCAAAGTCTATCTTCCTAAAGCAGTTGCGCAAGGACGCTGTGTGAGTGTTTTAGGAATTTGGTGTCAAACCTACGGTCTGCAAGGTAGTAAGATACCATCTGACGCATGCAGACTTCACAAGAGTACAGCAGTATGGACAATGACGTAATCAGACAATGATCTCAATATAGGTTCCAATACACTCCATGTAAAGGAAACGCTATCGCTTACAGAAATTGGTGTATGCGTTCAGGTGTAACTATATGTTAGCAAAAATGAAAATCTTACATTTTCGTTATTAAGTTTTATTTTTACTCCAAGTATGACTTCATGACATAGCAATGTTAGCAAAATTACGTTCAGGATGGTAAAATATTGATAGTGGATGTTCACAACTGTAAAACGACATTCCTAAGTATTATAAGATTCTTTAATAGTAAGCTGGCTGATGGACATGTCGGGGGTCGAATAAATACAAACAAATTAACTAACACTGGTGCCAGAGATATCAATTACGCTCAAATGCACGATGAAAATACCCAAAACTGAATGGGGCAGGCGAAGAGCAATCAAAAAGAAGGACACAGTTAAAGCAATTCATAACTCTGCAGAGGCTGATCAATCCTTTTCGTTAGATCTGACATCTCGCATTCCTGCTTCAATTAACCCCGATAACTGTGAATATGTTTAACCACAGGCCATGGCTGAATGTACGAAAATTAGGAGAGATGAAGACGGCTGCAGTTCTGAGTGTTATCTGAATATCACTTACTTACATAATGTTAGCACGTGTGATTACCTAAAGTCGGCGGTCGCAGTGGCAGCTGTCGGCGCGAGCTGTGAATCTCAGAATCTATTCTAAATCTCTCTTGACTGTTAAACACCAGTCTGATGCATTTCCTACCTCTTTGGTGAAGCCAAGACTCCCATTTATTCCCTAGCTAAGTTAATTGGCATGGTACACGCTACTTGGCTGGAATGGCACGTCGTTGCCCTCAAATTGCTCGCTAATGTCAGAGCTGTGTGCGAGTCTCTGTACTAGGAGACTTTGAAGTTTAACTCCTTACAAGTTAAGGCGAGCCTGTGAACAAGTGTTCACGTAATGACTCATCTCAGAGTGGCGCGAGTCGCCTTGCTCAAACGCTCGACAATTTCTGCAAGAGAAGAAGCCTGTTAGTCTGCCTGCTATTTGCTTATATCAAAGCTGGTGGCCACGCATTTTCTTTCTGGCCATTCTGGTTGTTCATACTTGTCATAACTCCGCCCGCTAGAGTTTTTGTAGCCTATCACAGGCATGATTTCTTTCGAAGGGCAGAGTTTAGCTTCTGCTACGTAATACTGAGATAAGCAGCTTTTTCTTTCATGCGATTTTTAACATAGGTGGCTACAGTGAGTCACGAATGTTTTGAGTTGGATTTCTCTTGACATTTATCTTCCTTCTACTGTCGTGTTCCTGTAGAAAGGCTTTTTGAAAGTCTGTCGTTAAAATCAGGGACAAGGGCTCCTTTTGCCCGCAGCCTACGCAGTGGCTGTGGTGTACCATGGTCTCCACTAGACATCCTGTGGCGAGGGTTCCAGCCATGCAGGATGGCGTGCCATCATATAAAATTCTCCTTTTTCTGATAACTGCGTCTCGTAGCTCGGGTCAGGGAAATTACCTGCATGCAATTGCTAGTGTAAGTCTTTGTGGTTTATATTCACAAAATGTCAGTTTGTTTATACGCTTTGTACTGTCTATCAATAAAATTCGTACGTTTTCACATAACTATGTCATGTAATATATCCAGTTAATTGGAACTTTTTCAGTAATTCAAAGTAAGATTTGTTATTTTTTTGACACCTTACAGTGTTACTATTTATTTGCTGTAGCCTCCAGTCCAAAACATTGTTTGATGCATCTCCTCCAGCTAGTCCATCCTGTGTAAGGCTTTTCATCTCTGTGAAATTGCAAAATTTTAAGCTTCTTATTATGCCCAAGACTTGGTGCCTCCCCCCCCCTTTACAATTTTCACTTTCTTATTTCCTTCCATTGCCATCTGATGATTTTGGATAAGTCCTTGTTATAACTCTGCTTTTTTCTCATCCTCTAATGTACAGGGTGGTTATGATTAAACTTCCGCTACTAGAACCAGTGTAGACGGAAATATATTTGCCATTTCAGTATCCAACTCCGTAGAAATGATGTTCAGACTGTGCGCTGCACAATTTACTTTGCTAGTAATATACAATTATCAAAATGTCCTGGGCTACCGTGATGCAGTAGTGATCAAGGTTGTGAATCGAAAACTCAAAGAAGCTATGGTCTCCAGTGATAATGTCCCCGATGATGGCGACGAAACATTGGGTTTAAATGTGGAATCCATTGGACCACGGCATAATAGCCCAGAGCATTTTATTAATTATGACATTTCCTGCCGTGAAAGTTTACGTTTTACTAGTAGACTTGCCGTGAGGCGTCGGGATTGGTCCAGCAACGTACGGTTGAAGAAGAAGGATCAGTATTCTTTACAGTTGCAGACAGACACCGTGGGCCTGGACAACATATGCAGGGCTTTATTCATGAGACTACCTCATCAAAACAACAGTAATAGTGCTGCTGTTCTTCGCGAGTATCGGCCCATTAAACGAATATGTAGAGATCCACTTTCCGTACCAGTGTTGAAGAACATGATCCGGAAATTAGAATTAACTGGCGCGGTAAAAGTGGCTCCTGGGGAATAGCCGACGCATAGCTGCGCTACAAATTGCTGAAGAAGTTACTATTGCCATGCCTGATATTGCTGGGTGCAATGTGCGATCTTCAAACAGTTCGCGATCTGAGCCACGACAGGTGAACATTCCATCTCTCCTCGTTCGATAAGTTCTGCGAACAACTGTAAAATGGTATCCAAGTTGTCGTGGGTGCTGATGGTCGTCAGACTGAGAAACTTCGGTTGCCTGCAAAGGAAACGTAGTCTGCAATTAACAGTTGTTCCCCTCTCATAAGAAAATTAAAATGTGTTTCTTTCAATGGTTTATTCGTTATACCTCTTCAGCGTGTCATTATAAGTGTTTCCACAAAGTGTGTTCTACAATCACTCGTTTCTTATGGATGCTTTCTCAAGTAGCGAAAGTTTAAGCATAACCTCCCTGTATTTACGGCACTATACACAGGGTATTTCAAAAATGACCGGTATATTTGAAACGGCAATAAAAACTAAACGAGCAGCGATAGAAATACACCGTTTGTTGCAATATGCTTGGGACAACAGTACATTTTCAGGCGGACAAACTTTCGAAATTACAGTAGTTACAATTTTCAACAACAGATGGCGCTGCAAGTGATGTGAAAGATATAGAAGACAACGCAGTCTGTGGGTGCGCCATTCTGTACGTCGTCTTTTTGCTGTAAGCGTGTGCTGTTCACAACGTGCAAGTGTGCTGTGGACAACATGGTTTATTCCTTAGAACAGAGGATTTTTCTGGTGTTGGAATTCCACCGCCTAGAACACTGTGTTGTTGGAAGAAGACGAAGTTTTCAACGGAGTTTTAATGTAACCAAAGGACCGAAAAGAGATACAATAAAGGATCTGTTTGAAAAATTTCAACGGACTGGGAACGTGACGGATGAACGTGCTGGAAAGGTAGGGCGACCGCGTACGGCAACCACAGAGGGAAACGCGCAGCTAGTGCAGCAGGTGATCCAACAGCGGCCTCGGATTTCTG